>NC_134358.1:372235843-372546468 GCF_048569485.1 Anomaloglossus baeobatrachus | reverse complement strand
TCATTGATCATTTCACACAAAACTCCAAAAATGGGCCAGACAAAAGTATTGGCACCCTTAGCCTAATACTTGGTTGCACAACCTTTAGCCAAAATAACTGCGAACAACCGCTTCCTGCAAACTGCTCCAGGTCCCTGAGATTTGAAGGGTGCCTTCTCCAAACTGCCATTTTGAGATCTCTCCACAGGTGTTCTATGGTATTCAGGTCTGGACTCATTGCTGGCCACTTTAGTAGTCTCCAGTGCTTTCTATCAAACCATTTTCTAGTGCTTTTTGAAGTGTGTGTGCTGGAAGACCCATGATCTCTGAGGAAGACCCAGCTTTCTCACACTGGGTCCTACATTATGCTGCAAAATTTGTTGGTAGTCTTCAGACTTCATAATGCCATGCACACGGTCAAGCAGTCCAGTGCCAGAGGCAGCAAAGCAACCCCAAAACATCAGGGAACCTCCGTAATGTTTGACTGTAGGGACCGTGTTCTTTGCTTTGAATGCCTCTTTTTTTTCCTGTAAACTCATATGTTGATGGCTTTTCCCAAAAAGCTCTACTTTTGTTTCATCTGACCAGAGAACATTCTTCCAAAACGTTATAGGCTTTCTCAGGTAAGTTTTGGCAAACTCCAGCCTGGCTTTTTTATGTCTCGGGGTAAGAAGTGGGGTCTTCCTGGGTATCCTACCATACAGTCCCTTTTCATTCAGACGCCGATGGATAGTACGGGTTGACACTGTTGTACCCTCGGACTGCAGGGCAGCTTGAACTTGTTTGGATGTTAGTTGAGGTTCTTTATCCACCATCCGCACAATCTTGCATTGAAATCTCTCGTCAATTTTTCTTTTCCTTCCACATCTAGGGAGGTTAGCCACAGTGCCATGGGCTTTACACTTGATGACACTGAGCTCTGTAGACACAGGAACTTTCAGGTCTTTGGAGATGGACTTGTAGCCTTGAGATTGCTCATGCTTCCTCACAATTTGGATTCTCAAGTCCCCAGACAGTTCTTTGGTCTTCTTCCTTTTCTCCATGCTCAATGTAGTAAACACAAGGACACAGGACAGAGGTTGAGTCAACTTTAATCCATGTCAACTGGCTGCAAGTGTGATTTAGTTATTGCCAACACCTGTTAGGTGCCACAGGTAAGTTACAGGTGCTGTTAATTACACAAATTAGAGAAGCATCACATCATTTTTCAAACCGTGCCAATACTTTTGTCCACCCACTTTTTTATGTTTGGTGTGGAATTATATCCAATTTGGCTTTGACAATTTTTTTTTCTTTTTTCATTGAAGACAAATTAAATGAAGATAATAATACCAAACAATTTGTGATTGTAATCATTTTCAAGAATAAACGGAGTATTATCTGACAGAATTGCAGTGGTGCCAATACTTTTGGCCAGCACTGTATATGTAAACGCAATAATGAGTCTGCCCATGGTGTGCTTACTTGTGTGTTATATATACCTTGTTATCAAGAATGTGTTGTTTTTTTTTCTCAACAGAAACTTGGACTTTGACCGAATCATGGAAGAAGGTTATGAGCTTGACCTCACCTTTATAACCGAGCGAATCATATCAGTGTCATTCCCAAATGGCTGCTCAGATGACATCTATCTGAATAATCTCCAGGACGTGACACGAATGCTGAAATCAAAGCATGGGAACAATTATTTGGTAATTGACGACAAATTAAGTGTAAATGATGCATGAGAAAGCTACATTGATGTCTTTATACTGGTTATCTGAGCTAGAAAACCATCTATTGTGGCTACGGGCAAGACTGTAAGGCTATGTTCACACATGGACTTTTTGCAGCCAAACTGAAGGTATAAAGACTAACCAGGACCATAAACCGTATTTTTCGCTTTATAAGACGCACTGAATTATAAGACACACCCCAAACTTAGACATAAAAAAAGGTAAAAAAAAGAAAAATGGGGTCCGTCTTATAATCCGGTGTTCTCTTACCGGAGGGGGGCAGCAGTGGTGGTGAAGCGGGGTCACAGGAGGCAGAGGTTGTGCTGGCAGGCACGGCGGGTCAGTGGCAGCGGGGTCCGTGGTGGCAGGTGGCGTCCGGGGTGGCAGGAGCCGGGGGACCCATGGTGGCAGGAGCCGCGGGGCCCGTGGTGGTGGTGTTGGTGGTGGTGGCGGCGGCGGCGGCAGCAGCAGCAGCGGCGGCGGGTGAGTCATGCAGCAGGCCGGTGCAATGAGTGTCCCAGTGTCCGCGGTCCCGGTTCAAATAATGGCGCCTGCGCAGATGGAGCTCTCATCCAAGGGCTCCATCAGCGCACGCGCTGACTCCCGGGGGAGCGCGTGCGCAGATGGAGCTCTCATTCAAGAGCTCCATCTGTGCACGCGCCCCCTGCCATCATTTGAAGCTGGGACCGCGGACAAACTGGGTAACTTGCTGCACAGCCGCCCACCCCGCACGCACAGAGTGGCAGCCAGCAGGCTGCCTGCCCACCCTGCATGCAAGCGGCCGGGTACCTGTGCTTGCGTGTGGGCGGCAGCCATCTGCCGCCCACACAGGCACCCGACCGCCGCCCACACACAGCACTCGGCCGCCGGCCGCTGCCCGCACACAGCACCCAGCCGCCGCCCGCACACAGCACCCAGCCGCCGCCCGCACACAGCACCCGGCCGCCGGCCATTGCCCGCACACAGCACCCGGCCGCCGGCCATTGCCCGCACACAGCACCCGGCCGCTGCCCGCACGCAGCACCCAGCCACCGCCCGCACACAGCACCCGGCCGCTGGCCGCCGCCCGCACACGGCACCCGGCCGCTGGCCGCCGCCCGCACACGGCACCCGGCCGCTGGCCGCCGCCCGCACACGGCACCCGGCCGCAGCCCGCACACAGCACCCGACTGCCGCCCGCACGCAGCAACGGGTACCCGGCTGCCACCGCACGCAAGCACAGGTACCCTGCCGCTTGCACGCAGCCACAGGCACCGGGCCGCCCGATCACCGCACAGACAGGACCCCTAGGTACCGCTATATTCGCTTTATAAGACGCACCCACCATTTACTCTCAAATTTTTGGGAGGAAAAGTGCGTCTTATAAAGCGAAAAATTCGGTAAATAAATGGCAGGGGGTAGTTAAAAGGCCCAATATAGGAGTAACCCCATGTAGACTATATGTAAGCAAATCAACCGTTCAAGTTCCCAACAAATGGAAAAATAATTACCTGGAAGTCAGATGGATAGAAGGGTAAACCTTCAGTTTGAAAGACCCCCCAGTGAGGAACCTGGACTTCATCGACACGCGTTTCGCATGGTACAAAACCTTTTTCAAGATGGAGAGTGCCTTCAGTTTGCGGTACTCTAACACTGACCGGGGGTCTCAGGATTCACCTGATTGAGATTCTAATGCAATTAATCACACTGTGATCGATTTATCTATAGGATTTATGTATATCCTGAGTATTTTTGGTGGTTTTCCTGAGACCATCCCTGTCTGTGTAACAATTCTGTCTGTGTAACAATCTCTATATTCCCCCAGATGATTCATTTTGGTGATGTCTTATCATGTTTTTAATTGTCCATTGTCTATTGTGGTTTTTTCATATTTAATAAAAAAATGTCTATTTTTTGCACATTTACTCTGTCTTCCTGTTTGCACAGCTTTATATACTGTATCTAGAGGCTGAGACTCTAAGGCCCATTGCCCACGTTGTGTAGTGTTGATGCGTATTTTCAGAAATCTGCAACAAAATCTGCATGTCCATTGTAAAGCCAGCAAAGTCTATGAGAATTCAGAAGTGCTGTGCCCACGTTGAGTATTTTTCCCTTGCGTATTTTGTGCAGAAAAAAAAGAAATCTTCACCAAATACGCAATGGAAAAATACTCCATATGGGCACAGCACTTCTGAATTCTCATAGACTTTGCTGGCTTCACAATGGACAGGCAGATTTCTGAAAATCTGCGTTAAAATTCGCGTCAAAATACGTAGCATGGGCACTGGGCCTTATTTATAAAATAGCTCTAGCTCCGTTAGATTGGATGGAAAGCATCTGAACAGCAATTATCTAGTCTTGCCACAGATTCTCAATGGGATTTAGGTATGGACTGTGACTGAGCCTTTCACACACATGAATATGCTTTGATCTAAACCAGTGGTTCCCAAACTCCAGTGCTCACAACACCCAACAGGTCATGTTTTCAGGATTTCCTTAATATTGCACAGGTAATGCCTTGATAATGATTCCATCACCTCTTCAATAGTAAGGAAATCCTGAAAACATGACTTGTTGGGGGCCATGAGGACTGGAGTTTGGGAAACACTGATCTAAACCATCCATTGTAGCTCTGGCAGTATGATTAGTGTTGTTGTCCTGCTGGACAGTGAACCTACACCACAGTCTCAATTCTTTTGCAGCCTCTAAAAGCTGCTCCTCCCAGATTTCCCTGTATTTGGCTCCATCAATTTTCCCATCAACTCTGAGCAGCTTCCCTGTCCCTGCTGAAGAAAAGCATCCCCACACCATGATTCTGCCACCACCATGTTTGACAGTGGGGACAGCGTTTTGCATTTAACCCAAAATGTTCTACTTTAGTCTCATCTGACCAGAGCACCTTCTTCCACATGCTAGCAGTGTATCCTAACTGGCTTTTTGAAAACTGCAAATTGGACTTTTTATTACTTGATCTTAAAAATTGCTTTCTTCTTTGCACTTTTCTATGAAGGCCAGATGTGTGGAGTATATTAATATTATTTGTCCTGTGGACAGAGTCTCCCACCTGAGTTGTGGATCTCTTCAGCTCCTCCAGGGTGAGCATGAGTCTCAAGGATGCTTCTCTGATTAGTTCTCTCCTTGCTTGGGATGCCAGTTTAAGTGATTGGCTGTGTCTTGATAGGTTTGCAGTTGTGCCAGACTTCTTCCATTTTTGGAAAATTGATTGAACAGTGCTCCTTGAGATGTTCAGAGCCTATTTTTTTATAACCTAACCTGGCTTTTCTCTCCTCCACAACTTTATCGTTGACCTACCTGGGCTTTCATGATGCTGTTTGATCCTAATGTTCTCAAACAGACCTGTGAGGCCGTCATAGAAAAGCTGTAGTTAAATGGAGTATAAATTACACGCAGATTCACTCAATTTACTAATTTGGTGACTTCTGGAGCCAGTTGGTCACTCAAGATTTTCTTTAGGGGTAACAGACTAGACTACAAGGGGCTGAATACAAATGCACATCACAATTTTCAGTTTTATATTTTTAAAATATTTAGAAAACCACTGTATAATTTAATTTACACTGCACAGTTACTTACTACTTTTTGTTGGTCTATTATGTATAATGCAAATAAATTACATTTCTTTGTGGGTGTAATGTGAAAAATGTTGAAAAGTTCCCGGAGTATAAACACATTTTCAAGACACTGCATGTAGGTCATTGACAATATTACTTATCAGAGAAAAGACTAAAGGTGTATTTACATAGAAAGATTATTGTGAAGGAACATTCTTCAGAAGATTTAACGGGAATCTTTGCGTGTAAACAGGCTGTGGATCACAGATGAATGAGCAATCCACATATTCATCTGGTAAAATGATAAACAGTGCTCGTGCTGCCGAGAACAGTGGCAGCATTAGCATTGATTGCTCTGTTACAGTTTGTTCTGAGTGCTTATCATGCTCTACCTGGGTAAGAATGTTATATTAAAATTTACTGATCAGTGGTTGTTTAACTGCAGGCGGTTGGTCCATGTAAACAGATCTTTATTGGTCTTTATATGATTTAGGTGTCGCATTGCTTTAATGATAACCATCTTCTATCTTTGCAAAGTGGTATAATGGGCTTTAATTTTTTTTACAGGTTTTGAATCTATCAGAAAAACGCTATGACCTTTCTAAACATAACACTAAGGTATTTAAGATGATCTTAATATACTGTTCTTATTCATTACCTAGTAATGACTAGAGAGTGGCTACAGTATAATTGTTTCTACAAATTCTCTATCATGTTTTTTTTTTTTTTTTTAATGCAATCATACATGTTTGGTGAAATGTAAATCCATTGGCATCTTATATATATATTATATCTTCTGCTTGGTGCGCATTCCCAATGAAGACACTATGAACACAGCAATACTTTGCAATGCAGCAACAGATAGAAGATATAAATGTATCAGAGGATTTACATTTCAAAGACTTGCATGCCCATATGTGTGGGGATTGATATTCCACATACTATAGCACCCATCAGCCCAAATCGGTGATTTTTACTTTTACATAGTCATGCTGTACAGCACGCATCACCTTACATCACAGGCTGCAGTATTTCATATACTGTGTTTCCCCGAAAGTAAGACAGTGTCTTACATTCTTTTTACCCCCAAAAGTGCCACTATGTCTTACTTTCGGGGTATGTCTTATATTGGAAAAAATCCCACAGCAATCGCAGCAAGTCTCCATGCAATGTACCGTATGGGGACTTGCCGCGATTGCGCCCTAAGTGTACCGCAAGTTAAGGAAACTTAACCACCAGCGGCTGCACATGAGGGCACTGAGGCTGCGTGATTTTGTATGTTGTCCATGGTCCTGATGGACCACTGACAACATTACTGCAACATTTCAACATTTCACGGTAGCCAAGCGTTCAGCTGAGCGCCCAACCGCCGGCATGTGTCAGCTCTCAGCTGAGCGCTCAGCCGCCGGCATGTCAGGGAGTTCAGCTGAGCGCCAGACTGCCGGCATGTGTCAGCTCTCAGCTGAGCGCTAAGCCGCCGGCATGTCAGGGCGCTTAGCTGAGCGCCCGACCGCCGGCATGTGTCAGCTCTCAGCTGAGCACTCAGCCGCCGGCATGTCAGGGCGTTCAGCTGAGCACTCGGCCGCCGACATGTGACAGCTCTCAGCTGAGCGCTCTGCCGCCGGCATGTCAGGGCGCCCAGCTGAGCGCTCGGCCGCCGGCATGTCAGGGCGCTCAGCTGAGCGCTCGGCCGCCAGCATGTTAGGGCGCTCAGCTGAGCGCTTTGCCGCCGGCAAGTCAGGGCGCTCAGCTGAGAGCTGTCACATGCCGGCGGCATGTCAGGGCGCTCAGCTGAGATAGAGAGAGATACTTACAAATAGAGAGAGATACTATACACATGCAGTGAGGAAAATAAGTATTTGATACACATCCGAAGATTTCCCACCTACACAGAATGGGGAGGTCTGTAATTTATATCGTAGGTACACCTCAACTGTGAAAAACACAAAAAAACCCCAGAAAATCACATTGTATGATTTGAAATAATTAAGTTGCATTTTATTGCACAAAATAAGTACCGTATTTTTCGCTTTATAAGACGCACTTTTCCTCCCAAAAATTTGGGAGGAAAATGGGGGTGCGTCTTATAAAGCGGTACCGGGGGGGGGGTCCTGTCTGAGGTGATCGGGCGGCCGGGTGCCTGTGGCTGCATGCAAGCGGCCCCGGGTACCTGTGCTTGCGTGCGGTGGCAGCCGGGTACCCGTGACTGTGTGCGGGCGGCAGCCGGGTGCTGTGTGGGGTCGGCAGCCGGGTACCTGTGCTTGTGTGCAGTGGCAGCCGGGTACCCATGGCTGTGTGCGGGCGGCAGCCGGGTGCTGTGTGCGAGTGGCAGTCGGGTGCCCGTGCAGGCGGCAGCCGGCTGCCGCCCTCACACAGGCACCCAGCTGCCGCCCGCACACAGCACCCGGCTGCCGCCCGCACACAGCCACGGGTACCCGGCTGCCACCGCACGCAAGCACAGGTACCCGGCGGCTTGTACGCAGGGTGGGCGGGCAGCCTGCTGGCTGACACTCTGTGCGTGCGGGGCGGGCGGCTGTGCAGCATGTTACCAGTTGTCCGCGGTCCCACTTTCAAATGATGGCGCGGGTGGAGCTCTTGGATGAGAGCTCCATCTGCGCATGCATCGCTCCGGGCGCCATTACTTGAATCGGGACCGCGGACACACTGGGAAAACACCGCATCCGTCTGCTCCACCACTGAGCCGTCGCCGCCGCCGCTGCCACCACTGAACCGGGACCGCGGACACTGCATCAGCCTGCTGCACGACTCACCCGCCACCGCTGCTGCCGCCACCACGGACCCCACGGCACCTGCCACCACGGACGCCACCACGCCTGCAACCACGGACGCCACGGCACCTGCAACCACGGACCCCGCTGCCACTGACCCGCCGCGCCTGCCAGCACAACCTGTGCCTCCTGTGAACCTGCTTCACCACCACTGCTGCCCCCCTCCGGTAAGAGAACACCGGAGTATAAGACTGACCCCATTTTTCTTTTTTTTACCTTTTTTATGTCTAAATTTGGGGTGCGTCTTATATTCCGGTGTGTGTTATAAAGCGAAAAATACGGTATTTGATACAAGGGAAAAATGAAAAAAGTGTAAATATAAGGTAATTGATGGGTAAATAAACATGCCATATAGTTTTATTTTAAGCTGCTTTTTATTGTAGAACATGTGCAGAAAATTGGCAGATAGATTAAAAACCCGAATGATTAGAACATGTAAAGATACCAGAAAAGCGAGGTTTGGGGGGAGGAAAAGAAGTCCCAATTGGGGAATAGCATACCCTTGGATAAAAAACATAGAATCAAATACAAGATAATAAGGATCACAGTCCTAATAGTTAAACTCCTATATAACACATAGAAGACAGGGTAGGTCACACAAGGTCACTTATTAATCAACCATTGTCTTTTGAAACCGCCTCAGCGAAACAAGTGTCAGACCTGCCCCAATTGTCAGATCTGGCATACCTCTTGGCTCTGTGACAGCAGATAGGTCTCCGGGTTTCACTTTACCACCAAGCTATTTTAACCCTGTATATTATTTATCTGACAGGACATGCTTATGGAGTCTATGGTGGATAAATGTGACCTTGTGTGTGTGACCTACCCCAAGGTTATGCTATTCCCCAATTGGGACTTCCTCGTTTTTTTGGTATCTTTACATGTTCTAATCATTCGGGTTTTTAATCTATCTGCCAATTTTCTGCACATTTTCTACAATAAAAAGCAGCTTAAAATAAAACTATATGGCATGTTTATTTACCCATCAATTACCTTATATTTACACCGTCAATTACCCCTATCTTTTCTATCGTTTCTCATTAATGCTCTCAAATTAGGTGGCAAAAACCAGGTGACAGATTCCCTTTAACCCCTTAACGACTGCGAGCCGTAAAATTACGTCCTAGCGGTCATAATGTTACTGCCCGCGGTCTGCTGGCGGCAGCATGCCGCGGTCGGCACACATCTCAGCTGATTTTCACTAGGCACGACGAGCAGAATCGTTATCTGCTCGTGCCGTTTAGCCCCTTAAATGGCGCTGTCAATATGTGACAGCGCCATTATAAGCACGATCGCGGTAAACGTTTACTTACTGCCCGATACCGGAAGTCACGTGACGCGATCACGTGACTTCCGTTAGTTGTCATGGTAGCACAGGGTCATGTGATGACTCCTGTACTACACATGAATTGCTTTCACTTTCGCTGTGCCAGTGGCACAGCAAAAGAGAAAGAGAGCGTATCTGCTGTTTACAGCTGTATACCTGTGATCAGCAGATAGTGCAGAGCGATCGGAATGCTGTTTGCAATAGCCCCCTAGGGGGACTAGTAAAATAAAAAAAAAAAAAGTTAAAAAAAGTTTTAAAAAATTAAAAAAAACCCCAAAAACCTAAAAGTTCAAATCACCCCCCATTCGCCCCATTGAAAATTAAAGGGTTAAATAAATAAAAAATATACACACATTTGGTATCGCCGCGTTCAGAAACGCCCGATCTATCAAAATATAAAATCAATTAATCTGATCAGTATATGGCGTAGCGGCAAAAAAATTCCAAACGCCAAAACGACGTTTTTTTGTCGCCACAACTTTTGCGCAAAATGCTATAAGAGGCGATCAAAACGTAGCATCTGCGCAAAAATGGTACCGTTAAAAACGTCGGCTCGAGACGCAAAAAATAAGCTGCCACTGAGCCATAGATCCCGAAAAATGAGAACGCTACGGGTCACGGAATATGGCGTAAAACGTGCGCTACTTTTTTCGGTCAAACTTCCGATTTTTTTTAACCCCTTATATAAAAGTAAACCTATACATGTTTGGTGTCTACGAACTCGCACTGATCTGAGGCATCATACCCACACATCAGTTGTACCATATAGTGAACACAGTGAATAAAATATCTCAAAAACAATAGTGCTATCGCACTTTTTTTGCAATTTTTCTGCATTTGGAATTTTTTTGCCGTTTTCCAGTACACTATATGGTAAAACTTATGGTTTCATTTAAAAGTACAGCTCGTTCCGCAAAAAATGAGTCCTCACATGACCATATTGACTGAAAAATAAAAAAGTTACGTCTCAGAAAAAGAATGGCGAAAAAAAAAAACGGAAAGTGAAAAATCGGCCGGTCGTGAAGGGGTTAATATTGGTACAGAAACCTTTGTTTGCAATTTATAGAGATCAGACGTTTCCTGTAGTTCCTGACCAAGTTTGCACACACAGCATCAGGGATTTTGGCTCACTCCTCCATACAGATCTCATCCAGATCTTTCAGGTTTCGGGGCTGTCTCTGGGCAACATTGGGTTTCAGCTTCCTACAAAGGTTTTCTATTGTTTTCAAGTCTGGAGTCTGGCTAGGCCAATCCAGGATCTTGAAATGCTTCTTATGGAGCCACTACTTAGTTGCCATGGCTGTGTGTTTCGGGTCATTGTCATACTAGAAGACCCAGCCACTATCCATCTTTAATGCTCTTACTGGGGGAAGGAGGTTGTTGGCCAAAATCTTGCGATACATGATCCCATGCCTCCTCCCTTCAATATGGTGCAATCGACCTGTCTCCTTTGTAGAAAAGCATCCCCCAAAGTATGATGTTTCCACCCCCATGATTCACAGTTAGGATGGTATTCTTGAGGTTGTACTCATCCTTCTTCTTCCTCCAAACACAGCGAGTGGAGTTGATAACAGAAAGTTCTATTTAGGTCTTATCTGACCACATGACCTCCCATGCCTCCGCTGCATCATCCAAATAGTCAGTGGCGAACTTCAAAAGGGCCTCGACATGTGCTGGCATGAGCAGAGGAACCTTGTGTGTCCTGCAAAATTTTAATTCTTGACGACATAGTGTGTTACCAACGGTAATCTTTAAGACTGTGGTCCCTTCTGTCTCCAGGTCATTTATCAGGTCCTCCAATGTAGTTCTGAGCCAATTCCTGACCTCTCTCAGAATCATCCTTACCTCATGAGGCGAGATCTTGCATGGAACCCCAGACCAAGAAAGATTGACAGTCCTCTTGTGTTTCTTCCATTTTCCAATAACTACACCAACAGTTGTTTACAACAGTTACAGACCTCTCCATTCTGTGTAGGTGGGAAAACTTGCAAAATCGGCAGAGTATCAAATATTTATTTTCCCACTATAGATAAATAGATAGGAGACAGATAGGTAGGTAGGTAGATAGATGGATAGATATGTAAATAGAGAGACTACATAGATAAAATATAGATACATGTATCATGCATATGGAGTAATTTATAATATGCCCTATACATTACACACACCATAGATATCTAAATATATATATATATATATATATATATATATTAATTACTCTCCATGCATGACACATAATACATTACAACTAACATGCACTGCACTCTATACTTATCTATGTGGAGCGCTCTTCCTCCTGGGATGGATCTTCAAGAGAGCACGGCATCTTTTCTGACTGGAGCAGTACTGGTGCCCCTCCCCCTCTCTCTGCTGCTGCGGGAAGAGAGGACAAATAGGAGAGCACAGTGGGAGGGTGAAGTCGTCCCTGCCATCTTCCTGCTGAAGCCTGTTTGAAGCTGCAAAGTTACATCATCTCTCCCTGCGGCGCCCTCTCTGATGTTTGACGGCTGGCGACCTGTGCGACTGCCCTGGCTGCACACAGTAAAGGTTGGCCATGACCAGGATCTCAGGGACTGGTGCACAGAGGCCCCTTGTGCTCTGCGGTCGCTGCTGTCAGAGCGACAGTGAATGCATGCAGGGCCTCTATGCACTATTTTTAAAGGGCCAGTGGCCCAATTTGCAGTTCAGACCTGCCGACCTAGCAGGCATTTGCCCGCTTTGCCAAATTACCAGTCTGGGCCTACTACCCTACCAACACATGGTGAAGGCCTAAGCAGGAGCTAAGACAGAAGTGGAAAGAGAAATAAATTTTACATTTCCGCCGCCATAATCTTAACAACAAGATGGCTGATATGTCAGAGCTGCAGGAGGTTGCAGTAGTCGAGGTGGGAGTTGATGAGGGCATGCACTAATGTTTTTGTTGATTCTTGGTTAAGGAATGTACAGATCCGGGAGATATTTTTGAGTTTTAGTCGGCATGAGGTCAAAAGGGCTTGGTGTGTGGCTTGAAGAATAGAGCAGAGTCGAGGGTTACTCCAAGGCAACGAGCTTGTGAGACTGGGGAGATTGAGCAGGCATCGACTTTGATGGATAGGCTTGTTGGATGGGTTGAGTGAGGAGGAGGAAAGATAATGAATTCTGTTTTGTCCTTGTTAAGCTTTAGGAATCGCGCAGAGAAGAAAGATGAAATAGCAAACAGACTTGTGGTATTCTGGTTAGTAAGGAGGTGATGTCAGGTCCACAGAGGTAGATCTGTGTATCATCGGCATAGATATGATACTAAAGACGTGGGACTCTATGAGCTGTCCCAAGCCGAAGGTGTAGATGGAGAATAGCAGGGGTCCAAGAACTGAACCTTGGGGTACACCGACAGATAGAGGGAGAGATGAAAAGGTGGTGTGAGAATGAGAGACGCTGAAAGTTCGGTCACTTAGGTATGAAGAGATCCAAGATAGGGCCAAGTTTGTGATGCCCAGAGATGAGAGAATCTGTAATAGGTGGCAGTGGTCCACTGTGTCGAAGGCAGAAGACAGGTCCAGGAGGAGTAGGACAGAGAAGTGTCGCTTCGCTTTGGTGGTTAGTAGGTCATTGGTGACTTTAGTTAGGGCAGTTTTGGTGGAATGATGGGGTCGGAAGCCAGATTGTAACTGGTCAAAGAGGGGCAGGAGGAGAGGTGGGAGGACGGTTCAAGATGGACATGCTGTTCCAGTAGTTTTGAAGAATAAGGGAGAAATGATATGGGGTGGTAGCTAGACACAGAGGATGGCTCAAGGGAGGGCTTTTTGAGGATGGGTGTGATGAGGCATGTTTAAAGCATGAAGGGAATACACTAGTTGTGAGTGATAAGTTGAAGAGATGGGTTAAGGTTGGGATGAGGACTGCGGTGATGTTGGGGATGATGTGCGACGTAAGCGAGTCATGTGCACAGGTGGTGAGATGTGTGTGAGAGTGGAAAGATTTTAATTTGTTTGTTTTCAAATTTGTGCAAATTTTACAACAAAAATATTTTGTAATATCCATTTTTTATTTATAAAGAAAAACATTTAAATATGAGCATCTTCTGAGTGCATTGTTTTAGGCCAGATGCTTGATGCCTGCAAAGTGGCTAGTATTGAATACTACTGTGTACCCTTGGATCCATCAGCCACACTTTTTTGTTACCATTTATTGTAGTCACAGCCTATCAGAGGGAAAGAGGACATCAGCTAACACTCAGAAAGCCTCTCTATTACTTATTAGATTATTGTAACTATATGAAAAACTTTATGTAAAGCCAAAATGGAACAGTGAGCCTGCAAGTAAATGTTACTTTAGTCACAGTATCACCAAAGTGATGGTGTTCTATAACACGGGTATACAGCAGCATATGAAGGAAGTGCATTGCTCTGGTTCCTAGTGACAAGCTAAAAGCTGTAAAGGAGGATCTGTAGGTTAGCGTTTTTAACCTTGGTCTTACATGGACGGGTTCAACACTCATTAAAATCCATGACTTCTTAAGATGTTAGCTACCACACCCCTCCTAGAGTAATAATGTAAGATCTCTGCTGTACTGGCTGGGCTATCTGCCATTTTTATGCTTTGCTTAGTTCATTATACTTTATTTCATACAAGAATGTATTTCCTCTTTAATGTAGGTTATGGACGTGGGTTGGCCTGATCTACATGCTCCTCCGTTAGATAAAATGTGTACTATTTGCAAGGCGATGGAATCATGGCTGAACAGTGACCCTCTACATGTCGTGGTTATTCACAGCAGAGTAGGTTCATTATGTTATTTTTGCTTTTCAACGTTTCATTTTTTTAATAAAACTGTTGTTGTTCCTGTTCTCTCTGCATGTATTGTTAAACACACGTCTGTGATTTGCACTCTGTATTCTAGATATGATAAAATCCCACAATGGTTCTACCGCAACAATGGTAGATACATATAGTCCTGTAAGTAAAGTCCCGTAGACTATTACTGATGAGCGAGTACTACCATGCTCGGGTGTTTAGTACTCGTAACGAGCAGCAGGACGCTCAGATGGGCGATACTCAATGCTCAAGTATATTGGATGTCAATAGGGGATTAAACCATTCTTACTAAAGATTTCACAGAAAAATGCTGGAGTTCCCCACTAACTTTCATTATACTCAAATACTTGAGTCCTGCCCGTCCCTGCATCTATCTGCTCATTACGAATACTGAGCACCTGAGCATGGTAGTGCTCACTCATCACTAGTTACCAGTACTGAGCTCCTGAGCATGGCAGTGTCCGCTCATCACTAGTTACGAGTACACTGCACCTGAGTATGATAGTGCTCAATCATCACTAGTTACGAGTACAGAGCACCCAATCATGGTAGTGTCCGCTCATCACTAGTTACGAGTACCGAGCTCCTGAGCATGGTAGTGCTCACTCATCACTAGTTACAAGTACTGAGCTCCTGAGCATGGCAGTGTCCGCTCATCACTAGTTACGAGTACACTGCACGTGAGCATGATAGTGCTCACTCATCACTAGTTACGAGTACAGAGCACCCAATCATGGTAGTGTCCGCTCATCACTAGTTACGAGTACCGAGCTCCTGAGCATGGTAGTGCTCACTCATCACTAGTTACAAGTACTGAGCTCCTGAGCATGGCAGTGTCCGCTCATCACTAGTTACGAGTACACTGCACCTGAGCATGATAGTGCTCACTCATCACTAGTTACGAGTACAGAGCACCCAATCATGGTAGTGTCCGCTCATCACTAGTTACGAGTACCGAGCTCCTGAGCATGGTAGTGCTCACTCATCACTAGTTACAAGTACTGAGAACCCAAGCATGGTAATGCTCGCTTATCACTAGTTACGAGTACAGAGCACCCGAGAATGGTTGGTTGTTCCCGCTCATCAGTAGTTGAGTACTGAGCACCTGAGCATGGTAGTGCTCACTCATTACTAGTTACTAGTACTGAGCACCTGAGCATGGTAGTGCTCACTCATTACTAGTTACTAGTAATGAGCACCCGAGCATGGTAGTGCTCACTGATCACTAGTTACTAGTACTGAGCACCCGAGCATGGTAGGGCTCGCTCATCACTAGTTACGAGTACAGAGCACCCGAGCATAGTAGTGCTCGCTCATCACTAGTTATGAGTACAGAGCACCCGAGCATGGAAGTGATCCCTGTAACACTGTGTCCCTCCCTGGCCTATGTGTCTAGACTTTAATGTAATCAGGCCTAGGTCAACATCCAGTGGGCGACTGTGTCTTTGTTCTTCTCTGCATGGGACTCAAGCAATACCAGCCTGTAGTTCCTGAAAACTTCTCCATATAAAGTCACATACTTAAAAGTGGGTTTGAAGCCTTTCCCATTCAGTGGGTGGATCTAAGGAGAGGTGGAAGATTCAGCCACATGTTTAGTTAGTTGATGCTTTGTTGGGTGAAAGGCGAAGATTTGTGCTGAGGGCAGGTCCTGGTGCCTGTGTATGGACTATGGGACATTGAAGATCAGCTGCTACGTGGGATTGTGTTGTCTCAGCCATGCTACCGGATTTAAGGAACTCGTCTAAGGACTGTTAATGTATTTTCCTTGGCGTCAGATTGCTGCGTGGCGCCCCGGATCTATGTTCTTTGTGTGGACTCATTGTGGACTCTAAAGAACCATTTGGATATTGGATGTTTTATGCTCCCTGCCTCAATAAAACATGTTGGAATGTTCATCGTCCTGGTGTCCCTGTCTGCTCTGTCGCATACCCCGTCACTCCCTCATCACTAGTCACTAAGCACCCGAGCATGGTAGTGCTCGCTCATCACAACTTACGAGTACCGCTCAAGGTAGTACTCGCTCATCACTAGTTATGAGTACTGAGTACCCTGAGCATGTTAGTGACCACTTATCACTAGTTAGGAGTGCCGAGCACCTGACATGATAGTGCCCACTCATCAGTAGTTATGTGTACTGAGCGTGGTAGTGCTCGCTCATCACTTTGAGTACCGAGCACCCGAGCGTGGTCGTGCTCACTCATCACTAGCTATGAGTACCGAGCACCCGAGCATGGTAGTGCTCATTCATCACTAGTTATGAGTACCGAGCACCCGAGCATGGTAGTGCGCGCTCATCACTAGTGATTATAGTTACTAAAACACAGCCACATTGTCTCCTATGTAAGCTGCTCAATGCTTAAACCTGACTTTGATCCTAAATTAGTAAATTATTGTCTGTACATGGTAATAGTCCACATTTAATTATTCACTTGTCAGTTGTAATACCTGAATCTCCCCGAGGTTCTATTAACCCTAGAACGTGCAACCATAGAAATCTACCATAGAAAACAAGTAACCTAGCAGGCCTGCGAGGCCCCAGGTATGCGTTCTAGGTTTAAACTACAATTTGTATTCAGGTGCTGTTGATTTGGTTCAATACGACCTGTTTTCTGGATCTTGAGGTTACAGATGTAGTTAGGCTGCGGCTTCTGTAGTGCGCTAGTTGCACTGCCTATAATTGCGATGTATCATTATAGAGATGGGGAACCAGCACTACCTATGAATGGCATGCAACAAATAAAAAGTGTAAAATTTACAGATTCATTCCTACTGTACTATAATGCAAAATGAGATTTTTCACAAACAATTGATCAATAATCTCAATAGGGGGTCCTACTCTATATTGTATAAATTACCATTATGCCATACGGCCTCCTAAATAATTTAATAAGCAGAACCATATAAAAACAACACATATACCTGTGAAATCTCAGAACCGCTCCCATGTTGCAAAGACAGACAACTGCGAATAAAGGCAGACCAGGTCCCAGCATATGCAGCAAGGCGACACACACCATCACAATGTCAGTGGCCCTCAGTGTCAGACCAGCAGCCATGGATAAAGGGGGGAGCAGGCCCAAGTAAATGGTGCTTAATTAATGATGCCTGTGGAACAGGGGGAGGTGGTTGAGTGTGAACAGCCACCAACATTAGTTTTGATAGTAACAGAAGGAATTTGCAAACCACACTGGGCGTGCATGGCATAGTAGGGGTCAGCCACCAGATCAATAAATCATTACAGAGAGGGGGGAGCCAGCACTGCCTATGAATGGCATGCAACAAATAAAAAGTGTAACATTCACAAATATAATTGTGATGTGCTGCAGCTGGTAGGCAATGTAGATTAATGGGGTTGCCTTGTGACCCCCAGAATAAAGCATCCACTATAAGCATGTGGCTCAAAATCCAATTGGTTCTGACGTTTTGAGACTTGCTTCTTTATGTTGCAATTCAACCCCATTCACTGGCGACTTGTTGTGCTGTAGAAGCTGCACAGAGCGATCAATGGTTGGGCAACCTGTACTGTGTCCAGAGTTATTGTCTAGTCCCACTAAACAGAGGTAACATATGTATATTTTTACAGTCAAAAGTCAGACCAAATAGTATAGCAGAGTAAGTTCCGCGGAATCCCTCTTAGACTATAAACCATATAGCGACATTGGCCAACAGCCGGGAAGTACATGCAGGAATATTTAGTGGTTTATTGTAACATGAGTGGTGACTTAACTGTGAAGGAGTAAAGTACGGTAGCTGTATTATTTCTATTGGATGTGGTCTCCTCTTTTCCGCATATGACAAGAATCCTATGTGATGTACCCTACAAACCTATTCTTAGGGTGAGAAATGCTCCTGCGCTCATTTCATCTCTCATGTCATCTGTCAGGTTAAACCTCCGGAGGAAGTAAGAAATCAAACAGCTCCCATATATTTCCATACCTCACACCAGTGTGTAAAGCATTTCTACTAGCTCAATGCCATTCAGTATTCGGTATTCCCTAATCTTACCGACTCATAACAAATAATATACTTCTTATAAATATATTTTTTTCTAATTTGAGGCCATGAATTATTACACTAACATTTTTTCAATACTCAAAATGCCAATACCAACAAATTATTTGACTTTATTTGTTACTTTTCCTTAGGGTGGAAAAGGAAGAATTGGAGTAGTGATATCATCATATATGCACTTTACTAATGTGTCTGCAAGGTAAGAGACCATAAATGCATAATATTTTCAGAGTTTTATTATGCTGAAATTAATGGGAAACCGTTAGCAGGTTTTTGCTGTGCAATCTGAAAACACCATAATGTAGGAGTAAAGACCCCGATTATAGTGATTTATCACTTGCTGGGTTCTCCTGTTTCAATGCAATCAGTGTGTTATCAGCAGATTATCAATACAGGACAACTGCCCTCCTGCTTCCTAGTCCAACCACTTCCCAGCACTGATCGTAGCAGCTCTCTGTCACTATAAAATGTACATAGAAATCTGGAATCATAGTCTCTGCTTATAACTGCTTGTTATCAAGAGATTCAGCCCCTGCTGGTGTCTAGAGGTGGTGGCAGAGCATGCAGAGTGCTTGCAAGTTCTTTGGTGCTGATCTTGTAAGTACTGAACTGAGGCTGTAGGGGATAGCTGGGGCGCACTGTTAGCTTCTGATTCAGTTTAGCATTGGTCTCAGATTGATTCCTCTGCTGCAGAGGCAAAGCTGCCTCATATAAAAGCATTAGACCACACACTGTTTAAGCTAGCATCACAACTATGCTGCTGAGCAGAACAGTCAGTCAAACAGGAGCACCCAGACATCCGGAAGTTGTGAAGCTGGAGAGCTGTGCGCTCCTAAAAAACGATAGTGACGTAAACTCTTTAAAGATCAAATGGTTTTACAAGACTAAATAATTGCCTAGATCCAGTTTGTTTCAGCTGATCTCTAGGGCTGGTGGTTGAGAAACCCCTACTAATTTCATATTGGCGACTTTTCTGTGCGTAGGTCAGAATTTGTTCAGTATTGAGCAGTCATTTTATTTTCTGTATCAAACTTCAGTAAGAAGTTTTCACCATTTGGAATCTTTAAAATGGGGATGCACAACATTTTTTGGCAAACGGGCCAAATTCTCATACTGAACCAATTCCAAGGGCCGTAAATATTTTTTTATATGGGGTACATACATCACCAGAACCACCATCAGTACATTAACACATTACCGGAAACAAGTTTTCAGTATTTAAGTAGGATTTATTTGATTTCCCCCCCCCCCCCCCCCAAAAAAAAACCGCATGAAGACACGATAACTTAACCTGAATTTTTGGAGCAGAAATTCCAATTCCTCCTCATAATCCAAAACCTCCAAGTTTTGAGCATTTTTAAGTTTTAACATAGCTGTGAAGCACGTTATGGATTACTATATGTATACAAAATCGGAACCACCATCAGTACATGAATGCAAGACCTGAACTGCCATCAGTACATAAATGCAAGAACTGAACCACCATCAGTACATGAATGCAAGACCTGAACCACTATCAGTACATGAATGGAAGATCTGAACCACCATCAGTACATGAATGCAGCGCCAGAAACACCCTCATTAGATGTAGCACTAAGCTTAGTACAGCGGTGAATTGTATTGTCAGATCCGCTCCATATATAATTGTATAACTTTAACCTAAAATTCCTAGCATGTCCTTAACATGAACTATAAAGATAAGATGCACAGTACAGGTCTATGTCTTTACACTACCTATAATTCAGTGGGACCCTGGAACTGCTCTTTGCTGCTTCCCCTTCTTTCTCGGACCTTACATCACACATCAGGAGACGTGCGTGTTCTGCTGCATTCTGTTAGTAACAGCCAGCCTCCTGACAATAGATTCTTCCCTGCAGTCGTAGAACAGGGGGCTATGTGAGGGCTAATACTGTATATAGAGGCTATGTGAGCCCATGCTTTATATTGGGGTGCTGTCTGTGGGCTCATACTGCACATAGGGGGCTATGTGGGGGCTCATACTGCATGAAGGGGGGCTATGTGGGTGTCTCACATGGCATATATGGGGTAACAGCATACTTATCCTGACAATATTAAGTGATAAAATTAATATTAACAAAAAATAATTTTTAATTAGTTTATTAATAATATTCAGCAGAAATAATTTCTGCCTATTGGTTCATCCCTCCCCAATAGTCACGGCCTCCTTTGTGACCCTCGGGAAAATTAATTTCCCAACCCTGCTCTATTATGTATGGCAGTATGTTATGTATAGCTTTATATGTAAGGAAAAAAATGTGCCTTGTATTTCGTTTTCCATTTGCACCTGTGCTATCATTTGATGTAACAAAAGTGGATAATGTGACATATCACTTGATATATCGGGGATGGTGCATCCCTCGCATTCTAAACTATATGTGGTCCTGGCTACTCTTAATGCGCCCTTCATGTTTGGCGTTGGATAGCTCCCAACTTCATCACACACATCTGCTCTCTCACTTCCTCTGGATGTCTTGATTTATTTCAAGTGAAGGCAGCACTGATTGGACAACCCCTTTAATAATCTGCAGGAATGCTCTATTGACAGTGGTATTGAAGATTTGTGATGATGTTATGTTTTCCTAAAGAAAATCCCTCTGTTAGCCAATAGCACAATATACATTCAAATAGCATGGTAGATGGTCCTGGCATTTGTCATGATGAATTTAAGCAAATGTTTCTATCTTGCTAAACGTAAAACATTGTTTATTTACATAATGTCTACATTTTATAGGATTAATTACTTAATTTGTTTTCTTATAAAAATGAGAAGTAATATACTTTAGTGTATATATAATAATATATTTTAATATATATTCGTAAACATTGTTTTTTTTCAGCGCTGACCAAGCTCTAGATCGTTTTGCCATGAAGAAGTTTTTTGATGACAAAGTATCGTTACTTATGCAGCCATCTCAAATAAGGTGCGTGTTTATGTGATGCAGCAGAGGTGATCTGGAAAGTACAAAAGAATGCAATACTATGTATGCGGAAAGTAGGCTTAGATCTTGAATGGATTGTCCATATCTGGATAACCCCTATTGAATCCCCATAGTTTGCCTAAAAATGGAACTCTGACACAACTGTGAAGGCTGCAGCCCATCACTGGATGTCGATAGGTTGCAGCGCTCATGTGACTTGCACAATGTCACAAGATAGCTCAGGGTCACAGCAGTCAGAGTTCAGGAGCAGCAACCTCCATTTCTAAGGCTGCTTTCAAATTTCGGTCTTTTTCCATCAGTTGCAATCTGTTGCCTTGAGAAAATATGGTATCCTACAAAATAATTGGCCGGATTCAGTTTTTTCCCCATAGACTTGTATTAACAAAGGATTGTGACTGATGGGCTTTTTCATCCGTCCCGCAACGGATCAGTCGTAGAATCACTGACCTTTGGGCGGAAGCAACGCGCAATGCAACGTTTTTTGTGTGCATCGAAAAAAACGGGCAGCGATGGATCCATTGGCATCCGTCATTAGGTATAATGGAAGCATATGGGCACAGGAATCCGTCATCATTCATGAAATGACGGAATCAGGTGACGATTCCGTTCTTTTCCTTTGGGCATGCCCATTCAATTCTGTCACAAATATCTCTATCTCTCTCTCACTCACTGTCTCTCTGTCCCTCGCTCGCCCACTCACGGTCTCTCTCACACACTCGCTCTCTCACACAAAAGACGGAAGTGTGAAAGTAGCCTTAAACTGACATCTGTGTTTCTTGTATTTGGAGCGCAGTGCTGCACTGTAATGGTTAATTGGAATGAATACAATATCACGTTTGAGTTCACAGTCAGAAGGAAGAAACGTTTTCATATTAATCTCTGCAATCACTTGTTATTTGCCTTTTTTGCGTCATAGGAGCATCTGCTCTAATAGGAAGAGTCTAATTTGACCAAAAGCACCAACTGTGTGATATTCATTGCTATCTGTACCATACACATGCATGCCTCACGGTAAATATTATGCCATTTTCTTTTGTTAGATATGTCAATTTTCTGAATGGGCTGCTATCCGGGATGGAAAAGATGAATGCGACCCCTCTGTTTTTGCATTATGTCATTCTCCATGGTATTCCTAATTTTGATGCAGGTGGATGTAAGTACTTAAATTATATCACTATCATTTCAGCAAACGACATATATCAGCTACAAGGGAAAGTAAGAAACTTTATGTTCTAGTTCATCAGACAAATCTGCTTCGGTCTCCAGTCATGAGCTGCTCCTTACCCTCCTTTGTACATCTTGAATTGGTCATCCACTCTGAAATACAGCTCAGATTTGTCTACATCAATGCACACTGAAGTGTACGGATGGCGGAGGGAAAGGATAAGTGAGGAACGCTACATAGACTGAGAGACCAGAGAGATACAGGCAGACGCAGCGGCAGCTTTTAGCACGTGAATTCTAAAAAAAATGCACAGTATGAAGGAGATTCTAAGGTATAATTTTGAAATTAAGTTTTTTTTTCAACATAGAAAAACCACATTGAAAAAGTGCATTAAAAACTCAAATATACGTTCTGTAAATATAAAACTGATATTTCTTGTTCTCTTCATTGGGGGACACAGGAGCCATGGGTTATGATGTTACCTGGAGGCTGACACTAAGAATACATCTTAGAAAAAGAGCTGGCTCCTCCCCAACAGGCTATACCTGTGGAGCCAAGATCCAGGTATTTTGTTCAGCTTGGTGTCATTTCGAGGCAGATATGGGTCTAAGTTTTAAACTTCTCTTCACCCTGGTTAGGTTATCAACTAACTTTTTCTTTTTTTTTTTATTTTCCAAGCACACGGACCAGTGAATACTCTTGTTATAGGTGAGCCAGTCCAGCTAAGTCAGACCCTCAGTAAGGTGTATTTCTGGTTAAATGACAGGTCTCTGACCTTATCTTACGTATATCAGACTTATCAACAGAGACCACTCGTTTCTTTAATTTCCAAACAGGGGCTTTGTCTTTGAAAGAGACCACTCAGCTTAGTGCATCCCACAAGCAGACTAAGTAGCCTTGTTCCATAATTTTGTGTAGGAGGACAATATCTCCCAGGGGTGGAACGATCATTGTAAATGGGTCGCAGCCAGGCCCAAAGTTGGTGGTGCCCGCCAACCTTAGCGTCTGCTTCAGCTGGATATGCGTCTGAGAGCACACATCCAGCTAAAATGCATACCAGCACAGAGACCCGTTGAGTCCCTGTACTGCAATACAAGCTGCCAGCCGATCAGTGGCCCGCAGCTGACATCGGCATCCCCATGACTAAGGGCACAGGACAGTGACGTCATGCATCGCTATAGCACGAATGGCCATGTCAGCTACTGGCCACTGCTCCCTGGCTACAGGGGAGGACGCTGCACGACGTGGGAGTCGCGGGGAGGTTGAGTACAATTTTTTTTTTGCTTTAGACACAGAATGGAGACATATATACCAGGATGAAAACATATATACCAGAAGAGGCCAAGGATGGGAACATATATACCAATATTTCCCATGACGGGTACATAGATACAAGGATAGTGACATGTATTCCAGGAGGGGGCCGAGGAAGGGACATATATACCAGGAGGGGCCAAGGATAGGGAGTTATATACCAGGAAGAAGCCATATATACCAGGATGGGGACATGCATACCAGGAGGGGGTCGAGGATGGTGACATACATATTTCCCACAATGAGAACATATATACCAGGATGAGCCTGAGATATGGACATATATACCAGGATCGGGACATATATATCAGCAAGGAACCCGGAATGTGGACATATATAACTGGAAGTGGACATATTACCCAGGATAGGGACATATATAACAGGATGGGGCCCAGGTTGGGAACATATATACTAGGATGGGGCCTAGGAAGTAGACATGTATACCAGAAAGGGGCCCAGGATAAGGACATGTATACCAGGATGGGGACATATATACACCAGGAAAGGGACTAGGATGGGGGAAATATATACCAGGATGGTGCCTGGGATGGGGGACATATTTACCAGGATAGGTTACATTTACAAGGATAGGAACATATATACAAGGATGATGGGCATATATACTAGGATGGTGATCATATATACCAGGATGTGGGATATATTTACCAGGATGGAGGATATTTACCATTCTGGGGGAAATATATATTAGGATCGGGGACATATTAACCAGGAAGGAGCCAAGGATAGGGTACACGAAAACAGGATGAGGGATATTACTACATAATAGGGGAGGGTAACTCGTATGTCCTTATAGAATTTAGAACTCTACAAGGGCCCACACATCTGACCAACCTGCGGGAAAGGGGTCCAAATTTAGCACCAGGCCCATCTAACTCTAGTTACGCCAACCTTTAATGGAGACATTTTTTCTAATTCTAGAGGCAGGGTTGACTGCTTCACTCAGCTAGGGTTTTTACTTTTGCAGTGAGGGATGCTGGTGAGTCACACTTGTAAAGGCTTCTTCAGCCAGTAGGAGTCCTTTGTTTGTGGTATGTTAGACCATTGATCAGATATACCAGGATTGACTCTACCTTAGCCCTACAGTCAGGTCACCTTGTTTCTGTCATGATTCATGCCGGTCTCATCCGCTGCTGAGCATTTGTTTTTTTCCCATTCCAGGTTTTCTGGTCATGGGAGGGGTTAATCTCTTTCTGTCTAGTTCCAGGGGACAGGCCGCTATATCTTGGCGCTGCTCCTCCGGAACATCACCAGTAATAGTTCTGCTCTGCAGCATGTGAGCCTAGATCCTGTGAGTGTTCCCTGAACCGTCCCATCATCCAGCTACCATCCTGACCTTTGTCCTTCATATTCTGCCTGTCTGCCTCTGATCTCGCTTGACTTCCCAGTCCTGCCCGTGTCTCTCTCGTCTTGTATCTCCCTGACTGTTTGGTCGCCTTGCCTCTCCTGAACTCCCAGTCCCGTCTCTTTGTGTTTCTCTGTTCTCCTAGCTTCTGACTTTGCTTTGTTTGTATCCGTCTTCAGCTCTGCTTTTCCCTCCTGAGTTCGGCGTTACTTCCTGGTTCTGACCTTCGGCTTGTATCTGAGTACGTTTTGCATCTGCCTCTGGTCTCCAATTGACATCCTGGTAATGAACTCGGCTTGCTGACTTCGCTATTGTTTTTGCACCCTCTAGTGGATATTCTGCTTACTTCACCTTGTGTCAGTTTCTCAACTAGAGCAGCGTGACAGTATCCCTTTGACTGTCTGACCTACTTGCAAGTGAGTTTTAGTTTTTAATGTAGTCCACAGAATTTCTGTCCTTGTGGCTGCACTAGAGTTCCACTTTAGACGTATTGAGTGGCCATTGTAGATTCCCATTGAGGCGGCTAATTTAGTACTTCATCCATTGTGATATTTCGTCAACAGGAAAGTCTCCAAATTACCCTAGTGGTTTTTCTTACCAACATTGCTTGATGACTGGGCTTGAGAGTACTATCTGTGCTTCTATCTTTTCACCACCTATGGGAGTACTGTCCAGGTTAATCTCTTTCGAACCTTAAGGCAACAAATCAGAGTTTTTCTTGTGTTGCGTGGACCGCCAGGGCATTTGAGATTTTCCACATCTAATGGTCTCCCAAGAAGCCTACCTCATCCACTAGAGTTTCGACAGGTAGGTGACTAGTCATGGCGGAGGTCATTGCTTTCCTACATTTCAGAAGAATTTTGGTCTTTCCCTATCTAGACAGGATATTCTTTTACCATTTTGGACTGAAAGTTCTGAATGTCTGATAAGCTCAGATTTCCTCAAATTGAGTACAGAACTCCCATTCTTTTATTGTATATGCCATTATGCAACACCTTTAGCATCCAGATAGACTTTTTCAGATAGACCTTTCTTCTACCCCATTTTTGGGTCATTTAATTTATCTGCAGGACTGTTAAGTGTGCAGTTTGGAAGTCTTTAAGACTTTTGGTTTAGGTTTGTCTGACTAGAATTAGGAAACAAGGGCCCTAGCCAACACATTTCTACCATTCCATTTAGAAAACTTTTTTCATACATGTGAATCTATTGGCAGCGCTCCAATGGAGATATGTTTTTCATTTCTCCATGCCTGTCTTGAGCCAGAGTTTACTCCCCAGGGGCAGGTTCCTGCCTTGGCTATCCTGATGCAGTAGAACTTTACTTGTAAATCATAAGTCAGAAATGCCTGCTTGGGCTAGGGTAAACTGGGGGGGCATCATATTAGCCCCTATGAATCTAGGGGACATCAATCTGATCTTGGACACCCTTCAATACTCTCCCTTTTGTGCTGATTAGCAATATCTCTCCACTTTGATTTTTCCAACAAGGGGGATATTTTAGTCATTAGTGATCTCTTACATCAGGCAGTGCTCCGAGTGGGAGCTCTCACCTGTCTCTCTCCTTCTCTAAAACAGAATGGTCTGGTGTTCGGCTCCCTCCTTTCTCCTTAGCGTGTTCTCTGCCTTTCACC
This sequence comes from Anomaloglossus baeobatrachus, assembly GCF_048569485.1. Lineage (NCBI taxonomy): Eukaryota > Metazoa > Chordata > Amphibia > Anura > Aromobatidae > Anomaloglossus > Anomaloglossus baeobatrachus. The sequence continues at coordinate 372,519,870 of NC_134358.1, read as the reverse complement.
TTAATGAGGCGATTGCTCTCCTTCCTATGGGTTTTTTGCCTGTCATCTTCCTGAGAGGTTTCTACAAAATCTAACATAGTCAGAGCTGTGCAGCTCTACCTTTCTCTCACAGCTCTGTTCAGAAGCCCTTTGGTTCATCCTGATATGTTTTGGTGAGAAGTCAGACCGCCTCTAGGGATGCCATTGTTCTTTTGTTTTGATCTGCTATTTAGAAATGTGGGCTAAGCTAGGGCAGCCCTCTCAGTGCACAGCTCTGCCATGTGGAGTCAAGGCCTTCTTGGTCATACACCTCCAGTCATCTGTTCTTCTTTTCCATAGGGCTGCTATTTAGTTATCAGTCCAGAACTTTAAGAAGCTGTTACCTTTGGATCTAGGGATGCAAATATTAGCAGAAGGGTACTACTAATGGCAGTTACTTGGGTTGAAGGCTACGAGAAAGAACTTTTACGGTTAGTAGCAAAAGGCTTCATATTTCTACTGGGAAAAGCTTCTAATGTCGAGATATGTTTTGTTTAATGTCATTTTTGTGTTCTTCAGGATTATGATGTATTTTTTTTCCTTTAAAGCACTGGTTTGATTTTGCATAGATTTACTACCATATTTAAAATATTTAGTTGCTCTTCAGTGACTGTAGCTAATGCAGGCATGCAACTGTAAGAATATTCACTCCTATGTAATCTTCTGATAGGCTTTCACAGTCTATCAGTAGAATAAAGGGGCATCTTCTTTGTTTTGACTGCAGCTTAATGCTAAGCCCTTAAATAGGAATGGGATGCAGTAGGAATGTGACAGAGCAATTTGTGGCTTATTGATGGAGATCCTGAGCTTGAGATATATCCAGAATACTTCTTTAATATTGAAAATTAGAAACGCTGATAAGCAGGATAGGCAGTTTCCAAATCGGAATTCTTGCTGGAAAAAATAGAGCAAGGTGTTATCACTGTATCAGTTAATTTGATGGCTTATATGAACAACTCTTCAAACAGCAATTTGGGTGTGCATTTAGGATTCAGCATGACCAAAGTCTTATTCAGTGATTTTCCTCGTATAAAATAAAAAAAGCTCCAACGTTCATCAGTGTATTTGATCTCCGTTTCATCAGACTTTGGTCAGTGTCAGTTAGTTTTGTCAGTTTTTCTCAGTTGAAAAAAAAAATAATTTTCTCAATATCCTCATATCAAACAGTCCGTGAAAAAAGGACGGCATCCAAGTGCTGTCTAATTATTTCACAGCTTGTGGATTTGCATTGATGAGTTTCATCTGACACGTGTATCAAAATCAGACATGTTTCATAGAATATATTACCGTGTTTCCCCGATAGTAAGATAGTAAGGGTTTTGGGGGGGGTCGGCTAATGTAAGACATACCCCGAAAGTAAGACATAGTAAACGGAAAGCGTTATTTATTTATTTTATTTTTTTTTCTTCTTTACAGTACCGGCCGAGCGCCCAGCTGAGCGCCCTGACATGCCGGCGGCCAAGCGCCCAGCTGAGCGCCCTGACATGCCGGCGGCCGAGCGCCCAGCTGAGCGCCCTGACATGCCGGCGGCCGAGCGCTCAGCTGAGAGCCGTCACATGCCGGCGGTCGAGCCCTCAGCTGAGCGCCCTGACATGCCGGCGGCCGAGCACCCAGCTGAGCGCCCTGACATGCCGGCGGCCGAGCGCTCAGCTGAGAGCCGTCACATGCCGGCGGCCGGGCGCCCAGCTGAGCGCCCTGACACGCCGGCGGCCGAGCGCCCAGCTGAACGCCCTGACATGCCGGCGGCCGAGCGCTCAGCTGAGAGCCCTGACATGCCGGTGGTCGGGCGCCCAGCCGAGCGCCCTGACATGCCGGCGGCCGAGCGCTCAGCTGAGTGCCCTGACATGCCGGCGGCCGAGCGCCCAGCTGAGAGCCGTCACATGCCGGCGGTCGGGCGCCCAGCCGAGCGCCCTGACACGCCAGCGGCCGAGCGCTCAGCTGAGTGCCCTGACATGCTGGCGGCCGAGCGCCCAGCTGAGAGCTGTCACATGCCGGCGGTCGGGTGCCCAGCCGAGCGCCCTGACACGCCGGCGGCCGAGCGCCCAGTTGAGCGCCCTGACATGCCGGCGGCCGAGCGCTCAGCTGAGAGCTGTCACATGCCGGCGGCTTGGCGCTCAGCCACCGAGAAATGTTGCAGTTATGTTGTCCGTGGTCCATCAGGACCACGGACAACATACAAAAACACGCAGCCTCAGTGCCCTCATGTGCAGCAATCGTGGCAAGTCCCCATACGGTACATTGCATGGAGACTTGCTGCGATTGCTGTGGGATTTTTTTTCCAATATAACACGGTAGGTATAAAATCACCGATAGAACTTATTTTTTTTATTTATTGTGGAGGGTGGATGTTTTGTGTTTCCTAGTGGGAACAACTTTTGTAAGACTTAGGACACCACTTCTCCACATCACTCCTTGATGCAGCAACATTTTGAAGGTTACCTGACAGTAGGGTCCTAAAATAGAACACACATATATAAAGTCCAAGCCATCTTTCTATATCCATAATCTACTTTCACCGCCAGGCAGATCAGATTCACAGAATACTCTTCATAAATTAACTTATGCAGGTCTGTTAATTTTGTGATTTGCGATTTCTGTATTTAACGTTAATCAAACAAGCGCCATCTTGACCCTTAGAATACGCTATGGCATTAGGGTAACGTGCCCTGACTGGTGAATAGCTTTGCTGATTGTTCATTTGGTGCTTCCAATATCTGCATCCCTGAGTGCATTTGAAACATACAGCTCTGGCAAAAATTAAGAGACCACTTCCAAGTTTTCATTATTCTGATTGTTCTCTTTATAGGTATATTTTTGAGTGAAACGTAAATTTTTCTTTTATTCTATAAACTACTGACATCTCTCCGAATTTCCAAGCAATACATTTTGTATTTATTTTTCTGAAAATGAGAAATGGTCAAAATAACAAAACAATGCATTGCTTTCAGACTTCAAATAATGCAAAGAAAACAAGTTCATAATAATTTACAAACAACAATACTACTAATGTTTTACCTCAGGAAGAGTTCAGAAATCAATATTTTGTGGAATAACCATGATTTTTAATCACAGCTTTCATGCGTCTTGGCATGCTTTCCACCAGTCTGTCACACTGCTTTTGGGTGACTTTATGCCACTCCTAGTGCAAAAATGTAAGCAGTTCTTCTTTGTTTGATGGCTTGTGACTCTCCATCTACCTCTTGATTACATTCCAGAGGTTTTAAATGAGGTTCAGGTCTGGAGATTTGGGCTGGCCATGACAGGATTTTGATGTGGTGGTCCTTCATCCACACATTGATTGACCTAGCTGTGTGGCATGGCGCATTGTCCTGCTGGAAAAAACAGTCCTCAGAGTTGGGGAACATTGCCTGAGCAGAAAGAGGCAACTGTTTTTCCAGGATAACCTTGTATTCGGCTTTAGTCATACGTCCTTCGCAAAGTAGTTTAATCTGCCCAATTCCAGTCTTGCTGAAGTATTTCCAGATCATTACCGATCCTCCACCAAATTTCACAGTGGGTGCAAAACACTGTGGCTTGTACGCCTCTCCAGGTCTCCATCTAACCATTAGACGATCAGGTGTTGGGCAAAACTGAAAATTAGGTAAAGAAAATTCAACAAACATCTTTGCAAAAGACGGATGAATCAAGCCGCATTCAAAGTTATCCTGTAAAAACAGTTAGTATTCTAAAGGGGGCATTGTACGCTATTTTGTAATCATGGACAAATGTTCTGACAGCAAAATGGGTTCAGTCATGCTAAGAGTTGCCCAGTTCCAATTAGCTGTTGATCGTCAATCACACGCAGTGAGCTGTCACCATGTTAGCAGGCACTGTTATGTAAACCGTTACAGTCCGCTGTCTGTTGCTATTGAGCAGACACAGTATACTGTGCATTATGTCTGGGTATATTTGAGTATTTGCTGCCTTTGTTAGAACGCAAAAGGAATGTCTTTCTTATTTCAACAAACTTTGCATACAGTACAGACCAAAAGTTTGGACACACCTTCTCATTCAAAGAGTTTTCTTTATTTTCAAGACTGAAAATTGTAGATTCACATTGAAGGCATCAAAACTATAAATTAAAACATGTGGAATGAAATACTTAAGGTGTGAAACAACTGAAAATATGTCTTATATTCTAGGTTCTTTAAAATAGCCACCTTTTGCTTTCATTACTACTTTGCACACTCTTGGCATTCTCTTGATGAGCTTCAAGAGGTAGTCACCGGAAATGGTTTTCCAACAGTCTTGAAGGAGTTCCCAGAGATGCTTATCACTTGTTGGCCCTTTTGCCTTCACTCTGCGGTCCAGCTCACCCCAAACCATCTCGATTTCAGGTCTGGTGACCATGGTCGGTTCAGGTCTGGTGACTGTGGAGACCAGGTCATCTGGCGTAGCATCCCATCACTCTCCTTCTTAGTCAAATAGCCCTTACACAGCCTGGAGGTGTGTTTGGGGTCATTGTCCTGTTGAAAAATAAATGATGGTCCAACTAAACGCAAACCAGATGGAATAGCATGTCGCTGCAAGATGCTGTGGTAGACATGCTGGTTCTGTATGCCTTCAATTTTGAATAAATCCCCAACAGTGTCGCCAGCAAAGCACCCCCACACCATCACACCTCCTCCATGCTTCACGGTGGGAACCAGGCATGTAGAGTCCATCCGTTCACCTTTTCTACAAAGGGACGGTGATTGGATCTAAAGATCTCAAATTTTGACTCATCAGACCAAAGCACAGATTTCCACTGCTCTAATGTCTATTCCTTGTGTTCTTTACCCCAAACAAGTCTCTTCTGCTTGTTGCCTGTCCTTAGCAGTGGTTTCCTAGCAGCTATTTTACCATGAAGGCCAGCTGCACAAAGTCTCCTCTTAACAATTGTTCTAGAGATGAGGTGTGTCCAAACTTTTGGTCTGTACTGTACATCAATAGTACAAGTTAAGATATACTTTGTATTATCCCGTTACTGAAAATTGTCACTTTCTACAGTTATTAATCACTAACAGTGCATTTACACTAACCTGTTATTGTGAATGAGCGTTTCTGCAATGTAAAAAATGTCTGTTCGTCTGGTGAGATGGTAAATATACTTGATTAAAACAAAACAAAGAATCCGCCACTCAAATTTTGCACAAGTGAGTCAAAAATTTCAATGTAGCAAGAATGGTGTACAACAACGTGACATTTCAGTTTCAAAAGAAACCTTCCTTTAAAACGTACACTGTCAGGAAGGTCAGCACGACCAGCGAATAGGTCGCTTTTCCACAGCGCTCTCCTCCTGCACCCAGCGTGGCATCTGGACTGCACTGCATCCAGCCCTGGTCACTTACCTGACCAGCAGTAGTCTATTCCTTGTTTGACGTTCCTGACATTGTACGTTTTGAAGAAGGTTTCTTTTGAAATGTCATGTTGTATACCATTCTTGCCACATTACAATTTTTGACTCACTTGTGTAAAATTTGAGTGCTGGATTCTTTGTTTTGTATGTACCTCGGAGTTGGATCCTATCCAGGCACTTCACCATACCAGGAGTGCCGTACTTTGTATTTATACTTGATTAAAAATCATTGTTCTCAGCAGCACACTGTCCTGTGTAAAATACACACATGCTGCTGAGAACAATGGCAATCTAAGCACAAAAACAATCTATTACTAATAAGCCGGTTATTAACCTGTCTAAAGGCCCCGTCACACTAAGCAACATCGCTAGCAACATCGCTGCTAACGAACAACTGACGTAGCAGCGATGTTGCTAGTGATGTCGTTGTGTGTGACATCCAGCAACAACCTGGCCCCTGCTGTGAGGTCGTTGGTTGTTGCTGAATGTCCTTGGCCATTTTTTAGTTGTTGCTGTCCTGCTGTGAAGCACAGATCGCTGTGTGTGACAGCGAGACAGCAACAACTAAATGTGCAGGCAGCAGGAGCCGGCTTCTGCGGAGGCTGGTAACCACAGTGCCGGCTCCTGCTCTGTGCACATGTAGCTGCAGGACACATCGGGTTAATTAACCCGATGTGTGCTGTAGCTAGGAGAGCAGGGAGCCAGCGCTAAGCATTGTGCGCTGCTCCCTGCTCTGTGCACATGTAGCTGCAGCACACATCGGGTAATTAACCCGATGTGTGCTGTAACTAGGAGAGCAGGGAGCCAGCGCTCAGTGTGCGCTGCTCCCTGCTCTCTGCACGTGTAGCTCTGTGCGCTGGTAACCAAGGTAAATATCGGGTTGGTTACCCGATATTTACATTAGTTACCAAGCGCAGCATCTTCCACGCGGCGCTGGGGCTGGTCACTGGTTGCTGGTGAGCTCACCAGCAACTCGTGTAGCGACGCTCCAGCGATCCCTGCCAGGTCAGGTTACTGGTGGGATCGCTGGAGCGTCGCAGTGTGACATCTCACCAGCAACCTCCTAGCAACTTACCAGCTATCCCTATCGTTGTTGGGATCACTGGTAAGTTGCTTAGTGTGACTGGACCTTAAACTGGCAATCAAACAACTGCCGAACGGCAAATGTAGTGAATTAGTGATCATAAAGTGTAATGCCATCTTTATCCTCCGACCCCCTTCTCCCTTGCTATGTGCACTAATTATTTTCTTTCAGTCCACTGTTTAAATCTGTTTTGAGGGGTCAGAAATGAGAGATTCACTGAGAGATCAGTTTTGGGTGGTTGTACATTGAATTATGTAGATGTGAGGGAGGAAGCAGCTGCAGAAAGTGGGGCGCAGATACACTGACTACGAACAAGAAAATAAAACATTTCCCTTAATAAACGGATAAAAACAACCTTTATTCAACATGTATTAAAAGACCAGACAGACAACAAACACAAATGACTCTGTTTGGTATCAGATATACCAGCACAAGAGAAACTACGAGAATCAAACCTCCATAATAGGAGATAGGAAAGCAGAGGGATGGAAGACACTAGGCGGCCCTGATACTGATCCTGCCTAGCCGCAGAGGTTGGCACCCTAGAAAAACACACAAGTTTAGACATTCCTGCCCAACAATGGCTCTCCCTAACTGCCCCTATAGTTCAACTGAAAGGCGAATAATTGTGGAGGACTTCTATTGTGACTTAATTTATTGCGTATTCCACATAGTATCACATATCTGGGACTGAAGAATTGTTATTTTAATCTCTTTTTGGTTTGTTTGATTTTTTGGAGTTTACAGCCACTGTTTGGGACCTGTAAGATACCATCTGGTATTGATGGGTGACATATGTATAGGCAAATATAGGGGCAGTTAGGGAGAGCCGTTGTTGAGTGAGGACATCTAAACTTGTGTGTTTTTCTAGGGTGCCAACCTCCGCGACTAGGCAGGATCATTATCAGGGCTGCCTAGTGTCTTCCATCACTCTACTTTCTTATCTCCTCTTATGGAGGTTTGATTCTTGTACTTTCTTTAGTGCTGGTATATTTGATACCAAACAGAGTCATATGTGTGTGTGTTTGTTGTCTGTCTGGTCTTTTAATGCATGTTGAATAAAGGTTGTTTTTATCCTTTTACTAACTGTAGTACCCGGGCGTTGCCCGGGATTGTAACTGTCTCTCTCCCAGTCTCTGTATGCGTGTTGATGTCTGTCTGTCTCTCTGTCTGTCTCTTTCCTTGTCTGTCTGTGTGTATGTCTCTGTCTGTCTGTTTCTATCTCTCTGTATTTGTATCTGTCTCCATCTCTGTGTCTGTCTCTATGTGTGTGTTTGTCTGTCTGTCTCTTTGCCCGTCTGTCTCTTTCCAGGGCTGTCACATTCCAGGGCTGTCTATTTTCAGAGCTGTCTCTTTCCCCGTGTGTCTCTTTCCCCGTGTGTCTCTTTCCCCGTGTGTCTCTTTCCCCGTGTGTCTCTTTCCCCGTGTGTCTCTTTCCCCGTGTGTCTCTTTCCCCCTCTGTCTCTTTCCCCCTCTGTCTCTTTCCCCCTCTGTCTCTTTCCCCCTCTGTCTCTTTCCCCCTCTGTCTCTTTCCCCCTCTGTCTCTTTCCCCCGTCTGTCTCTTTCCCCGTCTGTCTCTTTCCCCGTCTGTCTCTTTCCCCGTCTGTCTCTTTCCCCGTCTGTCTCTTTCCCCGTCTGTCTCTTTCCCCGTCTGTCTCTTTCCCCCGTCTGTCTCTTTCCCCCGTCTGTCTCTTTCCCCGTCTGTCTCTTTCCCCCATCTGTCTCTTCCCCCGTCTGTCTCTTCCCCCGTCTGTCTCTTCCCCCGTCTGTCTCTTTCCCCGTCTGTCTCTTTCCCCGTCTGTCTCTTTCCCCGTCTGTCTCTTTCCCCGTCTGTCTCTTTCCCAGGGCTGTCTCTTTCCCAGGGCTGTCTCTTTCCCAGGGCTGTCTCTTTCCCAGGGCTGTCTCTTTCCCAGGGCTGTCTCTTTCCCAGGGCTGTCTCTTTCCCAGGGCTGTCTCTTTCCCAGGGCTGTCTCTTTCCCAGGGCTGTCTCTTTCCCAGGGCTGTCTCTTTCCCAGGGCTGTCTCTTTCCCAGGGCTGTCTCTTTCCCAGGGCTGTCTCTTTCCCAGGGCTGTCTCTTTCCCAGGGCTGTCTCTTTCCCAGGGCTGTCTCTTTCCCAGGGCTGTCTCTTTCCCAGGGCTGTCTCTTTCCCAGGGCTGTCTCTTTTCCAGGGCTGTCTCTTTTCCAGGGCTGTCTCTTTTCCAGGGCTGTCTCTTTTCCAGGGCTGTCTCTTTTCCAGGGCTGTCTCTTTTCCAGGGCTGTCTCTTTTCCAGGGCTGTCTCTTTTCCAGGGCTGTCTCTTTTCCCCGTCTGTCTCTTTTCCCCGTCTGTCTCTTTCCCCGTCTGTCTCTTTCCCCGTCTGTCTCTTTCCCCGTCTCTCTTCCCCCGTCTCTCTTCCCCCGTCTGTCTCTTTCCCCGTCTGTCTCTTTCCCAGGGCTGTCTCTTTCCCAGGGCTGTCTCTTTCCCAGGGCTGTCTCTTTCCCAGGGCTGTCTCTTTTCCAGGGCTGTCTCTTTTCCAGGGCTGTCTCTTTTCCAGGGCTGTCTCTTTTCCAGGGCTGTCTCTTTTCCAGGGCTGTCTCTTTTCCAGGGCTGTCTCTTTTCCAGGGCTGTCTCTTTTCCAGGGCTGTCTCTTTTCCAGGGCTGTCTCTTTTCCAGGGCTGTCTCTTTTCCAGGGCTGTCTCTTTTCCAGGGCTGTCTCTTTCCCCGTCTGTCTCTTTCCCCGTCGGTCTCTTTGCCCGTCGGTCTCTTTGCCCGTCGGTCTCTTTGCCCGTCGGTCTCTTTGCCCGTCGGTCTCTTTTCCCGGCTTTCTCTTTCTGTCTCTATCTCTGTCCTTTTCCCCGTCTGTCTCTGTCTTTTTCTGTCTCTTTCTCACACATGCTTTTTATACTAACAGCTATTTTGTTCCTATAGCAACCACTGACAGTTGCTATTAATAGCTATAGCTCCCACCTCCATTCACTTTAATGGCGGCAGGATTTTTGGCGAGTAATTGTAAAGCGCGGAGTTAAATTTTGCCACCCAAACATTGTCTGACGTTCCCTGGGTCACACGGGGTGTCTGTGCAAAATTTCGTGATTGTAAATGCAACGGTGCAGATTCCTTTGGCGGACACACACACACACACACACATACACACACATACACACACATACACACACACACACACACACACACACACACACATACACACGGACACGGACACACACATACATACATACATACATACATACATATATACACACACACACACACACACTCAGCTTTATATATTAGATTAAGGGAAATCATTTATTTTCTTGTTAGCACTTAGTAATTTTTTCCCTCTTAAGGCCCAGTCGCACACAACGACTTACCAGCGATCCCGACAACGATAGTTCCTGATAAGGATTGCTGGTAAGTCGCTGGGAGGTCGCTGGTGGGATGTCACACAGTCAGACCATACCAACGACTCAGTAACGATACAGGTTGCAGTAGTGACCTGTATAACGATCTCTGCTGTCATGAGGACCCTGTCACACAGAGTCAAACATAGCGGTGTCTTGCCCAGCAGGACATCGCCTATGAAGAAAATGGTCCAGGACATTCAGCAACCACCGGCGACCTCACAGCAAGGGCCAGGTCGTTGCTGGATGTCACATACAGCGACATCGCTAGCAAGATCGCTGTTGCGTCACAAAAACCGTGACTCAGCAGCGATGTCGCTAGCGATGTCGCTTAGTGAGACGTGGCCTTTATATCTACACATGCTAAGTTGTTTGCACAGACACACAGACTCTTTGCATTTCTAATTGCTCTTATTATTTTGGAACAAGTCCTGTACTTTGGATTTAAATTTTTGGAATAAAAGAAATTGATTTCATGCATTTGGAAGCTGAAGATCTTTTCTAATACACAGACTCTTTAGCTGCTTTTAGTAAATGTTCTGCCCTCTCAGTGCTGGGTTCACTTGTATGATGCACTTGGTGCTGCTGCTTCTGTGTGTGAGCAATACAGATACCTTGTTTCTCTGAAAATAAGACCTACACCGAAAATAAGCTCTAGTAGGATTTTTAGGGCTTTTTGGAGTATGCTTAAAATATAAGCCCTGCTCCAAAAATAAGCGCTAGTTGCAGCTCCTTAAGGAAGTGTCCAAGCAGCTAAAAAAATTAAAGAATACGGCAGAATTTTTCATCAAAGAAAGCAGACATCCCCCCCCCCAAAAATAAAAAGCAGATACCACAAAAGAAAGCAGACACCCCCCAAAAAAGAAAAAAAATTGCACTCACCAAACCTTAAAAAATTATAATTGGCAAAGGCCAGTGCTAGACGGGCTCTCACACCGGGTTCTGCCCTGCCGTCAGTTCCCTCACTATTCTAGCTGTATTGCACTGCAGCTCTCACAAACAGATAGGGTACCAGTATCACTCTGCATGAGTGATACTACTTCCTGTTACCAGGGGGAGCCACCAGCTGTAGAACACAAGGTGACATGACAGGAATGCAGATTTTTATGATTTTGTATGTGAGAGCCCATTCACTTGCTAACTCTAATTCATAGTATCATAGTATCATAGTTTTTAAGGTTGAAGGGAGACTCTAAGTCCATCTAGTTCAACCTGTAGCCTAACATGTTGATCCAGAGGAAGGCAAAAAAACCCCAATGTGGCAAACAAGTTCCAATGGGGAAAAAATTTCCTTCCTGACTCCACATCCGGCAATCAGACTAGTTCCCTGGATCAATACCCTGTCATAAAATCTAATATACATAACTGGTAATATTACATTTTTCAAGAAAGGCGTCCAGGCTCTGCTTAAATGTTAGTAGTGAATCACTCATTACAACATCATGTGGCAGAGAGTTCCATAGTCTCACTGCTCGTACAGTAAAGAATCCTCGTCTGTGATTATGATTAAACCTTCTTTCCTCAAGACGTAGTGGATGCCCCCGTGTTCCAGTCGCAGGCCTTGGTGTAAAAAGATCTTTGGAAAGGTCTCTGTACTGTCCCCTCATATATTTATACATTGTGATTAGATCCCCCCTAAGCCTTCGTTTTTCCAAACTAAATAACCCCAAGTTTAATAACCTGTCTTGGTATTGCAGCCCACCCATTCCTCTAATAATCTTGGTGGCTCTTCTCTGCACCCTCTCTAGTTCAGCTATGTCCTTCTTATATATCGGTGACCAGAATTGTACACAGTATTCTAAGTGTGGTCGCACTAGTGACTTGTACAGAGGTAGAACTATATTTTTTTCATGAACACTTATACCTCTTTTAATACATCCCATTATTTTATTAGCCCTGGCAGCAGCTGCCTGACACTGTCCACTAAAGTGAAGTTTACCATCCACCAATACACCCAAGTCTTTTTCTGTGTCTGTTTTACCCAGTGTTCTACGATTAAGTACATAATCATAAATGTTATTTCCTCTACCCAAGTGCATGACCTTACATTTATCTACATTAAACTTCAATTGCCACTTCTCAGCCCAATCCTCCAATTTACATAAATCTCCCTGTAATATAAAATTATCCTCCTCTGTATTGATTACCCTGCAGAGTTTAGTATCATCTGCAAATATTGAAATTCTACTCCGCATGCCCCCAACAAGGTCATTTATAAATATGTTGAAAAGAAGTGGGCCCAATACTGACCCCTGTGGTACCCCACTATGAACTGAGACCCAGTCCGAGTACGTACCATTAATAACCACCCTTTGTTTCCTATCACTTAGCCAGTTTTTAACCCAGTTACACATATTTTCCCCTATCCCCATTATTCTCATTTTATGTACCAACCTTTTGTGTGGCACCGTATCAAAAGCTTTTGAAAAGTCCATATACACAACATCCACTGCATTTCCCTGGTCCAGACTTGAACTTACCTCTTCATAGAAGCTGATCAAATTAGTTTGACAGGATCGATCCCTCATAAACCCATGTTGATACTCTGTCATAAGGTTATTTTTCTTGAGATACTCCAATATAGCATCTCTCAAGAAACCCTCAAGGATTTTACCAACCGTAGAGGTTAAACTTACCGGCCTATAATTTCCCGGCTCAGTTTTTGTCCCCTTTTTGAATATTGGCACCACATTTGCTATGCGCCAGTCCTGCGGTACCGACCCTGTTATTAAGGAATCTGAGAAGATTAAAAATAATGGTCTATCTATCACAGAACTCAATTCCTGTAGTACTCTGGGGTGTATGCCATCCGGGCCCGGAGATTTGTCAACCTTAGTGATTTCGAGGCGGCGGCGTACTTCCTGCTGGGTTAAGCAGGTAATATTCAAGTGTGAATTTATGGTATCACTGGTCATGTCATCTGCCATGGCATTTTCTTGTATAAAAACCGTAGAAAAAAAGTCATTCAGCAGGTTGGCTTTACCCTCATCCCCTTCCACCATTTCACCAAGACTATTTTTAAGGGGGCCAACACTATCGCTTTTCAGTTTTTTACTGTTTATGTAGTTAAAGAATATTTTAGGATTATTTTTACTTTCTCTCGCAATGAGTCTCTCTGTCTCAAACTTAGCTAACTTAATTTGCTTTTTACATATTTTATTTAATTTTCTATAATTATATAATGCCTCATCACTACCTACCCTCTTTAATTCTTTTAAGGCTTTCTGTTTTTCTTTTATTGCTTCCCTTACAGCTCTATTTAGCCATAGGGGTTTCCTCCTATTTCTAGCATGTTTGTTCCCATAGGGTATATTTTCTGCACAAGCCCTATTCAGGATGCTCATAAAAGTCTCCCATTTGCTTTGTGTACTTTTATTACTTAGTACATCATCCCAGTTTATTGCACTAAGATCATCTCTCAACCGTTTAAAATTTGCTTTCCTGAAGTTTAGTGTCCTTGTAGCACCTCTACTAGACATCTTACTAAAGAATACATGAAAACTTATTATTTTGTGATCACTATTCCCCAAGTAACCCCCAACTTGTATATTTGATATGCGGTCTGGCCTATTGGTTAGTACAAGGTCTAGTAGTGCTCCCCCTCTTGTGGGGTCCTGTACCATTTGTGAAAGGTAATTATCTTTCATTGTTATCAAAAATCTATTTCCTTTGCTGGAACTGCAAGTTTCTGTTCCCCAATTTATATCAGGATAGTTAAAGTCCCCCATAATAATTACCTCTCCGAGACTCGCTGCTTTATCAATTTGCTTTATGAGGAGATTCTCTACCTCTTCCATAATATTCGGCGTCTTATAACACACCCCTATCAGTATTTTATTATTCATTCTCCCCCCCCTTATCTCCACCCATAGGGACTCTACATTCTCAGTACCCTCACATATGTTGTCACGCAGGATGGGTTTTAAGGATGATTTTACATATAGACACACACCTCCCCCTCGCTTATTTGTACGGTCATTCCTGAATAGGCTATAACCCTGTAAATTAACAGCCCAGTCATAGCTCTCATCCAGCCATGTCTCTGATATCCCCACTATATCATAATTTTCTTCCAACAATATTAATTCTAATTCCTCCACCTTATTTGTGAGGCTTCGGGCATTAGTGTACATGCACGTTACGTATGACTCTGTACCTGTATTCCTGCTTACTGTATTAACTGTCCTAACCCTTCCCCCCGTACCACCCCCAATTTCATTACTTGTGCCCTGGTCACTATCTGCACTACATTCCCCTTCTATAAAGTGAATACCCTCGCCCCCCATTCCTAGTTTAAACACTCCTCCAACCTTCTAGCCATTTTCTGCCCCAGCAGAGCTGCACCTTCCCCATTAAGATGCAGCCCATCCCTAGCATAGAATCTGTAGCCAACTGAAAAGTCGGCCCAATTCTCCAGGAACCCAAAACCCTCTTTCCTACACCAATTCCTGAGCCACCTGTTAACCTCCCTGATCTCCCTTTGCCTCTCTAGTGTGGCTCGTGGCACAGGTAGTATTTCCGAAAATACCACCTTTGAGGTCCATGCTTTAAGCTTACAACCTAATTCCCTGAAATCATCTTTAAGGACCTTCCACCTACCTCTAACTTTGTCATTTGTGCCAATGTGTACAATGACCGCTGGGTCCTCCCCAGCCCCTCCCAGTAATCTGTCAACCCGATCAGCGATGTGCCGAACTCGAGCGCCAGGAAGACAACACACTGTTCGGCGATCCCTGTCTTTGTGACAGATTGCCCTATCTGTCCCCCTAATAATTGAGTCCCCCACTACCAGTACCTGTCTTGCCTGCCCTGCACTCCTATTCCCCCCCTTACTGGAGCAGACACTCCTCTGGCGTTCAGAGGTCATGCCTTGCTGCAGCAATGCTACCCCTGTAATGACATCCCCCTCATCTGCCAAGTTTGCAAACCTATTGGGGTGTGTCAGTTCAGGACTAGCCTTCCTAGCACTTTTCCCTTTACCCCCCTTTCTAACTGTCACCCAGCTACCTACCTCACCGTCCTGCCGCTCCCTACTACGATCCTCCCCCACATCTGACCCAGCAAGCTGCTGCTCAGTGAGCAGCAAACTCCTTTCCATATTGCTAATGCATCTCAGAGTTGCCAGCTGCTCATTTAGATCCAGTATCTGGGCTTCCAAATGTGCAACTTGCTCACATCTCGAACAACAGTATGCACCCTCGAACGGCTTTTCAAGGACTGCATACATGAGACAAGATGTACACTGGATCGCATTAGCAATAGTGGAGCACATTTTCTAATGGGGATAGCACTAAACAAATGTTAAGTAATTAAACAACTAAATACAAACAATTCTACTCACACTTACTTTTGCTCACACTTTGCTCACTCACGCCTAGCGGCGCGCGGTTTTCAGAAGTCTTCCTTCCGGCTGTAACGGCCAAAACCCGGTTCTCCTTGAGCTCGCGGTGACTCTTCACTTATCCCAGAAGGCACTGGGAATATGCAAATTATCCTCGCAAGACTCCTTCCCTGGCTTTCAGAAGTCTTCCTTCCGGCTGTAACGGCCAAAACCCGGTTCTCCTTGAGCTCGCGGTGACTCTTCACTTATCCCAGAAGGCACTGGGAATATGCAAATTATCCTCGCAAGACTCCTTCCCTGGCTAATTGTTTGGGTTCTGGTAAGTACGATTCTTTTAAGGGGTGTCTGCTTTCTTTTGGGGGTAAAGTTATCATTACACAGAGAATAATAAGTGTAAGCAGGTAATTTAAATCTTTGTAAATATGGTATGTACCCACCACTATAGGACGGGTTCTGCACCACGAAAATAGCAGATCAGATAAGAAAATGTGCATCTGAACCAGAAATAGGATTAACAATGTTGATTTTCCAGAATGTGGTGCCATGATATTTGAATAAATGTTGATATTTTTGTTCAAGAATAAATGTGGATTGTTGTTCATGGGAAAATATAAGACATCCCCTGAAAATAAGCCCTAGTGCATCTTTCAGAGCAAAACATAATATAAGACCCGGTCTTATTTTTGGGTAAACTCAGTAGGGGAGCCTCCTTTATATGTGCAGTGTATGGAAGACATTATTGCAGCTAGTCTCTGCCCACTCTGGAGCCTGTAGCTTGCAGTGCGGAGAACTGATATGTAGGATACAAGATTATAATCTGAATAATCACCTTAACTGACAATTACAGGTTAAGTTTGTCGTTTTAAATATTATACATATTAATGTTAAAGATTGTTTCAAATGTTTTCTGTAAATCATTAGTACTGGTTAATATACTGTCATAAATGTGTAAGTATAATTGAGAACAATGCTTCTTCTCCTCTCCTGCTTTCCCTCTGCTTACTACAGTGACCATTACTCTAATGAACACGCAATATTTGCTGCTTACAGAAATCTATAAAGCAAGGTTCCTTTCCTTTCACGTCATTTAATGAAGAGTACATTTATAAATGGTGTGCACACATGGCAGCTTATTCCAACGCAGTTACATTTTTAAAAAAACATTTTGGCCATTTGGAAAGCATATCCTTCCAGTAGGATGCGGAGTGCTTAATGAGAGCTGCAATGATCATTTCAATGTGCCATTATCTGGGGATACAGTTCTTTTCAGAGTAAATGTGCTTTATTCTGCAACATATATTATCTCACTGTTTAAATGAATGTTCCCTCTTTGTTGTTGCAGTATGTCGACCTTTCATAAAAATATACCAGGCGATGCAACCTGTGTATACCTCGGGGATATAGTAAGTCATTTGTGTATCACATGCTGTACAGTATGATTTTTTTATTATATTGTTTGTCAATGTCTCATTTTGAAATGAATTGGACACAATTCTTGTTTTGCCATTTACTTAAAAAAAACTTGAAATGCCATGATCTGCATTACTTGATGCTCATTTAGTTATAACAGACACTTCTTTGTGTCTTGACTTCAAACGTAGGTTTGTTCTTCCCTTTGACTCTTAGAATTTTCATCTCCTTAACACATTTTCAACATTTTATATCTAGATTGTAAAAATGTAGCATCTCTATATTTCCTGTGGATTTCTATAGATAAATTACTTTTTCACCTATCATTATTATAGGTCAGCAGGGGTGGGATCCAACTTTGCTTCATCATTCATAATGCATTTTTTTACAGTGGGTACGGAAAGTATTCAGACGCCTTTAAAGTTTTCACTCTTTGTTTCATTGCAGCCATTTGGTAAATTCTAAAAAGTTCATTTTTTTTCTCATTAATGTACACTCTGCACCCCATCTTGACAGAAAAAAACAGAAATGTAGAAATTTTTGCAAAATTATTAAACAATAAAAACTGAAATATCACATGGTCATAAGTATTCAGACCCTTTGCTCAGACACTCATATTTAAGTCACATACTGTCCATTTCCTTGTGATCCTTCTTGAGATGGTTTCACTCCTTCATTGGAGTCCAGCTATGTTTAATTAAACTGATAAGACTTGATTTGGAAAGGGACACACCTGTCTATATGAGACCTCACAGCTCACAGTGCATGTCACACCATATGAGAATCATGAGGTCAAAGGAACTGCCCAAGGAGCTCAGAGACAGAATTGTGAAAAGGCACGGATCTGCCCAAGGTTACAAAAGAATTTCTACAGTTCTCAAAGTCCCTAAGAGCACAGTGGCCTCCATAATCCTTAAATGGAAGAAGTTTGGGATCACCAGAACTCTACGTAGACCTGGCCATCCAGCCAAACTGAGCAATCGTGGGAGTAGAGCCCTGGTGAGAGAGGTAAAGAAGAACTCCCAAGATCACTGTGGCTGAACTCCAGAGATGCAGTAGGGAGATGGGAGAAAGTTTCAGAAAGTCAACTATCACTGCAGCCCTCCACCAGTCGGTCTTTTCTGGCAGAGTGGCCCGACGGAAGCCTCTCCTCAGTACAAGACATATGAAAGCCTGCATAGAGTTTACAAAAAAACACATAAAGGACTCCCAGACTATGAGTAATAAGATTCTCTGGTCTGATGAGACGAAGATAGAACTTTTTGGTGATAATTCTAAGCAGTATGTGTGGAAAACTCCAGGCACTGCTCATGACCTGCCCAATACAATCCCAGCAGTGAAACATGGTGGTGGCAGCATCATGCTATGGGGGTGTTTTTAAGCTGCAGGGTCAGGACGACTGGTTGCAATTGAAGGAAAGATGAATGCGGCCAAGTACAGAAATAATCTTGAAGAAAACCGCTTCCAGAGTGCTCTGGACCTCAGACTTGGCCGAAGGTTCACCTTCCAACAAGACAATGACCCTAAGCACACAGCTAAAATAACAAAGGAGTGGTTTTAGAACAACTGTGACCATTCTTGATCGGCCCAGCCCCAGCCGTGACCTAAATCCAATTGAGCATCTCTAGAGAGACCTGAAAATGGCTGTCCACCAACGTTCACCATTCAACCTGATGCAACTGTAGAGGATCTGCAAGGAAGAATGGCAGAGGATCCCCAAATCCAGGTGTGAGAAACTTTTTGCATCATTACCAAGAAGACTCATTGCTGCACTAGCTCAAAGGGGTGCTTCTACTCAATACTGAGCAAAGGGTCTGAATACTTACGACAATGTGATATTTCAGTTCTTCTTGTTTAATAAATTTGCAAAAATTTCTACACTTCTGTTTTTTTTCTGTCAAGATGGGGTGCAGAGTGTACATTAATAAGAGGAAAAAATGAACTTTTTTGAATTTACCAAATGGCTACAATGAAACAAAGCGTGAAAAAATTTAAAGGGGTCTGAATACTTTCCGTACCCACTGTATTTCATTATATAAGCATTATATTCATTATATAAGCATTGGAGGTATTTTAACCATCTTAACAGTTTTTTAAAATGTTATTAGCGGAGCAAGGTGTTTCCAACCCAAAGTTTTGATGGTGTATCAATTAAAGCTGTACAGTTCTTAAAAACCCCCAGCAAACCGCTTTTATCTCAGGGAAAACTGCAGCAGACAACACGTTTTCCTTGCAGAGACCTCTCTGTCCTCTACTATACAACCCTCTTATAAATATCCCCAAGATTCTGCTTGAAACGTAACTAAAAATATATATTTACCTATTGGAATAGTCCGACTCATGCGCCCTGTGTACCCCACCGGTCTCCTGACATAAACAATGCATTGTCAGCTTTGCAGTCAATCATTGGCTGCAGCACTCACATAACATTGTTATTCTCAGAAGATCTGCGCAGTACACAGGGCTGGGCCGTCCATCTGGAAGGTGATTATGCTTTTTTGATTCTATGTAGCATTTTGGGGACATTCATAAGGGGGTGGCCAGTAGTTAACAACCCTTTAAAGGAGAGGAACTATATGTGATGTACCCCAAAAGTACACATATAAAGGAGGGAGTTGCACCAATTTAAGACTGCAGTTTTTAGACAAAGCAAGGTGTTAGTCATAACAAAAAAAAAGCATTAAAGGGAAGGTGTCGTAAAAAAAAAAAAATCAATAATTGAAAAAATGTTGTTTTGTTTAAATATTATTTGTTTTTAATTGAGCAAAATATAAAAAAAAAATTAAAAGTTTGATATTTTCCACTATTAAACACTAGGGGGAGCAGCTGCTGAAATCCTACTGTAGCACTATTGTAGAACTAGCTCACATTACAGCTGCAGAAAAAGTGGGCAGAATCTGCTCTTGTATGTGATGTCACAGCTCTCCTCCCAATCTTGGTGTTTCCAAATGGATAAGACAGAATGAAGTTTAGGATCACAGTGTGGAGCCATTTTTTTGGTGGCCGCAAAATGATCTTAATGCCTAAAGTATCACCGAGGACCGCTGGCATAATCCCCCCATGTATACTGCCCCCACCACTGTATTCCGCGCGCCGCTGTATTCCGCGCTCCACTGCATACCGTGCCTTGCTGCATACCGCGCTCTGCTGTATCCTGTGCCCCACTGTATTCCGCGCTCCGCTGTATTCCGCACTCCGCTGTATAACGCGCCTTGCTGTATCCCGTGCTCTTCCATATACTGCGCTTCGCTGTATTCCGTGCTCCGCTGTATACTGCGCTCCTCAGTATACTGTTTGCCGCTGAGCTGAGGAGCGGAGGTCTGAGGTGAACACACAAGAGCGAAGGGAGGAGTAGCGGCGGGGGGGGAGGGTAGTGGCAGCCTGGCGCTGTTACTTACACATCCTGAACGGGTGACAGGGGGAAAGTGCAGCACACAGCATAGGCTGTGAGGTCCACAAAGATGGCGTGATCTCCTCCCTCTCTTGTGATCTGGACAGCCCATGGGTGTGTCCAGCTTACAGCGAATCAGTGTCAGTGTTGGAGGATAGGGTTGGAACCCGACAACTGTCTATTATGCACAGGGGCTGCCGTATTTGAGGTAACTGTCATTACACACAGTAAATCCAAGATGGCAACCCCCTGTGTTTCCGTAAAACTAGAATTAAATAAAAACTAAATAAACAGTGAATTTAATTTGTATTAAAAATACTTGACTTCATAATCACTATTAGTAATACAAAACTAAAAAACGTGACACCTTCCCTTTAAAGGGCTATTTCTTTAAGCCCCCTTAACAACCTTTGATGTCTTTTTGCGATCGTCTTTAACAGTCCTTATAAGTGAATAGCACTTCCATGGGGTGTCGTCTAGATCGTCCACAATCGGTGCTTGCCACAATCCTGGTTATTTAGCCCACTAGATGTAGCTTTCAAAACAGACAGTGGCATGTATATGGTTGACAGATGCTCCCTCTTTCACCCCATAGGCACCCCTGCCATATTGTGATTTATTGTGATTCAGACAAAACCGCCAATGGAACCATTCACTATAATCAGGAAGACTAAGGGCGGCTTTGCACGTTGCAACATCGCACGTGCGATGCTGGTGGGGTCAAATCGAAAGTGACGCACATCCGGCGTCACTTTCGACATCGTTGTGTGTAAATTCTTGATGATACGATTAACGAGCGCAAAAGCGTCGTTATCGTATTATCCTTGCAAGCTCCAACTTTTCCATAATTATGCTGCCGCGACAGGTGCGATGCTGTTTCTCGTTCCTGCGGCAGCACATATCGCTGTGTGTTACGCCGCAGGAGCGAGGAACTTCACCTTACCTGCCGCCGGCGGCTCTATGGAAAGGAGGAGGTGGGTGGGATGTTTACATCCTGCTCATCTCCGCCACTCCGCCGCTATTGGCCGCCTGCCGTGTGATGTCGCTATGACGCCGCACGATCCGCCTTCTTCGGAAGGAGGCGAGTCGCCGGCCAGAGCGACGGTCGCAGGGCAAGTGAGTGCATGTGAAGCTGGTGTAGCGATTATTTTCGCTACGCCAGCTATCACAAGATATCGTACCTGCGACGGGGGCGGGGACTATCTCATGCGACATCGCAGCATCGGCTTGCGATGTCGCAACGTGCAAAGCCCGCCTGACACTTTGAACGCCATATGATCTCTTTTCCGGTGGTTTCCTATCATTTTAGATGTGCACAAAATTCTGGTTGACCATGATTTTGTGAATGTCTATCTACAAAAGATGGGACATCCCTGGAACAGAGGCTATCTGGAATTTAAATTGACTTTATTTGCCTTATTATATTGAATGGCTCCAGCAGGGTTCTGTCTGAATCCTGTTTGGTTTTTTTGGGGAATTTAGTAAGGTCGGTTTCACACATCCGGCTTTTTGCCGTTTTGCCGGATCCGGCGCTCTCCCGTACAGATAACACAGTACAATGACAGCGCTGTAACTTCCGGGTCACATGCGCCGGTCACATGACAGCATGTGACCGGCGCTTGTTGCTCTGTCATTGTACTGTATTAACTGTACGGGAGAGCGCCGGATCCGGCAAAACGGCAAAAAGCCGGATGTGTGAAACCGGCCTGAAAAGCCCTGACATAAGTGCTCAACATAAAGCACGAGATATATGTGAAAGGAGCCTTAAAACCAATCAATGTTATACAGCCAAAATTAGCTACTATAAAACTAAACTCATCCTCCAAAAAACAAGCCCCCACTATCCATGTTACTAGTATCTCAAAGGCTCTGAAAGCAACATGGCGAAAAAAAAAGAAGTCTGACAAGGTGCTCCTTCCCTAAAGCATATGGCGATCCCACATGGAATAGTGGCTGCTGAGCTTAGTAAAACCTAGTTTTATTTTTCTATTTCTTCTCTCTATGGCAGAGATATTGGATCTTTAAATGTTTAGGTTATAATTTATATTAAGGAGTCGTCATGCTGGAGAAAGTAGAACATGGACCTCAATAGCTCACAACAGACGTCTCACCCATGGATAAATGTTTTGTACAGTCTGCTTTCCTCACTAGG
Organism: Anomaloglossus baeobatrachus; assembly: GCF_048569485.1. NCBI lineage: Eukaryota > Metazoa > Chordata > Amphibia > Anura > Aromobatidae > Anomaloglossus > Anomaloglossus baeobatrachus. The sequence continues at coordinate 372,497,757 of NC_134358.1, read as the reverse complement.
AAGAAGATAAAGAACCCAGCGCTCAAATATATTCAATCCATTTCATTGCTGTAATCACCTTGTGAATGGTTCAGCTCCATCCCGAGCTTTCAATAGCTGCACAGGGTTACTTTTCTTCTTTCCTGAGCTGCTTTCCATGTACACCGAAGTTTGAGCCTGTAATGCCAATCACTTGTTGGATCTTACTGCTTTCCTCACTCAGAGCGATTATAAGTGCTGGGAGTATCGCAGAGATGACGAAGAAATTACACGTTTATCTCATGGCAGTCAGTGTGGGGAGAGGGCTTCCACACTTACTGCCGGGAAATTAAATCTGAAAATTGTTAGTAATCGCTACAATACTGCCAGCACTTGTAATTACTCTGCAGTGAAATAATGGCAGACCATCAGCGCTCATCACCGATATGTCTCACAGTGAGAATCCTCTTATGGCTGGAGCCACACGGGGATTACTGCGATCCCCTTGCATGAGACTCGGCTCGTGCTGGCAGTACAGCAGAGCCGAGTCTCATGCTTGTGTCCTTGCAACTGAGGTCCGTTCGTGCGAGCAGACCTCAGCTGCAGGGGGCGGGCCGGCACTCAGGAGGGGAGGGAGGAATTTCTCTCCCTCTCGCCTGTGTAGCCGGCTATAGACATTCTCGCATTGCACTGGCAGTACAGCGGTGTACCGCGAGTGCAGTGCGATTTTTCTCTCGCCCCATTCACTTGAATGGGTGCGAGAGAAAGAGTCTCGGATTACAATCGCAGCATGCTGCGATTGTTTTCTCAGTCCGATTAGGGCTGAGAAAATAATCGCCCATGTGTGCTGACACACAGGCTAGAATTGGTCCGAGGGGAATGCGATGTTTTATCGCACTCCACTCGCACCGATTTTCTCGCCGTGTGGCTTAGCCCTATAAGCTATTGTGGGGGCGTTTTTTTTTTTTTCACCTGTATGACACCACTTTCTTATGATTGGTTAACGTCATACAAGGTAAGAACTACATGCCTATAGAGGCAAAGCTCTGCTAATGCCCCCCTGGACTTCACATAAATTATAACCTAAATTTTACAAGCCAATATCACTGCCACAGAGATGAGAAATTTAAAATAATACATATCTCTGCAGCCACTATTCCATGATGTGAACAATTTAACATGCTTAAACTGGTGCAAAATACTTTTTAACAATTTATCGGGTGCATGTCTCCAGAAACACTAGCTTCGCAGAATGTATTGGCCACTAAAATAACATTTTTGCAATTTTCACTCTGCTACATTCACTGCACACTAAATGTTGGAAAACGTCAGTGGAGATAGACAAATAGATTAAGGCCGGGGCCACATGGGGCACTAGTACGATGCTCGCATGACACTCGGCTCACGCTGGCAGAACAGCAGAGCTGAGTGTCATGCTAGTATCCCTGCGACTGAGGTCCGACTGTGCGAGCAGACCTCAGCTGCGGGGGGATGGCCAGTGCTGCGGAGGGGCGGGCCAGTGCTGCGGAGGGGCGGGCCGGCGCTGCGGAGGGGCGGGCCAGCTCTGAGGAAGGGAGGATTTCTCTCCCTCTCTCCTCCGTTGTCGGCTATTGCGATTCTCGCTGTACACCCGGTGTACTGAGAGTGCAGTGCGATTTTTCTCTCGCCCCATACACTTGAATGGGTGCGAGAGAAAAGAGTCTCGCATTAGTCGCAGCATGCTGCGATTGTTTTCTCGGTCCGATTAGGGCTGAGAAAATAATCGCTCATGTGCACTGACACACAGGCTAATATTGGTCCGAGTGGTATGCGATGTTTTAACGCACTCCATTCGCACCAATTTTCTCGTCGTGTGGCTCAGGCCTAATTCACGGAGCAGTGTAATTTAAAAAAATGGGGTCACTTTGGGGGGTTTGTGATTGTTCTGGCATCTTAAATGTAATTATAATTTTTATTTCATAAATCAATACTACAAATTAAAATTTGAAACTTTGTACTGTTTCTTATCAGACAAATCTGCTTCTTTCTCTGCCAGAATTGATCAGTCATTATCAAAATTCTCAATTCTGAGGTACAATCTGTATTCAGTGAAGACTTTCCCATTACTGAGATAGGAGATGAGAGCTGCTTCGGATGAGATTCTGTGATGAGTGGAGGAGGAGCTGGTGACAGAGGGAGGAGCTAGGTCTAGAAGGAGAAGCTAGCGGCAGAAAGAGAAGCTAGATACAGAGCTCCGCCGCTTCCTCCCTCTTCTATTTACATAGAATCTCATCAGTACCAACTGCTATTTCCTAACTCAGTAATAGCTGGAATAGATTGTGGACGCCATGTAACATTTGATGACAAAACACCAGAAACTCCCCCAAAGCTAATCCTATTCTGAATACTACACCACTCAAGGAATTCATTTTGGGGTGTATTGGGGAATTTTAACCCCTAAGTGATTCACAGATTTGTATAACATTAGGTTATGAAAATAAAAAAAAATACTATTTTTTTCCACCAAATTGTTGCTTTAGACAAGTTTTATTTTTTAAAATGGGTAATAGAGAAGAAAATGGACCACTGTCACACTGGCAGAGCCCCTGAGATGCCAAAATAGCAGAAATCCCCCTTAAAGAACACCATTTTACAAACTGCACCCCTCAATGAATTTATCTAGGGGTGCAGTGAGCATATTGACACTACATGTGTCTCACTGAATTTTATCCTATGGGGTGGTAAATAGAGATGGGCGAATAGTAACTATTAATGTTTTGATAATGCTTACTGAATACCAAGTACTATTCCACTATTTGTCACGGCAAGTAAAATACACCGGTTCCCTATTGTCTTGCATTAAGTTCATTATTCATGACTAATACCGGAATAGCACTTTGGGATTTATTACAAATAATCTGAACACTAATAGTTACTTCCTTTCTCGCCTTTTCATTGGGGGACACAGACAGTGGGTATTATGGTGTCTCCAGGGAGGCGTGACACTAGATTTGCTAAAGTGTTAGCTCCTCCCCCCACAGCATATACCTTAGCTAGGCAGGAAACTAGCTCCAGTTTTTTTCTAGTGTCAGCAGGGAGGCTGACATGTCTGTCCTGAGCTCCACCAGGTGCCTTAGGCCAGCTTATTTGTTTTATTTTTTATTTTGTTTTTGCTTTTCATTCTATTTTTGATTATGGGGCAATACCGGGGTGCCTTGCCACCCTCGTTCCCCCCGCGTACGGGCAGAGGAAACTTTGCGTGCACAAGCCGTCAGTCTTCCCTCGCGCCCAAGTGGTCGGGTTTGCGTACCCCTCCAGGCTCCCTGGAAGCACCTCAAACCAAGGTAGCTCCAGAGGGCTGAGCAGAGCCGAGGACCTGCTTCAGCCTTGAGCCGAAGATGCGTCCCTGAGATCCCAGCATCCATCAAAGACGCGACTTCAGACGGAGCCAGGAGCAGGTAGGGAGACGACGAGTCGTCTGTCCCCTGCATCCAAACCGCCGCCTGGAAAGGCGCCGGTGGGCCGATGCAGGCCGTGATCCCGGGGCGCATCATTAATTTATCCCCCGGCTTCGGCCTGCATTCTAGCAACGCCCCCTCTCACTGCTCTGGAAGCCGCTCCCTCACTCAGGAGCAGCTCCTTTCCGATTGGCCATCACGCTTAGTCCCAGCCCTGAGACTAATCAGCCTCCGGGGGCCGTCTCTCTCCTCCATGCTGCCAGGAACACTGGACGCCATTTTCCACGTGGGGAGCAGACTCCTTGGCTCTGCACTTCTGCAGCTCTATATACCGCTCTGCTCAGTGGTATATCGCGGTCTCTCTAGCGGTGTGTGCCAGCTGGCTAGTGGTGTATATCAGCTATTAGCGGTATATACTGGCTCTGCCTGCAGGTATATGCCGGCTGTTTGACAGTATATGCCATTTTGCTACGGTATATACTGGCTGTGCATAGCAGTCACTTTATAATACTGCTAGTGGCTCCTCACTCATATAACTCTACCCCTATAGGGCTGTAGGACTCTATTGCTGACATGCGTAACCGCAAGGGTGATAAACCTTCTCAGGTGTCCTCTACGGACCTGTACTATGCCTGTACCACCTGTGGACGCTCGTTTTCTAATGGCCGAAGCTATAAACTATGCCGGGGCTGCGATGCCCCTTCTACCGTGTCACATCAGACCCCGTTGCCGGACCAGGATGCCGTGCAGTCTCTGGATTCTGCTCCGGCCACCGGCCAGGCAGCACCCCCGTCTGATGACGTAATGCCTGCATGGGCTCTTCTAATGTCTAAAAGGTTAGATGACCTTGCCGCTCAGATATCCCAGCCGTCCTCAGGCTCCCACAGCCTTCCCCCGGCCCAGCTTCCTCAGAGGAGCCTGCCTGCTTCGTCTGGTCTTTCTTCCCCAGAACGTAAAAAGGCTGTTTCCAAAAGGCGCCTCTACGCCTCATCCGACTCGACCGATGGTCAGTCTGACTGAGGTTCCGTGACCTTTAGTAGTCACGATTCTCAAGACTCTGACTCTGATTCAGATGTCCTTTCTGAGTCTAGGCATATAGAAGACACACGAATTTCGGCTGTCAATCACTCTCTGTCGATCTCTGATCAGCCTCCTGACCCGACTTCTCAGTCGGCAATCAAGCGGGCCAAGAAGCCTCCTAAATCCTTTTCTCAGGATCCGTTTTTTTGGCAAATTATATCTAAATGGTGGGATCATCCTGATAGAAGGTTTAATAAAAAACCCTTCTCTTCATTCGCTTATCCCTTTCCCTCTGAAATAGTTAAGCCCTGGTCAGTACCCCTCGTTGTGGATCCGCCAGTATCCAGACTGGCTAAACACACGGTCATGTCTGTTTCAGACAACGCGTCTCTCAAGGACTCGTCCGACTGCGCAGTTGATGCTGCGGTCAAATCTATTTTCCAGGCTTCAGGCTCCTCTCTTCGCCCCCTGTTTGCCTTAACATGGGTCACAAGAGCTATGGGGGTGTGGAGCAAGAACCTACGCAGGATGCTTCGCTCTTGTAATATTCCCCCGGCGGCTTTTGAGATCCTTGATTTGTTCTCTCTAGCCTCTAATTATTTTCTTCACGGCTCCCTAGATGCAGCTAGTTTGTCAGCCCTATCAGCGGCCAATGCTGTCTTTGCCCGCAGAGTCCTTTGGCTAAAAATATGGAATGCGGACAGTGCCTCCAAAAAATCCCTGTCCACACTCCCCTTCCATGGCCTGCTTCTGTTTGGAGAATCCCTGGACAAACTCATATCTGAGATGACGGGTGGTAAAAGTACCATTCTACCTCAAAAGCGGCCTGTATCCAGGAATTTTAAAAAATCTCCTTGGCGCAGGCAGTTCTTTCGGCCTGCCCCCCAAAAACCATCAGCCCAAGGATCATCCCAACGCTCAGATCGAGGATCCGGTTCCTCAAGGGGCTCTTCTTGGCGTTCCCACTCCAAGCAACCTAAACCCAAAGGACCTCGCTCTGTACAGGCCCCCTCAGCATGACGCCAGGTATCCCTTAGATCCGACTCCTGTTGGAGGGCGGCTTCTGCTTTTTCGGGATATCTGGCTAGACCATACTCACGATGCTTGGGTTCGAGAAATCGTCACCTCAGGTTACAAGATCGATTTCCATTCCCTGCCGGCCAACAGGTTTCTGCGTTGTCGTCTTCCAAAGTCCAAAACGCAAAGCCAGGCCTTATTTCAGGCCATAGCCTCTTTACAGAAAGCAAATGTTATAATTCCAGTGCCCCTGGAACAGCGCGGCAAAGGTTTCTATTCAAACCTTTTTGTCGTTCCCAAAAAAGATGGCTCTGTCTGCCCTATCTTGGACCTCAAACGGCTGAACAAATTCGTACGGATTCGAACTTTCCGAATGGAATCATTGAGAGCAGTGCTAGCCGCCATGGAACCTGGAGAATTCCTAGCTTCCATAGACATTCAAGATGCTTATTTACACATTCCCATATGTGCCTCTCATCAACGGTTCCTTCGCTTTGCCGTAGGACACCGTCATTTCCAATTTAGGGCCCTCCCCTTTGGGCTGGCCACTGCGCCTCGGGTCTTCACAAAGGTCATGGAGGCAGTCATGTCCATTTTACACCCCAAAGGCATCCTGGTCGTTCCCTATTTGGACGACCTTCTTGTCAAAGGGAGCTCTCTTCAAGTTTGCTCAGAAAGCGTGCAGATTTGCCTAGACACGCTGTCAAGGCTAGGGTGGCTTATCAACTTCAACAAGTCATCCCTCATTCCTCATCAGCGCATCACCTTTTTAGGTATGCTGATAGACACGGCTCAGTCCCGGGTTTTTCCTTCCAGAGGACAAGAGGTCTTCCCTGATCCGGGCCGCCCAATCCCTCCGCTCTCGCCGTCACACATCCCTTCAGAATGGAATGAGAGTGTTAAGCAAGATGGTGGCGGTCATAGAAGCCGTTTCCTTTACCCAATTCCATCTGCGCCCTCTACAACTGGATCTTCTACCCTACAGGGACAAGAATCCAGCTTCACTAGACCGGTCAGTCCGCCTATCTCGGTCTGCGCTCAGCTCCCTCATCTGGTGGACTCAAGCCTCATCCCTATCTCAAGGGAAGTCCTTCCGCCCGGTCCACTGGCAAGTAGTCACGACGGATGCCAGCCTGATAGGCTGGGGGGCGGTGTTTCTCCACCACACTGTTCACGGATGCTGGTCTCCTTCCGAGCGCTCCCTGCACATCAATGTTCTGGAGATCACAGCCATATTTTTGGCTCTTCAGGATTTTCAACCCTTACTATTGGGCCTCCCTGTTCGCATCCAGTCAGACAATGCCACGGCTGTGGCTTACATCAACCGTCAGGGAGGAACTCGCAGCATGGCAGCGATGAAAGAAGTATCCAGGATTCTTATTTGGGCAGAGATGCACATTCCCGTTTTTTCAGCTGTCCATATTCCAGGGGTAGACAACTGGGCCGCAGACTTTCTCAGCAGGCAAGGTCTAGCGGCAGGGGAATGGTCCCTCCATGACGAAGTGTTCCATCAGATCACTCTTCGTTGGGGACTCCCAGATGTGGACCTCATGGCTTCTCGGATGAACGCCAAAATACATCCCTTCATATCCCGGTCGAGAGACCCGCTAGCACTCGGCTCCGACGCTCTAGTCTTTCCGTGGTCGCAGTTTCGCCTACCCTACAGCTTCCCTCCGTTTCCTCTCATTCCAAGAGTAATCAAGAAAATCAAAGCGGAGGGAATCCCGGTGATCCTCGTGGCCCCGGACTGGCCCAGGAGAGCCTGGTACCCAGAGCTTCTCAAACTGCTCGGCGACACTCCCTGGCATCTTCCCGACTGCCCGGATCTTCTGTCGCAAGGTCCAATATTCCACCAGAATACAGCACAGCTGCATTTGACGGTGTGGCACTTGAATCCTTGATTCTAGCCAAGGCAGGTCTTTCTTCTAAGGTAGTTCATACCATGCTTAATGCTCAGAAGCCCTCTTCCGCCAGTATCTACCACAGGACCTGTAAGACCTATCTTTCCTGGTGTGACCGTCATAATCGGTCGCCCCTTACCTTTTCAATCCCTAATGTTCTTGCCTTTCTGCAAGACGGTCTGGACTCGGGTCTAGCTCTCAGTATCCTTAAAGGACAAGTTTCTGCCTTGTCAGTATTTTTCCAGAAGCGGCTGGCTTCTCGCCCTCAGGTCCGTACCTTTCTTCAAGGGGTGGCGCATTTTGTCCCTCCTTATCGCCACCCCTTAGATCCCTGGGATCTGAATCTGGTTCTCTAAGCTCTTCAGCTTCCTCCCTTCGAACCTCTGAGAGAAATCTCTCTTCAACGACTGTCCTGGAAGGTTGCCTTTTTAGTCGCCATTACCTCTGTGACGACATGGACTCTCATGGGTTAAAGTTTCTTAAAATTCAGCCAGACAGCTTGATAAATTGTTTATAGACGGGGGAGAAGTCCCTCATTGTTTTTACAAGACTTGTTGACTCAATGTAATTGTGTTGGCCACTGAAAGCCAGACGTATTGTTCTCCAGACTTTTTCAGTAATCATTGTTTTGTAGTTGTGTATTGATAATGTAATTACCTTAGTAGCCATTGTCTAGTCGGTGACTTGCCAACTCCATGTAGATATACTGAGTCTTTCTATGCACATCATTTAAATGAACATTATACATGCAGCTTGAAATTCATCCAATGGGAGAAGCAATCTTGTCCAACCAATCGATGAGGACGCAGTGTATCCTAAGGGAAGGTTATGGCTATAAAAGGGACTTCTTTAAGCCACCAGGGTGGATGAAGGTTGATGGATGCTGATGGATCCAGTCTAAGCTCTTTGGAGCTGACTAGAGGATCAGGATATCTTATGGCTTCAATCTAGGGACTCCGGCTCCGGTTGGAGACCATATCCACAGCCTAGGGATTTCGACTCCGGCTGCCAGGATTGTAACGTCATACCAGGACTACTTAAGGAGGACACTCAGGTTGGGACAGTTCAGTCACATGTTACAGACTTTGCAGACCTCACACAGCTTCCTGAATCTGGCATTATTCCTTTCTCGGTGGGTGCCCGCCAAAAGCGGGGTGCTGCTGGACTGGAGTAAGCGGCCCTGGAAGCTCTGAGGCATGGACATTCTAAATCCCTGGTGAGCCAGCGGATGGGTGAGACTCTGTTGCCTGTTACATTTGTGTCTTTTGCTGGTTGTGTTATGTGCCGTTAATATTTTGGGGATCCAATAAAGTCTAATTATTGTGGTTCCCTCACCCTGTGTTGTCTGAGTAGTGTTACGCCCACGGTTAAGGAGGCCAGCGTTCAGTTTGGATGAGCCCTGAGCCACGCTGTCTTTCTAAAGGCAGTGGGTTTTAGTGGACGAGAGCACCCACTGAGCCCCGTGTCTCCACAACCTCTATCAGGCGAGTGTCCGAACTGGCGGCCCTTTCCTGACGCTCACCTTACCTGATTTTCCATCATGATAAGGTGGTCCTTCGGCCTTCCCCCGCTTTTTTCTCCCGAAGGTCGTATCTTCTCTTTCCACTTAAACGAGGACATTGTGTTGCCGTCATTCTGCCCGGTCCACTCTTTTGAAAAAGCCCTTCACACTCTAGATCTCGTCAGGGCTCTGCGGATCTACATCTCCAGAACAGCGCCGTTGCGCAAGTCCGATGCCCTCTGCGTCCTCTCACAAGGACGCAAAAAGGGCAATCCGGCTTCTAAATCCACGATTTCTCGATGGATTAGGACTGCCATCTGTGAGGCTTACAAAACACGAGGTGTTGTTCCTCCTGAATCTGTGCGGGCTCACACTACGCGAGCAGTGGGTTCTTCCTGGGCTATCCGCCATCAGGCTTCGGCGGCCCAACTTTGCAAGGCCGCTACCTGGTCCAGTGTGCACATGTTTACAAAATTCTACAGAGTGCATATGCATGCTTCTGCAGATGCTGCTGTTGGAGGACAAGTCCTTCAGGTGGCAGTGGCCCATTTATAAGTGGCCACTGCTCGGTTTTTTGACAGTGTTTTGATACGTGTTCACTGCAGTTGTTAGCCAGCTCTTAGTCTGATGTTATACACTGTTAATAGTTCAGTTCCCACCCAGGGACTGCTTTGGTACGTCCCACTGTTTGTGTCCCCCAATGAAAAGGTGAGAAAGGAAATGACATTTTTGTGTACTCACCGTAAAATGTCTTCCTTGGAGCCTTTCATTGGGGGACACAGCTCCCACCCTTGTGGATTTGGTTGTCCTTCTCTTACTGCTTTTACACCAAACTGAGCCAGTTTCCTGCCTAGCTAAGGTATATGCTGTGACAAATCTAGTGTCACGCCTCCCTGGAGACACCATAATACCCACTGTCTGTGTCCCCCAATGAAAGGCTCCAAGGAAGACATTTTACGGTGAGTACACAAAAATGTCATTATTCGCCCATCACTAGTCGTGAAGAAAAAATAATTTAATTGTTACCACTAAAATGTTATTTGAACCTCAGATATACAATTTTCACAAGGGGAATAAGTAAGAAAGAGCCCATAATATATTACACAATTTCTTCTGAACGTGACAATACCCCACATGTGACTGTACAGTACTGTTTGGATGTACCATAGGGCTTGAAAGGGAATTCATCTATGAGCGACAATTGTAGCTCTGGAAAACACCCATGGAGAAAAACACAGTGAATGTTGCAAAACTTAAAATTGCAAATAAACCCTTGCAGTGCCCAATGCATTGTAGTGCCCATAGATTGTATCCAGCTCATGCTTCTGAAGACACACACCCAGTAAATTAAGTGGGCTCTCCTCACTACAAAAATGCCAAGCATATAATGTTAACTGTGGTATAAGCACACTGTTGGGCTTAGAAGAAAAAGGGGTATTTGGAACGTGAATTTCTTGGGAATAAGACATTGGATTGCAGATACCAAGGTATCATTTTATTCAACTTTCTATAACCTGCATGCCTATATAAAGATATTATAAGGGTTGACCCTTCTGACAGATTCCCTTCAATGGCTATGGATTTAGCTAAATTCTTTTGTAAGTGTAATGTGCAGGAGTCCCAATATTTTTGTACCTTTATAGGAACCTTAAAATGAAATTACAAAACTAGAATCTGAAAAATATAACACATCATGTAAAAAAGTCCTCCTTTAGGCCCATTTCACACATCCGGCATTTTGCTGAATCCGTCACACATGCAGTACAGTACATTCATTTACAGTGGAAGCGCGACACTATGCGGACACATGCTTCATACACAACCGCATTTGTCCGCTTGGTGTCGCGCTTCCACTGTAAATGAATGTACTGTACTGCATGCGTGCCGGATTTGGCATCCAGCGAAATGCCGGATGTGTGAAACGGGCCTTATCTGTTGTGCTTCTACTGAAAATTTAAGAAAACCAGTTATGAGGAAAAACACTGTTAACCTGCAGATTTGGGGTTAATGTACAGGTTAATGTCATTCTGAATCTGCCTGGAGCTTGCACTTTAATCTTCCCGGCAGCGTTCCAGTCATGTGGGCGGCACTTGTGCAGATTAAGTCACTGTTTTTGGTATGGAGACCGGCAGCTGTAACATCGCCCCCTGCACTGACTGACCGCCTTCTCTAATACTGAAAGATGGTCAGTCAGCGAGGGGATGTGGTTACAGCTGCCGCACTCCAAACACAGAGCCATGACTGAAACCAGAATGCTGCCAGGAAGATTAAAGTTCATTCCTCCCAGTTGTGGGGTTTAATCTACAGGCACCATGCAAGGTTAGAATGCTGTTAACCTGCATATTAACTCCATACCTCCATGTTATTAACATTTCTCCACTTGACACGTTCCCTTTAATGTTATAGCTTTCAGAATTTGATAATGAATCTGGTAATACTGGAGTTAAAAGGAATGATTAACTTACATTTTTACTTAAAGAGGTGGTCCACTACTCAGCATTAGTGGCCAGATCGATGTGAACCTCATAAAAAGGCTTTTCTAATATACCTTGTGTTGTAAATTCTGCATCTGAGTGGCACCATTGCGGTCTGTCATTCCAATAACATGACCTTTGAGATCCGGTGACGTCACGTCAACTTCCAGTTGACCTGACATTACCGAGGCGAGACCCAGTCTCCGAGTGACTGCGCTGTGAGCGGAGTTTCACCGCTCCTCACAGCCCAGCATCGCCCCTACTTGCGGCGTTCTGCAGTGCAGAAGAGAGCGGGTAGATGCTGGGCTGTGACGCTGGGCTGTGATGAGCAGTGAAACACGGCCCACAGCACAGTCACTCAGGGAGACTGAGGCCGCCTCAGTGATGTCAGGTCAACAGGAAGTTGACGTGACATCACTGGGTCTCAGAGGTCACGTAATGGGAATGACGGGCCGCAACACTGCCGCTCAGAGGCAGAATTTCCTATGCAAGGTATTTAAGAAAAGCCTTCTTTATGAGGTTTACATCGATGTGACCATTAATGCTGAGTAGTGGACCACCTCTTTAATAAAACTAGATATTGGAACATTTTCTTTTTTCCTAATCTATTCATATTTTCATTACTATGAACAGCCACCTTGATTAATTCACAACCTAAACCAGTCACACAGGCAGAAAACCACCAATTAGTGTTTGTGTTGTTCTTTTCATAATTGATTATTGCTGTTTTTTACCATAATTTTAAACAATTTTAGTGGAAATGCCAATATCTCTGAATTTTTTTTTTCTTATCTTTTTGTTCAGTAATGTTGGACCAGAAAATCAAAACAGATTAAGCATGGCTGTTGAGCCTGCCCAAATCATCAAGGGGGACATTATGGTGAGTAAAGGCTGAAGGGAATTGTCCAAAGGCGCAAACACACTGCAGTATTATCCATATAAAATTGGGAGCTGAAAGTCATTTAGTCATGGTTTGACTATTTAGCTGTAGGTGTTAAAGCAGTGTCCATCTACGTACACATGTATAATCTATATATATAATTGCCTTATTCTGTCTGTCTGTCTTGCTCCAAAATTGTGTCACCGTGACAGTGTCGTTGGCGTGAGAACTGTCGAATTGGCCGCTGGGCTCGGCCTGGCCCCGCCCACCCCCACGGATTGGCCGCTCGCCTCGGCCTGGCCCCGCCCCCCGCATGGATTAGCCGCTCGCCCCGGCCCTCCGCACGCATCGCCCGCTCCAACGTACACCGGCTCCCGGTACACATGTGCAGGGAGCCGGCATACACTGACGCCTCGCCCGCTCGCCCCCGCCACACGTTGGCACACTCTGCCCCGCTCCCGGCGGACATAACCTTGCGATGCTGGGATCGTGACGGAGCCGGTGTACGCTGGTAACCATGATACACATCGCGTAACTATAGGAAGCGTTTCCCTTAGTTACCCGATGTGTATCATGGTTACCAGCGAACACCGGCTCCCGGTACACATGTGCAGGGAGCCGGCATACGCTGAGGTCAATAATGAAGTGTCATGCAGCGGTGAAAGAGTTAAAGACACTGCAAGACACTTCATTATAGGCAGCGGGCACCCCCAGAAGAGAGAAGAAAGAAGACCCCGCAGTCATACTCACCAGACGCCGACCGGGAGCAGGTGAGCGCATCAAGGTCCTGCAGCGGCAGAACACAAACACACACACGCACACACATAAGAACAGACACACACACATCAGATCACACTCACTCACTCTCACACACACCTCACACACATCAGATCGCATCCACACACTCACAACATCCAGTGATATCGCGTACTTCTCGGCGGCGATACTGTGCGTGCCGTGCAGTGACCTTCCAGGACCTGCCGGAGGATCACATGGCCGGAAGCATGTGGTATCTCCGGATGTTGTGAGTGTGTGAGCGCGTATGTGCGATATCGTCAGTGCGTGTATGCGATCGGATGTGTGCGTGTATGCGATCGGATGTGTGCGTGTATGCGATCGGATGTGTGCGTGTTGGCAGAAGGCAGAGGAGCACGGCGTGCAGCACAGCTGCTGGGACCGCCCACCGGAGGGCACAAGGAGAAGTGGGGTGAGAGTGTATGCAATCAGATGTGTGCGTGTATACTGTCTGATGTGTGACTGTGGAGCACGATGGGGAGTGCGCAGCATGGGGGATGGAGCACGATGGGGGGTGCGCAGCATGGGGGATGGCGCACGATGGGGGGTGCGCAGCATGGGGGATGGAGCACGATGGGGAGTGCGCAGCATGGGGGATGGAGCACGATGGGAGTGCGCAGCATGGGGGATGGAGCACGATGGGAGTGCGCAGCATGGCGGATGAAGCACGATGGGGGGTGCGCAGCATGGGGGATGGAGGACGATGGGGGTGCGCAGCATGGGGGATGGAGCATGATGGGGAGTGCGCAGTATGGGGGATGGAGCACGATGGGGAGTGCGCAGCATGGGGGATGGAGCACGATGGGGAGTGCGCAGCATGGGGGATGGAGCACGATGGGGAGTGCGCAGCATGGGGGATGGAGCACGATGGGAGTGCGCAGCATGGGGGATGGAGCACGATGGGAGTGCGCAGCATGGCGGATGAAGCACGATGGGGGGTGCGCAGCATGGGGGATGGAGGACGATGGGGGTGCGCAGCATGGGGAATGGAGCACGATGGGGGGTGCGCAGCATGGGGGATAGAGCACGATGGGGGTGCGCAGCATGGGGGATGGAGCACGATGGGGGTGCGCAGCATGGGGGATGGAGCACGATTGGGGGTGCGCAGCATGGGGGGATGGAGCACGATGGGGGGTGCGCAGCATGGGGGATGGAGCACGATGGGGGTGCACACCTCCCTTCAAAACACACACACAGCGCCACACGCGCACCGCACAACACACCACACACACACTGGGAACCACAAACACTGCCCTACACAGACACCCACACACAGACAACGCCACACACACACACACAACACCCAACACACAAACACCGCGACGATACACAAATATACGCACATACCGCGCAACACACACACTGCACAAAACATACCTCCCCCAAAACACACACACGCACTCCACACCCACACATACCGCGCAACACACACAGCACCACACACAGACAACACTGCAGACACGCAGCGCTCCACAAACAACGCAACACACACAACGCAACACACATACAACACTGCTCTCACACACCCCCACACCCAGACAACACCCAGAACATTTACAGTGCCCTACACAAACACTGGAAACTACACACAACAACATCGATATATGTAACAAAAATCATACATTAACTACACAATAAATTCTAGAATACCTGATGCGTTAGAATCGGGCCACCTTCTAGTACATAATAAGGAAAGATTTGAAGCAAGTTAGGCTGGATTTATATTTGTATTGGAAACATGGTTGCTAATTTGTCACATTTCAGAGTAAAGGGGACTTTACACGCTACGACATCGCTAATGCGAACTCTTTGGGATCACGGAATTAGTGACGCACATCCGGCCGCATTAGCGATGCCGTTGCGTGTGACACCGATGAGCGATTTTGCATCGTTGCAAAAACGTGCAAAATCGCTCATCAGTGACATGGGGGTCCATTCTCAAAAATCGTTACTGCAGCAGTAACGAGGTTGTTCCTCGTTCCTGCGGCAGCACACATCGCTCCGTGTGACACCGCAGGAACGAGGAAGCTCTCCTCACCTGCCTCCCGGCCGCTATGCGGAAGGAAGGAGGTGGGCGGGATGTTACGTTCCGCTCAGCTCCGCCCCTCCGCTGCTATTGGGCGGCCGCTCAGTGACGTCGCTGTGATGCCGCACGGACCGCCCCCCTTAGAAAGGCGGTTCGCCGGTCACAGCGACGTCACCGGGCAGGTAAGTATGTGTGACGGGTCTGGGCGATGTTGTGCGGCATAGGCAGTGATTTACCCGTGTCGCGCAAGAGATGGTTGCGGGTACCCACACTAGCGATATCGGGACCGATATCGCAGTGTGTAAAGCCCGCTTTAGGCCAAGTTCAAAGGGGCATATGAAAATTCGGGCAAACCCCAGATGTGGTAGGTTCCAAGTGCTTGTCCACATCGTTAATGGGCGCATGTGTTGTCTTCTATTGCATGCACTATTCTTGTCCAGATTGTTGCATTCTTCAATTTTTGATGGTCCGCATAGAAAAATATCCACTGGCAAATTGGCTACAATTGGATTATGTGTGGTCCAAGCGCGATCTGTCATGTACAAAGACGAAAAAAACACTACTCTAATTGAGCCCTAAGGGCGATTTGGAGGCAGAAAGACACACAAAGAGGGAAGATACTGCCATCTAATAAGTTTTAATCTGACTTCAATGCTGGAGCCACATCTGCACTGCACAGCACTACTATATAATGTCCTCAATGCTGCAGCGTTTTCTGAGGATGTGCTGCAGGGAGATACAATGTCTGTGTACAGTGTATGGCTTCATCACAGCAGCCAGTCTTCCCCTATTCGCTCAGAGACTAAGGAAAATTGTAGATGGGACCTTTAGAGAGTAAATTTGGTAAATATAAATGCAGGAAACAGGATACACATATACGGTATATCAAAAAATTGAGTACACCCCCCACAGCTTTGTAAAGATTTTATTATATCTTTTCATGGGACAACACTGTAAATATGACACTAAAATACAATGTAAAGTAGTCAGTTTACAGCTTCTATAACAGTGTAAATTTGGTGCTGGATACCGGAGAGAGCACTACATGCACATACACATGGCAGAACAGTGCTTGATACCGGAGAGAGCACTACATGCACATACACATGGCAGAACAGTGCTGGATACAGGAGAGAGCACTACATGCACATACATATGGCAGAACAGTGCTGGATACCAGAGAGAGCACTACATGCACATATACCCATGGCAGAACAGTGCTGGATACCAGAGAGAGCAATACATGCACATACACATGGCAGAACAGTGCTGGATACCGGAGAGAGCACTACATGCACATACACATACACATGGCAGAACAGTGCTGGATACCAGAGAGAGCACTACATGCACATATACCCATGGCTGAACAGTGCTGGATACCAGAGAGAGCACTACATGCACATGTACATGGCAGAACAGTGCTGGATACCGGAGAGAGCACTACATGCACATACATATGGCAGAACAGTGCTGGATACTGGAGAGAGCACTACATGCACATACACATGGCAGAACAGTGCTGGATACCGGAGAGAGCACTACATGCACATACATATGGCAGAACAGTGCTGGATACTGGAGAGAGCACTACATGCACATACACATGGCAGAACAGTGCTGGATACCGGAGAGAGCACTACATGCACATACACATGGCAGAACAGTGCTGAATAACGGAGAGAGCACTACATGCACATACACATGGCAGAACAGTGCTGGATACCAGAGAGAGCACCACATGCACATGTACGTGGCAGAACAGTGCTGGATACCGGAGAGAGCACCACATGCACATACACATGGCAGAACAGTGCTGGATACTGGAAAGAGCACTACATGCACATACACATGGAAGAAAAGTGCTGGATACCGGAAAGAGCACCACATGCACATATACATGGCAGAACAGTGCTGGATACCGGAGAGAGCACTACATGCACATATACATGGCAGAACAGTGCTGGATACCGGAGAGAGCACCACATGCACATATACATGGCAGAACAGTGCTGGATACCGGAAAGAGCACTACATGCACATACACATGGAAGAACAATGCTGGATACCGGAGAGAGCACCACATGCACATATACATGGCAGAACAGTGCTGGATACCGGAGAGAGCACCACATGCACATATACATGGCAGAACAGTGCTGGATACCAGAGAGAGCACCACATGCACATATACATGGCAGAACAGTGCTGGATACTGGAGAGCGCACCACATGCACATATACATGGCAGAACAGTGCTGGATACCGGAGAGAGCACCACATGCACATATACATGGCAGAACAGTGCTGGATACCGGAGAGAGCACCACATGCACATACACATGGCAGAACAGCGCTGTATACCGGAGAGAGCACTACATGCACATACACATGGCAGAACAGTGCTGGATACCGGAGAGAGCACTACATGCACATACACATGGCAGAACAGTGCTGGATACCGGAGAGAGCACTACATGCACATACACATTGCAGAACAGTGCTGGATACCGGAGAGAGCACTACATGCACATACACATGGCAGAACAGTGCTGGATACCACAGAGAGCAGCAGTGTGGTAATACACTCACACTACACTACATGCACATATACATGGCAGAACAGCAAATGCACATATACGTGGCAGAACAGTGCTGGATACCGGAGAGAGCACCACATGCACATATACATAGGTTTATTGGGAGAGCTTCTCTTAAATACAGTCATATGATAAAGTTTGGGCTCCCCTATTAATGTTAACCTTTCTTCTTTATAGCAATTTGGGTTTTTGCAACAGCTATTTCAGTTTCATATATCTAATAACTGATGGACTGAGTAATATTTCTGGATTGAAATGAGGATTATTGTACTAACAGAAAATGTGCAATCCGCATTTAAACAAAATTTGACCGGTGCAAAAGTATGGGCACCCTTATCAATTTATTGATTCGAACATTCCTAACTACTTTTTACTGACTTACTAAACCACTAAATTGGTTTTGTAACCTCATTGATCTTTGAACTTCATAGGCAGGTGTATCCAATCATGAGAAAAGGTATTTAAGGTGGCCACTTGCAAGTTCTTCTCCTATTTGAATCTCCTATGAAGAATGGCATCATGGGCTCCTCAAAACAACTCTCAAATGATCTGAAAACAAAGATTATTCTACATAGTTGTTCAGGGGAAGGATACAAAATGTTGTCTGAGAGATTTAAACTGTCAGTTTCCACTGTGAGGAACATACTAAGGAAATGGAAGAACACAGGTACAGTTCTTGTTAAGCCCAGAAGTGGCAGGCCAAGAAAAATATCAGAAAGGCCGAGAAGAAGAATTGTGAGAACAGTCAAGGACTGTTTGCACAAAGAGAAGCTGTATGGGAGATTGATGCGAAAGAAGCCGTTTCTGCAAGCACGCCACAAACAGTCACCTGAGGTATGCAAAAGCACATTTGGACAAGCCAGTTACATTTTGGAAGAAGGTCCTGTGGACTGATGAAACAAAGATTGAGTTGTTTGGTCATACAAAAAGGCGTTATGCATGGAGGCAAAAAATACGGCATTCCAAGAAAAGCACTTGCTACCCACAGTAAAATTTGGTGGAGGTTCCATCATGCTTTGGGGATGTGTGGCCAATGCCGGCACCTGGAATCTTGTTAAAGTTGAGGGTCGCATGGATTCAACTCAGTATCAGCAGATTCTTGACAATAATGTGCAAGAATCAGTGACGAAGTTGAAGTTACGCAGGGGATGGATATTTCAGCAAGACAATGATCCAAAACACCGCTCCAAATCTACTCAGGCATTCATGCAGAGGAACAATTACAATGTTCTGGAATGGCCATCCCAGTCCCCAGACCTGAATATCATTGAACATCTGTGGGATGATTTGAAGCGTGCTGTTAATTCTCGGCGACCATCAAACTTAACTGAACTGGAATTGTTTTGTATACAGGAATGGTCAAATATACCTTCATCCAGGATCCAGGAACTCATTAAAAGCTACAGGAAGCGACTAGAGGCTGTTATTTTTGCAAAAGGAGGATCTACAAAATATTAATGTCACTTTTATGTTGAGGTGCCCATACTTTTGCACCTGTCAAATTTTGTTTAAATGTGGACTGCACATTTTCTGTTAGTACAATAAACCTCATTTCAATCCAGAAATATTACTCAGTCCATCAGTTATTAGATATATGAAACTGAAATAGCTGTTGCAAAAACCCAAATTGTTATAAAGAAAAAAGGTTAACATTAATAGGGGTGCCCAAACTTTTTCATATGACTGTATCATTGCTGTGAGCAGCACCTGTCCTGTATAAACAGAACAATCTATCATTCTGTGTGTATTGGAAAGAACACTGGGCCTGTCTAAACGGGCTACTAAACGCCCACTAATTGACAGTTATGTAAAGATGCAAATCGGCAAATGGAAAGCATTATACACTGGCCTCAGAGCCTCAATATGCGAGGCTTCCAAAAATACTTTATAATGGATGGCAAAGCAAGTTGGGAAACATCAAATACATTCCAACAAGCAGAATTCTGTTATCAGAAGGAAGAGAACAAATATCTTTATCACAGCGCATATTTTGGTTTATCTAAATAACTTCAAAGATGTCCTCTAAAAGTATGGTAAATGTGATAAGGAGCTTCACTAAACCCTATTGTGTGTGATGGATAGGAAATGTGATATACACGGAGGCTCAGTGGTTAGCACTGCAGTCTTGCAGCGCTGGGGTCCTGGGTTCAATTCCCACCAAGGACAACATCTGCAAGGAGTTTGTATGTTCTCCCCGTGTTTGCGTGGGTTTCCTCCGGGTACTCCGGTTTCCTCCCACACAATAAAAACATACAGTTAGGGACCTTAGATTGTGAGCCCCAATGGGGACAGTGATGGCAATGTATGTAAAGTGCTATGGAATTAATACCGCTATATAAATGAATATATATATATATATATATAGATAGATAGATAGATATAACAATAACTGATATCTGCCCACAGTTGTTTCCAAGTATTACTGTTTATTGGCAATAATACATGGCCTTCTCAGTTTGGAAACAGTAATAGTTTTTTCTTCTGATTCACCTTGTTGGTTAGTTTTAATTGAATATTTTTATGCAGCCACTGCTAAAATCCAGAGAAAAGTAAGCGGGTCTGATTATTCTTAAATCTGTTTAGTATGTAATAATAAGTAATTGTGGAATAATCACAAGAAAATTTCATTTGCAGTTTGTTTCTTTTGACAGGTCAAATGTTACCACAAGAAATATCGCTCTGTAACCCGTGATGTCATTTTCAGGCTGCAGTTTCACACAGGGGCTGTTCATGGTCATCGGCTGATTTTTGGGAAAGAAGAGTTAGATCACGCCAATAAAGGTAAAGTAATTTTCATGAAGTAATCTAATATATAAAGCTGTGTGTGTGTGTATATGTATATGTATATGTATGTGTGTATGTCCGGGATTGACATCTGCATCGTCGCAGCTACAGCCACAAAATTTTGCACACTCACACGTCTGGACCCCGAGAGCGTCATAGGCTGTGTTGTGAGGTGAAATTTTAACCCCGCACGTTCCAATTTACTAATCAATTTTGCCTTTCTACATATTTGGTAAAAAGTGAAAGGAAAAGTGTATCCGCACCATCGCATTTACAATCACAATATTTTGCACAAGCACCTCATGTGACCCTGGGAACATCGTAGACTATGTTTTGACAGGAAAATGTAACCCCGCGCTTTACAGTTACTCTCCAAAAAACATGCCTCCATTAAAGTAAATGGAGCCTGGAACTACGGGTTATTAGTAGGAGCTGTGATTGGTTGCTATAGGAACAAAAGACATTCATAATATAAGAAGCTGATATGTGAGGTAATAAGATGTCGGTGGGGAGACTGATAGAGAGAGACAGACAGAGAGACAGACTGAGAAACAGAGAGACAGATAGACAGACAGAGACCGACAGAGACAGACAAACAGGGGAAGAGACAGACCAGGGGAAGAGACAGACCAGAGGAAGAGACAGACCAGGGAAAGAGACAGACCAGGGAAAGAGACAGACCAGGGAAAGAGACAGACCAGGGAAAGAGACAGACCTGGGAAAGAGACAGACCTGGGAAAGAGACAGACCTGGGAAAGAGACAGACCTGGGAAAGAGACAGACCTGGGCAAAGAGACAGATAGAGACAGACGGACAAAGAGACAGATAGAGACAGACGGACAAAGAGACAGACGGAGCACATTACTTGGCCAATTTAGTTAATTCTTTGTGGAATATCTGTGGTGTTGAAATATATGTTGTGAAATGCTTCTATTAGCTTAGTTTTTCCCTTTTAATAATTACATTTCTATCTATTTGTTTTGTGTTTTTTGTGTGCAGAATACATTTTTGTCAATACATTCTATTTTGTTAACAACAGTTATTAACCCGGGCGAAGCGGGTAGTACAGCTAGTATTATATATGCACGTATAGATTTCTAGTGAGTATGTCACAGCCTAAAGGCCCTGTCACACACAGATAAATCTGCGGCAGATCTGTGGTTGCAGTGAAATTGTGGACAATCAGTGCCAGGTTTGTGGCTGTGTACAAATGGAACAATATGTCCATGATTTCACTGCAACCACAGATCTGCCAAAGATTTATCTCTGTGTGTGACGGGGCCTTTAGTCAGGATGAGTAATTGTGCCTGAAAGCTGATCTGATGGCTATTACAGGGGTATTTTACTACCTTGATATTGAGGACCAATCCTTACAATTGGTCTGTAATATAGTGTTAGTTGGAATCATACATATAGGACCCCCACCGATCATCTATAACCAGCTCCAGCAGTGGTTGGATGTAAGCCGTGTATGGCACAAAACATTGCTACTCCACACTGATTAGTGGAGCCTGCTGAGTTTAATAGATGAACTCTTATGTAAATAATGGGGGCCCTGGTCAGTACACTGTTTATATCTGGCAACTGCCAGAGCAGATACCAGCTGATCTTTGGGGGTGTCAGTTGTTATACACTACCTGAAGTAGAAAACACTTCAAGGATGTATGGCCTTTCCAGTTTATACTCTGATTCGATAGAAAGAAAATTTGCCAATTGTTGAGGGAGTCCTTAAGACCTTTTAGCTTGAATTCCAGACAAACTAATGCTGCCCATACACATTAGTGGAAAGTCTGCCAAAGCAAATACCATATTTTTCGGGCCATAAGACGCACTTTTTCCCCCCCAAATGTTGGGGGAAAGTTGGGGGTGCGTCTTATGGTCTGACTGTGGCTGCGGGGAATGAGGGTGCTGCGGTGGAGCGGGTCATCGGGGGCACGAGCAGGCTGTAGCAACCTGCTGTGACCACGTGGGCCCACTCATTACATATGTACGCCCATCCTCCCGCCCATCTCTCAGCGCAGAAGCCGGCACTGACAGGTTGGCGGGAGGACGAGCTGGGACGCGCGCATAGTAAAGAGCCGGTCCGCATGATCACTCCTGGCAATTACAGCCTGGAGTGATCATGTGTGGCTGTATTCACTGCCCCCCGCGCGTCATCATCAGCACGGGGTGCAGTGAATCAGTGTACTCACCCGTCCCAGTGTGTGGAGCCGTCCCCCTGCAGCACGCGATGTCTTCCTGTCTGTGCCGGTCAGCTGATATGTGCTGATCAGCTGATCGGCACAGACAGGAAGATATCGCAATGCTGCAGGGGAACGGTTCCACACACGCAGGTCAGCGTGCCAGAGAGGAAGATGATCGGTGCTGCAGGGAATGAGGAAACGGTGAGTATAAACGTTTATTTTTTTCCCCTGTGCTATAGGATACACGCCATATACCAGGATGGTATATGAGCATGATAGGGGCATATAGCAGGATGGGATTATATGAGCAGGATGGATGGGGGGTATATGTACAGGATGGGGGTATATGAGCAGGATGGGGGGTATATGAACAGGATGGGGGGTATATGAACAGGATGGGGGGTATATGAACAGGATGGGGGGTATATGAACAGGATGGGGGGTATATGAACAGGATGGGGGGTATATGAACAGGATGGGGGGTATATGAACAGGATGGGGGTATATGAACAGGATGGGGGTATATGAACAGGATGAGGTATATGAACAGGATGGGAGTATATGAGCAGGATGGATAGGGGAATATGAGCAGGATGGATGGGGGGGTATATCAATAGGATGGGGGTATATGAACAGGATGGGGGAATATGAGCAGGATAGGGGTATACAGTTAGGTCCAGAAATATTTGGACAGTGACACAATTTTCGCGAGTTGGGCTCTGCATGCCACCACATTGGATTTGAAATGAAACCTCTACAACATACAACAGAATTCAAGTGCAGATTGTAACGTTTAATTTGAAGGTTTGAACAAAAATATCTGATAGAAATTGTAGGAATTGTACACATTTCTTTACAAACACTCCACCTTTTAGGAGGTCAAAAGTAATTGTACAAATAAACCAAACCCAAACAAAATATTTTTATTTTCAATATTTTGTTTCGAATCCTTTGGAGGCAATCACTGCCTTAAGTCTGGAACCCATGGACATCACCAAACGCTGGGTTTCCTCCTTCTTAATGCTTTGCCAGGCCTTTACAGCCGCAGCCTTCAGGTCTTGCTTGTTTGTGGGTCTTTCCGTCTTAAGTCTGGATTTGAGCAAGTGAAATGCATGCTCAATTGGGTTAAGATCTGGTGATTGACTTGGCCATTGCAGAATGTTCCACTTTTTTGCACTCATGAACTCCTGGGTAGCTTTGGCTGTATGCTTGGGGTCATTGTCCATCTGTACTATGAAGCGCCGTCCGATCAACTTTGCGGCATTTGGCTGAATCTGGGCTGACAGTATATCCCGGTACACTTCAGAATTCATCCGGCTACTCTTGTCTGCTGTTATGTCATCAATAAACACAAGTGACCCAGTGCCATTGAAAGCCATGCATGCCCATGCCATCACGTTGCCTCCACCATGTTTTACAGAGGATGTGGTGTGCCTTGGATCATGTGCCGTTCCCTTTCTTCTCCAAACTTTTTTCTTCCCATCATGCTGGTACAGGTTGATCTTTGTCTCATCTGTCCATAGAATACTTTTCCAGAACTGAGCTGGCTTCATGAGGTGTTTTTCAGCAAATTTAACTCTGGCCTGTCTATTTTTGGAATTGATGAATGGTTTGCATGTAGATGTGAACCCTTTGTATTTACTTTCATGGAGTCTTCTCTTTACTGTTGACTTAGAGACAGATACACCTACTTCACTGAGAGTGTTCTGGACTTCAGTTGATGTTGTGAACGGGTTCTTCTTCACCAAAGAAAGTATGCGGCGATCATCCACCACTGTTGTCATCCATGGACGCCCAGGCCTTTTTGAGTTCCCAAGCTCACCAGTCAATTCCTTTTTTCTCAGAATGTACCCGACTGTTGATTTTGCTACTCCAAGCATGTCTGCTATCTCTCTGATGGATTTTTTATTTTTTTCAGCCTCAGGATGTTCTGCTTCACCTCAATTGAGAGTTCCTTAGACCGCATGTTGTCTGGTCACAGCAACAGCTTCCAAATGCAAAACCACACACCTGTAATCAACCCCAGACCTTTTAACTACTTCATTGATTACAGGTTAACGAGGGAGACGCCTTCAGAGTTAATTGCAGCCCTTAGCGTCCCTTGTCCAATTACTTTTGTTCCCTTTAAAAAGAGGAGGCTATGCATTACAGAGCTATGATTCCTAAACCCTTTCTCCGATTTGGATGTGAAAACTCTCATATTGCAGCTGGGAGTGTGCACTTTCAGCCCATATTATATATATAATTTTATTTCTGAACATGTTTTTGTAAACAGCTAAAATAACAAAACTTTTGTCACTGTCCAAATATTTCTGGACCTAACTGTATGAGCAGGATGGGGGTTTATAGCAGGATCATATACAAGGCAGGAGGATCATTACCAGGATGGGGTACCTTAGTAGAGAATTTGGGGACATTACCCCCATAACAGTGTCAGCAGCAGATCCTCGCCCCATAACAGTGTGTCATGACCACATTTTTTTGCTTAAAGTTTTATTTTCCTATTTTCCTCCTCTAAAACCAGGGTGCTTCTTATAGTCCGGTGCGTCTTATAGTCCGAAAAATACGGTAACAAGACATTTGGAAATCAAAGAATGTGATTTTTAACACCACATTCTTTTGTTCTCATGGGAAGTAAATGTTCCCTCACCATTGAGAAAACATGCATGCACAGACAAGATGAGTGTGCGTTTGTATTGGAAGTTAGGCACAATAGCTATAAAATGTATAAGTTACTATACACACTGAAAGTCGACCTAACCCACTAATTTGGCAGGTATAGCCAATCATATAAAGTGTATGGGAGTGTCCTGTCTCTTCCCTGACAGTAGATCCCAGAGTAAAGTAGGACAGGTACATGGATTTTAAGCATTCTCAATGCTTGCTTTCACTGGGTATAAGCCACCAACAGAAGTGTGTGGCCTCCAACGTCTACAAAATTGCCATCTTAAATTTGGTAAGAACTACTGAAAACACAATGTTTATAGTGGTCCAACACATGAGGTTAAGAGCAGATCTGATTACAACTATGGCTCACTTCACTTTCCTATTGTCATCTAAATTGATCATGCTTGTGTATTGAAGTATAAGCTGCAAGGCGGCGATGGGGGGCGGCGATGGAGGGCTGCAATAGAAGGCTGCAAAGTTGTTGATGATGCTTTAAAATCTAAGTTGAAAAAAAAATAGGGTAATAGATGTTCTTTATTTGATTCGTCCAGTTCCAAATAAAACCACTTCAATGAATCATATTTTATGCTTGATAATATTAAGTAAAATTTTCAGGATGCATTTATTTGGATGTGTTATTTTATAATATGTATTTTTTTTTATTGCCTATATATAATAGATGACCGATTTCCGGAATTTGGAAAAATTGAACTAGTGTTTTCAGGAACCCCAGAAAAAATTGTTGGTAGGTATTGTTCTTCTTACAAATATTGGAATTTATTCAGCTTTTTTGTCTCTGTAATCTTTGTGGCCTTGGGCCAGAAAGGTCTTGAGAGATTTACATGTTTTGTTGTAGTTTCCATAGCAAGCTAAGGAAAAATAGCTGGTGTAAGAAGATGAGAAATCTTGTATTCATTATTCTTATTGTATTTCTCGAAGTTGGGTAACACACAGCATGTCATATGTCCAGCTACACTTTATGTATAAATCAATCCAACAATAAAGTGAATGTGCCAAGAAGGTTGTCAGGAGTCTATAACTGTTAGGCTGGGTTCACACATAGCGACAGCGACAACGACGTCGCTGTTACGTCACCATTTTCTGTGACGTAACAGCGACCTTGTAAGTCGCTGTTATGATCGCTGCTTAGATGTCAAATACAGCGACGCAGCAGCGATCATAACGTCGCTACATGTGCAGAGAGCAGGGAGCAGCGCACACTGCTTAGCACTGGCTCCTTGCTCTCCTAGCTACAGTACACATCGGGTTAATTAACCCGATGTGTACTGCAGCTACATGTGCAGAGAGCAGGGAGCCACGCACACTGCTTAGCGCTGGCTCCTTGCTCTCCTAGCTACAGTACACATCGGGTTAATTAACCCAATGTGTACTGCAGCTACATGTACAGAGAGCAGGAGCCGGCACTGGCAGCGAGAGCGGCGGAGGCTGGTAACGAAGGTAAATATCGGGTAACCAGGAAAAGGGCTTCCCTTGGTTACCCGATGTTTATCTTGGTTACAGCTTACCGCAGCTGCCAGATGCCGGCTCCTGCTCCCTGCTCGCTTGATTTCGTCGCTCTCTTGCTGTCACACACAGCGATCTGTGCGTCACAGCAGGACATCGCCTTTGAAGAAAACGAACCAGGGCTGTGTGTAACGAGCAGCGATCTCGCAGCAGGGGCCAGATCGCTGCTCAGTGTCACACACAGCGAGATCGCTAATGAGGTCACTGTTGCGTCACCAAAACCGTGACGTAGCAGCGATTTCGGTAGCGATCTCGCGATGTGTGAAGCACCCCTTACATATTATTTTTTCTCTTTTTGTGTTGGTGTTTGGTAAGTGAATAGTTTGCCTTTGTATTTGTGTAACCAGTAGAGATAATGTGTCTAGTTTAAGAGGCACTTACTTTTTTTTAAGTGAAAATTAGATAAGTTGTTTCAAAGTCCATAAGAGGAACGATATTGCAACAGACAAATGCCACAAATAAGTCACCTTTGTATCAACTTTTGCAGACTAAAGCCCGTATACTCATTAGATAGCCAACAGCTATGTCTTCCGATTGTTGGCTGGTCCAGTGTTCTCTATGAAAGAGCCATGCTTATGTCTCGAGAAGTAAAGGATGCATTGTTGGAAATCGAAGATGCTAGATCTTTCTCTCTTCTGAAATTATGTATCGGACAGGAAAGTCAGAAATCCCCATAAACATTAGACCATGAGCCAATTCCACCCATGTCGGCAGTCTCTGATTACCGTACTTTGGTTTTATGTGTTTGGGGACCTTTACAGTAGCCACACAAGTGATATACTGGAGCACCAAAGTAATTACAGCTATAAAAGTATAGTAACAAATTCTATATAGGACCAACCAAAATTATCAAATGGATGCTGAATATAAGATTGGTTGCAAACTGCAACGGTACCATAAAATGGTTAAAAAAGGGAGAGTAAAGAAAAATCAGACCCAAAAAGTATTTAATCCATGTCTTTGTTAGAACATGATGTAAAAACCTAAAAGGAAATAATATATTGCATGGACAGGGTTATGGCAATTTACTAGAGTCCAAAGTTTAATGTATTTCAATGCCATTTTTTTTAGTACATTTCGATAATCCTAACTTGACAAATAGGCAGCAGTGACCAATATGTAATTATTACAATTAGAGGTTGTGTCTTTGTGCCTTGTTAGAGTTTATAGATATATAGATGTCCTCAGGTCATCACTACCCTCTCTATTAGGAGGAAGAGTTTGGTGTATATGAGCAATCATTGTATTATGTAGATAGCCATTTATCTGAATGGCCACCATGGAGGTCGGCATTTCTTTGCATTGTATTTTATTTTATGTGTGAGCACTAAAGTCATATTGCCAAAAACATGAAACTCTTTCTACAGGCGCAGAAAACCTTCAGAACAACCAAGGAATAACCATTGACTACAATACTTGTGATCCTTTAATACGCTGGGACTCCTATGAGAATACAAGTCTGAATGGAGAAGGTTAGTATGAAATCCTCAGAATACTGCAGGAACCTGGAATTGTTTCTTAGCTTTGCTAAGCAGGAGATCATTACTGTGATATAGCAATTTGTTTGCATGTGTTTTGTTGGTCAATGTCTTGGTTATCTACTTTGTCTTTGAAGAAGTGAGCAGCATGAATGTAAGAAAAAACATTCTTTGCTCCTATGGGAGGTTTAACATGTGACCATGCGAATGGGAGATATGGGCTCCATCCTTTGTTTGTCTTATACATATTGGTGGAACCTTATCTGAAGTTAAAGCTGATCTTTCCAAGGGAAGATACATTCATCTGCTCATTGCCCTGCCATTGTCAATGTAATTAAGTATTATGGGACTTTCATGCCGTTTATCAAAGAGAAAGCCAATGTTTGTTAGTAGCTTTCCAACATTGAATCATGGAGGAGAGTCTCAATTATGAGGACTTCTCTCTGTTGTCCAGGATATGTTCACACGTCATGTTTTTACATGAAAAGTGCAGCATTTTACTGTCCCCTCATAGGCATGAGACTTCAGGAATCTCATTCACTATGTGGCTTATTTTTTTTCTGAGGGATTTGAAGCAGTTTGATATCTACAGCATGTCAGTTCTTTCAGCATTTTTGCAGTGTTTTTCACCAATTTTAACAAATGGGAAAAACACACACAAAAACATGCGGTTGTTATGCACGTTGAGAAATCAATCTTTGAATCCACTTGCCTCACATGCATTAGCCTGACTGTGCATTGTAGGTTCATCGATGCTCTGAGAGTACATCAAAACTCCTCCAATGCACTTGACTAGTTTGCCTGTGACTTTATGCATTTTTTTTTCTCCGTGCTTGCACATTGGAACAGGTGTAATTTTACCTATACAGCCATACAATATTATTCTAACAGATTATCTTTAATCTCTTCCTGACATTAATTGTACATGTATGTCTCAATTCAGAAGCTGGGGTATGGAGCAGAATTAGAGGATGGGCCTCTGCATTCTTGGCAGATTGCTGTGTTATTCTGGCATCATCTTCCTCTAACAGCAGTGAATGGAGCCGATCTCTACCCGCTGCTGTTAATGCAAGTGTGCAAGAATAGTAGTTACATTCCAGTAGAGGAGTTAACTCTTAACATCCCAGTCAGCTCTTTCCAGCCCAATGATTTTTATTTTGCAGTCAGTTGCTCACCTCTCTCCTCTCATCTTCTGAAGAGATACAGTTATAAATCACCAGACCACAACGACTCTTTACTCTAGGTGTTCAGACTTGCTGTGCTGTTCTTATTCAAATGCCTTATCCTTTGTGTACGTACATGGATAACAGTTGTAGACTCTGAACAAACCATTGATTGCTTAATGTGTTATAGCACAACTTGTGCTGAGGTTTATAGTTCTTTTAATACTATAGGTTTATTCACCAGAGAGCTGTTACTCAGGGGGAAGAGCCACCTTGCTAGCAACCACAAAGTAAAGGCCCAGTCACACTAAACAACTTACCAGCGATCCCAACAACGATACAACCTGATAGGGATCGCTGGTAAGTTGCTAGGAGGTCGCTGGTGAGATGTCACACTAAGCGACGCTCCAGCGATCCCACCAGCAACCTGACCTGGCAGGGATCGCTGGAGCGTCGCTACATGGGTTGCTGGTGAGCTGTCACACAGGCAGATCTCACCAGCAACCAGTGACCAGCCCCCAGCCAGCAGCGACGCGTGGAAGTGATGCTGCGCTTGGTAACTAAGGTAAATATCGGGTGACCAACCCGATATTTACCTTGGTTACCAGCGCACACCGCTTAGCGCTGGCTCCCTGCACACCTAGCCACAGTACACATCGGGTTAATTACACGATGTGTACTTTGCTACGTGTGCAGGCAGCAGGAGCCGGCTTCTGTGGACGCTGGTAACCACGGTAAACATCGGGTAACCAAGAAGCCCTTACCTTGGTTACCCGATATTTACCTTTTGTTACCAGCGTCCGCCGCTCTCACACTGCCAGTGCCGGCTCCTGTTCTCTGCACTCCTAGCCACAGTACACATCGGGTTAATTACCCGATATGTAGTCTGGCTATGTGTGCAGAGAGCAGGGAGCCAGCACTGACAGTATGAGGGCGGCGGACGCTGGTAACGAAGATAAATATCGGGTAACCAAGGTAAGGGCTTCTTGGTTACCCGATGTTTACCGTGGTTACCAGCGTCCGCAGAAGCCGGCTCCCTGCTCACTGCACATTCAGTTGTTGCTCTCTCGCTGTCACACACAGCGATGTGTGCTTCACAGCGGGAGAGCAACAACTAAAAAATGGTCCAGGACATTCAGCAACAATCAGCGACCTCACAGCAGTTGCCAGGTTGTTGCTGGATGTCACACACAGCGATAATACTCCGTGGTGTCTTCTCAGTATCCAGCTCCTGTTTTCAGTGATGTTGCCACTCTTCAGACTATGTAAGCTTATGGAGCCTTGTTCTTATGCTTCAAAGGCATAGATGGTAAACGATGCTTTTCGATCAAGCAGAACGCAGTGTGATCTAGATTTTCTGAAGAGTAATTATGTCATGCAAAAGTGGAGTGGAAAAGTGCTGGGTACTGGACAATACAGTTGTATGTGAGTATATTACATACACAGACTACAGTACATGCACAAATACAGAGTTAGGGGGAAAAAAGTTAATGGGAGGACTTTTTTTAATTATATATATATATATATATATATATATATATATATATATATATATATATATATATATATATATATATATATATATATATATATATATATATATATATATATATATAAATATAATATAATATAATATGGGTTGTCCGGTCTAAATCCACAGGTCTGCCGTCACTCTATGCAACAGGAGACTTGTGAATCTTCACATCGCGCACACTGTGAGCTGTGAGGATTAACCAGTGTCGGAGCTGGGAACGGCGGTTACGTGACTGCAAGTATGTGATATGCAGACTCCTGGCCAGAATCCAACTAGATAGTTTCCTAGTTTTCTTGTGCAATACACTTGGATTGAGCTCGCAGGAAGCAGTCTAGTGGGATTGTGGCCAGGCGTATGCATAGCACATACTTGCAATCACATGACCGCCGTTCCCGGCTCTGACACCGGAGAATCGTCAAAGTGCACAGTGCGTATGATGTGAGTATTCACAATTCTGCAGCCACATAAGAGTGACTGCAGACTTGTGGATTTAGACTGGTCAACCGCTAATGAAAGCTAAAACCAGTAAACATTACCTTTTTTTTTTTATTTCTTAGCGAAACATGAACACAAAATGATAAAAAAAAATGTACATAATTTCTACAACACATCAAATGTATTCAGTATACATAGATATGTCCAAGAAAGGTGATGTATCCAGCCTTCAGTCTATACAAAAATGTCAAACTCTCTTTAAGCCATTAAAAAAGTTACAAAATATAAATGCATTGCAAAAAAGCCTTTTGCAATGTATGTATATCTTTTCTTCACTTTTGTTTAATGGATTCCTAGGATGCCATGCAGTGGCATGCTTTCCGGAATTCCCCACTGACTAAATTAATTTTGAAAGGAGTGAGCTGGATCATTTAGTTTATCTGAACATTCTCCTACAGTATAAGCTACATATGAAACAAATCCCAGAATGCAGTTGGCTAAGTGACTTTTTCTTTTTTTACCATTTTTTCTTCCTTGTATGTCTATTCATTAGGAGAAAGGAGATCAATGCTACCATGTTTCCCTCAAAATAAGACTTGGACCTATATTATTTTTCACTCTGCAAAATGCGCTAGGGCTTATTTTCAGGGGATGTCTTATTTTTTTTCCAAGGAACAACAATCCATATTTATTCTTGAACAAAAAAAATAAAAAAAATCAACATTTTATTAAAATATGGTCATATTGCATTTTGGAACATCAACATAACTCTCCAAACCTTGTGTCTATCTATCTATCTATCTATCTATCTATCTATCCTATCCTATCTATCTATATCTATAGCTATCTATCTATCCATCTATCGATCTATATCTATCTATCCCTCTATCTATCCATCTATCGATCTATATCAATCTATCCATCTATCTATTCCTCTATCTATCTCTATTATCTATATCTCTATCCTTCTATATATCATTCTATCTATTATCTATATATTTATATTTCTTATCTATTTATCTATATATCTATCTATCCATCTAATATCTATGTATTATCTATCCATCCACACATTGCACATACATACCAGCCTGTCTCCTCTTTAGCTTTAGATTACTTCAATGACCTTTTGTCACATGATGTAATGTCACAAAGGTCCTCTTGCAGTGTCATCATCAGCGTATAAACCCTGGAGCCCCTAGGAGAATGAGGACCCTGTGAAATTGCCCAGTTTGGTCTCCCTTCCCCCTAATGCCAGTCCTACATACAAGCCTGTCTCCTGTACTGTTCCTTTAGACTCCTGCAATTAAAAGACCGTTGGTCACATGACTGTGAAGTCAAAGGTCCTTAAACAATCTGAATCTCAGAATTAAACTTCTGGGGTCCCTGAGAGAGTGGGGACCCTGAGAAATTGTGCAGTTTGTCTTCCCCTATCACCAGCCCTGACTGTAACTAGGGCTTATTTTTGGAGTAGGGCTTATATTTTAAGCATACTCCAAAATTCCTGTAAAATCATGCTAGGGCTTTTCTTTTGGGGAAAACACAGTGTTTTACACAACTACCACATCAACAGATTCCTTAGACACATTTCCCTCCCATAAGAGAAGCACTCAGTTCTGCTGCCCCTCCTTCATACCATTCACACCGCCCGTTGGGCCAAAGAATCAGTGAAGTCAACGGTAGACCCCATGGCAGTTTTAAGAACCGTCTTTATGCTGAACCCTTTCCATACCCTTCGGATATGTTCTGCAGTATTCTTTTCCTCCTTTGCTCATGTATTGTGTCTAACTTTGCCGAGTGGTTTCTTGTTACCTATGCACTACCTCTATAATTTATCCCATGTTTGTTTATATGCTTCATGTAAGAATGATCAGAATGTGATGGATGGTTGACTCTATCTTAATTGCATGTATAAACATGAGACCAAGGAGATTTTAACTTTGAATAACAAGATTCCAATCCACGTTTAGCCCCAGTTGTTAGGAGCTGCCAAAGCAGAGGCTGAATAAAGAAAAGTATAGGGATAAATCTTGTCTAAATTGTTTGGTGAAAGAGCTTATTGTATACATTCACTTTTTAGACAGGGTTTTTGACAGCTGCATAGAATGAAAAGATTACGGCGTATACAGGATAAACTAACATATAAATAGAGTGGAAAAGATGGGGGGTTGTAAGTGTTAAAAGGGGGGGTTATCCAAACTGGACCAATGCTTTATTAAACACAACCACCTTGGCTTTTACCAAAGGGTCCGCCTGCAGGAGGCCACTTTTTCATCCATGTAATATTATCTTTTACACCTACTAAAGTTGATGTGATTGAGTTCACTGTCTTTGAACAGGCTAAAAAGGTGATCTCAAGTAAGAAACTCTCTCTATGATATCTATAATGCTACAGAGGTTGTTACAACTCCCTTAATTTGTGGCCTTCCTGCAGAAATCAGATAAAGAAATCTACTCCTGACTAGTAGAGTCCATGCAAATTGATGCACAGGACTCGGTTCATTGTCCACGTTCATAATCTGTGGTTACAGGATTGGAGTCCTGAGAACCAACCGACAGCATTCGTGGCTCTTCTTTTCATTAGCCAGCCTTGCATAAAGTCATTGTTGCAGCGTGAGACACATGCGACATCAGTCCAGGCTGGCTAATCAAAAGAAGAGCCGCAGATGGCTGCAAACGGATTTTCACCAACTCGACTGATTTATATCTTTCTAATTGAGAAGCTTTTTCACTCAGATTTGAAAGAAGGGTAGTTACATTCATTTTTTTAAAGAATGACATTGCACATAGGATGGCAACAGCCAAATCTAGCAACATCTCCCTTACTGTGACCACATCGTGTTGGGCAACATGACCCTATGGGGTTTGACCACATAAGGATCGTCACACCCCATAGGGCAGTCATGGTGAACCTTTCACAGGCAGCGTGCCCGAACTGTAGCTTTAAACCCAATTTTTTTTTACCGAAGTGCTAACATGGCAGTTTAACAAATTCTATTATGTAAAGAATTAATTTTAAACTTACATTTGCAGTCTTCTCTTTAGCAGGGGTCATCAATCTTATGCATGCTTACCACACATTGAAGCTGAGCCACTCCTACTGCCCTTTCCAGACACAGCAGTTAGGTTGATCTTTTTGGAAAAAAATTGCAGAATATTAGACAGACAGATTTTTAGCATTGAATGCAATCAGATTTCACCCTGAAATCCACATCTACATTTCAAAGTATGAACATTTTGAAATTCCATTTTGACATACTAGTTGCTCCCCTCCCCCTTTACTATGTAGTTATGTCCCCCTTCCTGGGCCACTCCCTGGTAAACATGTTCCCCATATATTTCCTATATTCTGGTATATTTGGCCCCATTCTGGTAAATGTACCCCATCCTGGCATGTCTCCCCATCCTGGCATGTTTCCCTCTTCCTGGCATGTTCCCCCCCCCATTCTGGCATGTACTTCATCCTCGCATGTTCCCCCCATCCTGGCACAGCCGAACACAGTTAAAAAAAAAAAAAAAAAAAAAAAGCAAAACACACTCCCCTTCCAACACCTGCTGCTTGCCACTGGGCCCTCAGTTCCTACTAGGCCGCAAGACATCATTATGCCGGCGCCACTTACTGATGCTCCCGATGTCTGCTAGTCAACATGCCTGTGGCCTAGGAGAGGAGTGTCAGAGCGAAGAGAAATGTCTTCTTCGCTCCAACACAACTTTGAACTGCTAGTGGGATCACGCCAGCAGTTCAAAGTGGCTGGATGAGGCGACAGTGCGCGTGCCATAGGTTCGCCATCCCTACCATAGGGTCATGTTGCCCCCAACACCATATTCGTAGAAAGGTTCTTTATAGGTTTTAATGGTGAATCCTGTAGTAGCTAACTAAGACTGGCACATTCTTTGTTTTCTCAGGTGTAATTGCTTCTGGTTTTAGAGGATTCATGAAAGATCTGTTATTATCCTGTCAGGATCCCTAACAGATCTGTAGTTATGATATGCTGTTATAATTGTGCCCTTTTATTTATCAGCCCTTATTACATATTAACATCATTTTCCATTAATCACTGATCGAAATCTGCATATTTTGTTATTTCTGTGGCTGAATAAATATATGATATAAAGTTCAGTGCAACAGATCAACTAAAGCACCTCTCATCGGTTTAGAAACTCCTTTTGGATAGGGAAGACTTATGCTTATTGCATTATAATTTTTATTAAAAAAAACCTCTAGTGTCTGAGGTGTGAATAATGATGTTCTGCAGCAGCTACGATGCAACTGTATAATACAAACGACAGCTGCTAAAGAATCCTAGGTTTGCATTGGAGACAAAATGTATTGGAAGTGTGAGTTGTGACAATTAGTCTATGTAGACATGTTGCAGATTTCATTCCAGACGTTTAGCAACCAAATCTGCATCTCCTGGCAGGAAAAACGCTGCTGCAAAAGCGGTGTGTTTTTGCTGCAATTTGCAGCGGTTTTTATGCGCTTTTTCACTGCTTTTAATGTTAAAAGCTAAGCCAAAAATGCAGAAAGAATTGACATGCTGCGGATTTTTTTTGCAACCAAATCTACAAGGAAAAAAGGCCTGAATGTGAGCACAGTACTTCAGGATTGTCATAGAATTTACTGGCATAAGGATTTCCCTGCCCTTTTTGTTTAAAATTCTGCAATCAAAAATGCAATGTGTGCACACAGCCTTAACGTATACAAATATTATTTGAAGATATTGGAAAACTCAATTGAAATCTGTTGTATGAGCTTTATGTAAGCAGAGGGGTTGTGTGTGATAGTGGTCCAAAATGCTGTCTTATGATAGTAGAGGTCGGTATACAGACTCGTGGTGCTTATGTGACACCGGGTGTATTCACTCATAGAACAAAAGGTACTGGCACACAGAAAGGCACACATGTACCAGGCCTCATTCACACCTCGGTATTTCATTTTTATCAGTGATTGCATACTAAAGCCAGGAGTGGAGCTCCCAGAGAAAGCGATAATTGAAGACTGACCCCTGCTCTGTGTTTTGGAGCGGCTCCTGGCTTGGCAAATACTGTTGAAATACTCATCAATAATACTGATGTGTGAATGAGGCCTAAGGGGTACTTTGCACACTACGACATCGCAGCTGCGATGTTGGTGGGGTCAAATCGAAAGTGACGCACTTCCGGCGTTACTGTCGATATCGTAGTGTCTTAAGCATTTTTGGTACGATTAACGAGCGCAAAAGCGTCATAATCGAAAATCATCTGTGTAGTCTCCAACATTTTCATAATTACGCAACAGCGACGGTACGATGTTGTTCCTCGTTCCCCTGCGACAGCACACATCGCTGTGTGAGAAGCCGCAGGAGCGAGGAACATCAGCTTACCTGCGTCACCGCGGCTCCCGCCGGCTATGCGGAAGGAAGGAGGTGGGCGGGATGTTTACATCCCGCTCATCTCCGCCCCTCCGCTTCTATTGGCCGCCTGCTGTGTGACGTCTCTGTGACGCCGCATGACCCGCCCCCTTAGGAAGGAAGCGGGTCGCCGGCCAGAGCGACGTTGCAGGGCAGGTGAGTGCATGTGAAGCTGCCGTAGCGATAATGTTCGCTACGGCAGCGATCACAAGATATAGCTGCTGCGAAGGGGGCGGGTACTATCGCGCTCAGCATCACAAGCATCGGCTTGCGATGTCGTAGTGTGCAAAGTACCCCTTAGTCTTTATAAAAGTCCCTAACCATAAAAGTCATTTAGGCTTTATTGACTCATCAGTATTTCTGATCAGTATGTTGTCAGTATTTGTATGCCAAAGCCAGGAGTGTTTCCAAAACGCAGAGAAGAGGTCAATCTTTCAATTATAGTTTTCCCTGTAGGCTCCACTCAGGGTTTTGCCATATAAATACTCATGGAAAGTATTTACCAAATCCTGGGAATAGGCCCTTATAAATAAATAAATACACTTTCCTCCAAGATGTTAGAAGGAAACTTTTTGGGGTTTTTATACCCCAAGCTAATGCCACCTATGTAAAGGTGCCGTAATGCTGATTACATCCCTACCTTTATTTTACTCCACCTCCGGACAAATCCCATAGGACCATAAACTCACAAAAGCTTGATGGGAGAAGGTTGATCACAAAGAAGTCACTAATTTTTCTGAGAGTGTAGTCAAATGTCAATCACCCAACTCCAGCAGGCAAGGCATACTACACAGGCAAACCATCTCCAAGCTTCCTTACCTTTTTCTTTGATTTCCATTGTGACTTGAAATTATAGAAGGTAATAACAATATAACATACAAACAAAAGGCGAAAGATGGCAGAACGAGCACCTCGGGACCCAGAGAGGGCAGAGATGGCACCAATCTGGATTATATCAGTAGAAGAATCCCGAAGGGATATAATTGCCACACAGTACAGGATTATGCCGACAACAAAAGTAATAACAAGGATGAGGGGAGAGTGGACCAAGATTAAAAAAAGGGGGTAAAGCTCAATACGAATAGGAAAGGGGGCGCTGCAGTCAGTAGCACTATTCTTAATTAGTGCAGTAACTGCGGTTCCAACCATTTTCTGCAGAATAGAGTACTTTTATCAAGACTTGTTTTTGGTCTAGGAAACTGCGATAGGTTAGAGCAGGGTCTCATGGTCATCATAGCAGAGCCGCAACATATCGTCTGTTGTGCCACTGTATCCTATAAAATAGATTTTAGAAGTGTATGCATTATTACTGACTGGCTCCATTCAGTGTATGTCATAGACATTCATACAGACCATGGATAAAGGGAATGTGTTCAGGATATTGCAGTGACTCTTAGGCTATGTGCGCACGTTGCGTAAAAACATGCAGTTACGCTGCGCTTTGTAGCGCAGCGTAACTGCATGCGTCCAGCGTCCCCTGCACAGTCTATGGAGATTGTGCAGGGGCCGTGCGCACGTGGCGTCTAAGAGCGCAGCGCTTCGGCTACTGCCGAAGCGCTGCGCAAAAAGAAGTGACATGTCACTTCTTTCCTGCGCTTTGCCGGCAGCTCCTGCTCTGTCTATGGCAGGAGCTGCAGGCAGAGCGCATGGAATCGGCGCTCACTACGGACATTTCTGCAGCGATCTAAAGCGCACATGTGCTCTTCAGATCGCTGCAGAAATATCTGCAGGGCTAGTACGCAACGTGCGCACATAGCCTATGTGTGACTGATCAAGTGACATGTTATATGGATACCAATCTGTCTGCATCCAAATTTACCATGCATTCCACCTCACCATGGGAGGAAGCCAATAAGGAAAAGCAAGATAATCGACGCCTTTTCCTTCCGTGCTTGCACTATCTGAGAAATAGGATTTCTGAGACAAGACCATTATAAACATTTCTGCGGTCACGTTTATGTTCCTACTACCTCTTTTTTATTTCACTATAATTACTCTAAATAATTTAATTGGCTTCATATGTTTTTCTTGAGAAATAAAAAACTGAAATATTTCATATTAATAAACTAAACTTAAAGAGAACTTGTCAGCAGATTTAGGGCCTATAAGCTGTGGCCACCACCAGTGGGCTCTTCCATACAGCATTCTAACATGCTGTGTATAAGATCCCAGGCCGCTGTGTAGAACATAAAAATCACTTTATAATACTTACCTAAACAGTCGCTGCGGTGGAGTTGGGTCATATGGGCATCTTCGTTCTTCGGTCCCAGCGCCTCCTCTTTTGGCCATCTTTGTCATCCTTTTTCTGAAGCCAGGTTGCATGACGCGTCCTACGTCATCCACACTCACCGGCAATGAGGTCCTGCACAGCACCGGCGAGTGTGTATGACGTAGGACGCATCATGCACACAGGCTTCAGAAGGAGCACGAAGATGGCCGAAAGTGGAGCCGCCGGCACCGGAAAGCGGAGACTCCCATATGACCCAACTCCACTGCAGCGACCGTTTAGGTAAGTATTATAAAGTGATTTTTACATTCTACACAGCGGCCTGGGCTCTCATATACAGCACTAGAAGGTGGTCCGATTCTAACGTATCGAGTAGTCTAGAATTTGTATGTAGGTTAGCAGATTGAATAATAAGGTAATGAATGGACTGGATGGGTTAGGTTTAATTTAGTATTCTTATAATTGTTTATTGGTTTTAACATGACAACAGAAGGAACAGTTTTAATAGATGAGTCTAATGTTTAATGATGTCCATGGCTTGTAATGAAAGAAGGCCATGAACAGTATAAAGTTAAGTAAAAATATGCTGATGCTGTGATGTGGCCCAATACTGGTATGTGCAGCCAGCATCCTGACATGTGCCCCCATCCTGCGGGATAAGGGCGCTTTGACACTTGCGTTCAGCGCAATCCGCCACTATGGAGAATAGCGCAGTCCATTAACGCACTGCGCTATTCTCCATAGACTTGTGTTGACGAAATACTGTAACGCAAGCGTCTGCGTTGCATCCGCAGGACGACGCTGATTCTTTATTTTGACGCAGTGTCGGGCGGAGGGAACGCTACCTAGTAACGTAGTATTTTTTGGGTCGTTAAAATAACGCACATTGACAGATTCCGTTGGAATCCGCCAAGGTGTCTAATGATTGTCTATGGTGGCGGATTCCGCTGCTATGCTCTAAGCGGCGGAATCCACTGACAAATTCCGTAACGTTCTACTGAGCATGCTCAGCATGTCCAGCAGAACGATCTAAATCGTTTAAAATCACTCCTGGTCTCTCTCACCCCCTCCCCCCCCCTCTCATACTCACCAATCACGGGCGCGGCGCTGCACAGCTGTCACAAAGCTCCGGCGGCCTTTCCTCTTTTGAAAATGCCGGCCGCTCATTATTCAATCTCGTATTCCCTCCTTCCCCCGCCCACCGGCGCCTATGATTTGTTGCAGTCAGACCCGCCCCCACGCTGAGTGACAGCTGTCTCACTGCAACCAATCACAGCCGCCGGTGGGTGGGTCTATATTGTGCAGTAAAATAAATAAATAAATAAAAAAAAAAACGACATGCAGTCCCCCCCAGTTTTGATACCAGCCAAGATAAAGCCATACGGCTGAAGGCTCTTATTCTTAGGATGGGGAGCCCCCAGCCTAACAATATCAGCCAGCAGCCGCCCGCAATTGCCGCATCCATTAGATGCAACAGTCCTGGGTGTTGTGAATGTTAGTTATGTTTTGGCTGCTGGGAGGCTCCCTCTGGTAGCCAGGAATGGTTTGGACTTGGACCAGGTGTGTTGTGCAATGGGCGTTTCCTTTGCTAACTCTCTGCTTATTTAAATCCTGGTCTGATAGCAGGCTATGCCGGATGTCAGTTGTTCTTTGTATCACCAGCCTGCTTCATTCTTCTCCACACCACATCTACCCCAGATAAGTGCTTGCTCTTTATTTATTGTTTGGTTCTTTTGCTCTTATCTGGGTTTTTCTTTTGCTGTGGTTGTTTTCAGTTTATTTGCATGCAGGGATTTTTCCCCTCAGTTGCTTGGCTGGGGAACTCCCTGCAGTTCTGTTTGGAGTATAGCTCCTTTAAGTCCATGTGTTTGTGGCTTGTAGAATTTGTTATGATTCTTGTTTTCTGTTCATTGGTATGACAAGAGCACCTGGTATAGGACAGAGTTCAGATCGTGCGATCTGAGGGCCTTTTTGTACTATCAGGAATTTGGAATTTTGTAGGGTTATTCTCTGGCCACCAGTCCCTTTCCTGTCCTTTCCTATTTTAGTCAGTGGGGGCCTCACCTTTTGCTAATCCTGTCATCTATCTGTGTATTGTGTTTTTCCTATATCACCGCAGTCTTTGAATGTGGGGGGCTTGCTATTCTTGTCTATTTTCTGAGGCAGAGAATTATTCATCTTTCCTTCCTTTAGGATATTTAGTTCTCCGGCTGGGTTCGCGGTGCACAGGTTGTTAGTTCACCCCTCAGCTACTTCTAGTTGTGATGGTTAGTAAGGGGATGGCGGCCAGATTAGTTGCCAATGCTCTTGTCACCTTTTACCAATGATTTGTGGTGGTCTTCCATGGTTCCGGATCATAACACCTGGGACTCTGCCCGGCTTATCCCGAATTGCCCTGGTGCGGTGGCAATCGAGGTAATAAGGAGTTAATTGCAGCAGCCCATAGCTGCCACTAAGTCCTAGGTTAATCATGGCAGGCGTCTCCCCGAGATACCTTCTATGATTAACCTGTAAGTTAAAGAAAATAAACACATACACCCGAAAAAATCCTTTATTTGGAATAAAAGATAAAAAACCCCTCTTTCACCACTTTATTAAACCCCCAAATACCCCTCCAGGTCCGACGTAATCCACAGAGGTCCCGCGACGCTTTCATCTCTGTTACATGAAGCTGACAGGAGCGGCAGTAGAACACGAACGCTCTTTATCAGCTTCACGCAGCAACTGAAGTGAGCTGCGTAATCAGCTGTGCCCTCAGGTGACCCGCGGACACCGCTCTCTGGTGGAGGACTGCAGCTGTGGCCGCGGGTCACCTGAGTGACGGCACAGCTGAATGCATGGCTCACTGCGGTCACTCAGGGGATTTGCGGTTAACTCTCTCTCCTCCCAACCGTAAATCTCCTTTTCCCGGCGAAACATTAAAAAAAAAACGTACTTTTACAGGAATCCGTTACTTTATTAGCACACTATTTGCAACGCATCCGTCACATGTGTCACACAATGCACTGTGACGGATGCCGCACAACGCAAGTGTGTGCGGGGGGCGGGGTGGGTGGAGTGGAGCCGAGCGGGCCCATAGTGCTGAGGACGTCAGTGCCGGGGCCGCATGGCTGGGGACAGGTGACTATCCAGGTGTGTGTGTATGTGTATATGTGTGTGTATGTGCGCGCGTTCAGTGTATGCATGCGGAGTGCAGGGGGGGCGGAGCCGAGCGTGGAAGTGTCGGGCCTTGTCCTGTCGGCCCGTAGTTCGGCCTGTTCAGTTAGGCTCCCTGCACACATAGCCAAGGTAAATATCGGG
This sequence comes from Anomaloglossus baeobatrachus, assembly GCF_048569485.1. Lineage (NCBI taxonomy): Eukaryota > Metazoa > Chordata > Amphibia > Anura > Aromobatidae > Anomaloglossus > Anomaloglossus baeobatrachus. The sequence continues at coordinate 372,455,464 of NC_134358.1, read as the reverse complement.
TAACTAAGCAAAGCGCTTTGCTTAGTAATTCGATGTGTACCCTGGTTACGTGTGCAGGGAGCCTTAGCTGAGCCGTTGGTCACAAGTTCTTTAGCGCACGCGCTGTGGCGACGGTTGTCACTGTAATGACGTCATTTTGGAGCAAGCAGACAGACACACAGACAGACAGAATAAGGCAATTATATATATAGATGTTAGATTTTTGGATATATGAGCCCACTTGTGCTGGCCGCAGCTTATAGGCCCCAAATCTGCTGACCTATTCCTTTTTAAATTGCTCCACAATAACTCCACAATAAGGCTTGGGTTACACAACAACTTTTACCATGTCTCAGGTGGCCTGGCTAAAGATCACCATGTAACTGCTATTATCCGCACAAAACATGTGAATAGGATCCCATTGTGACCTTTAGGGTACCGCAACGAGCAAGTTAGAAGCCACAACATAGCAATCTGTGGACAAACGCACTGTTTAGCTCAGACTAAATATAAGGCAAATAGAGCCCTAGTGCTTATATATGGCTGATTTGTATCTTGTATGGCGGCCCCTAGTGTTGGTGTGATTCTCCCCAATACAATGAAATCATCCATGTAGTGTGTCCAGGGCTGTATATACAGCTCAGTCTGCTCTAGGCACTAAGCCTTTTGGACACTAAGGGGTACTTTGCACGCTGCGACATCGCAAGCCGATGCCGCGATGACGAGCGTGATAGTCCCCGCCCCCGTCGCAGCTGCGATATCCTTGTGATAGCTGCTGTAGTGAACATTATCGCTATGGCAGCTTCACATGGACTCACCTGTCCTGGGACGTCGCTCTGGCCGGCGATCCGCCTCCTTATTAAGGGGGCGGGTCGTACGGTGTCACTGCGATGTCACACGGCAGGCGGCCAATAGGAGCGGAGGGCCGGAGATGAGCGGGATGTAAACATCCCGCCTCCCTTCTCCCTTCCGCATATCCTACGGGAGCCGCGGTGACGCCGGTAGGAGATGTTCCTCGCTCCTGCGGCTTCACACACAGCGATGTGTGCTGCTGCTGGAGCGAGGAACAACATCGCACCATCACGTCAGCGTAATTATTGATTACACCGACGCTACACCGATGATACGATTACGACGCTTTTGCGCTCGTTAATCGTATCATCTAGGCTTTACACACTACGATGTCGCCTGCGATGCCGGATGTGCGTCACTTTCAATTTGACCCCACCGATATCGCACCTGCGATGTCGTAGTGTGCAAAGTACCCCTTAGGCTGCTTTCACTCTACGTTTTTTTAACATGCGTCATGAACGTTTTTTTTAACTCAAAAACTGATCCAGTGCAAATGCGTTTTCATTTCAATGCATTTGCAATGGACTCGCGTCAACATGCCTTCACATTAGTTTGCGTGCGTTATAATGAGGATCCAGCGACTTGCAGTTTTTTAACTTTTTTCAAAAACGCTACTTGTAGCGTTTTTGAGCTGTGTCCAAATACTGTTTTTCACTGGATCCTGACTATACTGCAGGCAAATGCATGTGAACGCTGGCATGCTGATAGACAGGATCCTGCTTGCTCTACTGAGCATGCCCAGAAACCAGCCTGGCGGGATCAGTCTCTCTCTCTCTTTCTCTCTCTCCCCCCTCTCTCTCCTCTCTCTCCCCCGCCTGAGAGCGGCGGACGCTCGTAACCAAGGTAAATATCGGGTAACTAAGCAAAGCGCTTTGCTTAGTTACCCTATGTTTACCTTGGTTACCAGCGTCCGTAGCTGTCACATGCCGGCTCCCAGTCTATCACGTTCAGTTCCCCTCACTCCCGATCACATGACTGCAATGCCCGCCCATAAACTTCAAGTGGCAGGATCCTGTAAAATAACACTTGCGTTTGCATGCGTTTTTCTTTGTAAAAACAGGATCCACTTTTACAGCAAAAAAACGTTCATGACACATGTTAAAAAAAACTTAGTTGGAAAGCAGCCTAAGTGCACATGCTGCCGAAATGCATTCTAGGAAGTGTGGAAACAGAACTTTCAACACCTATAGAGTGGGCTTAAAGGGAGTCTGTCACCCCCCAAAATGCTAATTAAACCACTTTGCAGGTCTGTAAGGGACATAAGCACTATATAAATAATATCTATAATATAGAATTTGCACATTAGGCACTTTCTTTCTTGATTGATAGCACTTCGTGTCATTGCGGCTTTCCTCGCTGGCTCTTGTCTGCAATACAGTACTACAGTATGTGATGGCTGAATACAGCAGCCAGCGATGAGTCTGGAATGACTCTGATAGCGACTGATTGAGTTCAGGCAGCACTCACTTAAGCGCAGGTAATCAGTAAATATTGTATGCATATTGAGGGGGTGTAATGGCGCCCTGAACCCTTGGCCATGCGAAACGTGCATCGAAGACCCCTTGTTTGCTTAGAACATACAGTCATTCTATTTTCTGGTAAGCACAGATATCTATACTACAGGTAGGATTTTTATAACCGCTAGGTCACCTCCCTAACGGTATAAGTAGTTTCATTAATATTTTGGGGGTGACAGACTTCTTTTAATAATAGTCTTTTAAAGGAGTACAAGGCAAGTATTAAGGCTGCAGAATAGGGACATCTCCCAGATTTTTCAGAATTCTACAAGCACTAAATTCCTTTATCTCGATCTTAGTAAAAACAGCAGGGAGACCTAGCCATTTTACATTTTTGTGTAAAAGACTGGCAACAGGCATTATCCCCTGGTTTTCATATGACCAATGTAAGAAGAAAAGGAAATTGTGTCTGCAATAACAAAACAATAGTGCAGTAATTAAAGCTGTCCATATAGAAGATTCATGTGGCCAGTCTTGACGGCTTCTGCTACTCATTGGGTGGAAAGTATATTCAATCGATTCCTAATGACTGACTTGCCTGCCATAAATTTGACCTGTAAGGTTGGATTGTTTCTGGCCATTGAGAATGGCATGTTCCTGAGCAAGCCCTCTGCCCTTTAACGTTTCTTAAGGCATCTTCCTCATCTTCCAGTGTAGATGGGCTTGTTGATAATGAGATCATTTGTATGAGCGATTCTATGTATAATTTATTGATTGTTATAACGTAAATTGAAATACAATTTTTACAAGTTATGTTGACAACATGCAAAATAAGTAACACATTATAGTCAAGTCTAAAGTTTAATGTTTACCAGGGAGGGGTAAGGATGAGGGGAGGAAAGAAAAAAAAAAGGGAGGAATAGAGATATGTGTTAAAACCTATGGATATGGAAAGAAATATGGTGAAAGCTTAGTATAGTAACAAGGTTATTTAGCAGGGGGATGAGATGCAATACCAGTCTTACCCATTAGAACGGGACATGGGAAAGGGGAAGATAAGGAGAAGGATGGGAATCCAATTTATTGGCGATCATAAGTTTATGTCTGTCATAAAAAAATGAACAATAGATTAGAGATATGATCACATAGACCATTTGATTTCCCTATTAAGACCAAAAGGTGTTAGTGTATGAAGTGTATATATCCAGAAACACTCTCTCTCTGTTTTAAAAGCTGGGCATGATTTCCACCACTTCTTGGACGGTCTATTTATTCTAAGATTTGAAACCTTAGTTGGGAAACTGAACGTCGGGCTCCTTTAAAGTGATCTGGTATGGAGAGCCAGGTTTTATTACAACGTATTGTAGATTTGTGACTGGCAGTTCTCTCTCGCACATGCTGTGTAGTTTCCCCCATGTATAATAGTCCTTCTTCTCTTCCCCTTTCCCATGTCCCCTCCTAATAGGCAAGACTGGTATTGCATGTCATTCCCTTGCTAAATAACCTTGTTACTATACTAAGCTTTCACCATATTTCTTTCCATATCCATAGGTTTTAACACATATCTTTATTTCTCATATAATCCTAATTATATCAGTTTATATTTTTCATCTAGTTACACACTATGTATTAAATCATAATTTCCAGCTACATATGACATTCATCTCCATTAGAACTACACATCCCAGCAATCCAGCCTCACAGTATGTGACACCACAATAACAACCGCGCAAGCGCATTACGCTATCTCCACACCATGATAACATACACAACAATGCTGGCTGTAGGAATGACGACCACGCATATGCATAGCGCCATTCTTGCACCATGGCAACCTTATTCCAACCAAACAGCAGAACAGCGCGAGTGGTGGCGGTGATGACCACGCATGCGCGTGACGTCACTGCCTCACCTGACGCTTACTGCATTTAATCACAGCGGTTCACCTGTGAACAGACTGTCTCACATAGCCAAGGCGCAGGAGCACTGGCACATACACAAGCTCACTTAAGACATTCTTAGGGTAAGTTCACACAGTGCGTTTTTGCGCGTTTTTCGGGTGCGTTTTTGCTCAGAAAACTGCATTACTTTGCTTCCCCGGCAAAGTCTATGAGTTTTCATTTTTGCGGTCTGCACACAGCATTTTTTTTTTAGCTGCGTTTTTCCGGTGCCCACAAAAACGCAGCATGTCAATCATTTTTGCGTTTTTCACTGCGTTTTCCACCCATTGAGTTCAATGAGATGTTCAAAAACGCAATGAAAAACGCAAATTGCAAATATAGCTGCATTTTAGTGCATTTCTATGACTAAAAATGCAGCTATAAACGCAAGGGGTGGGTAGTAAAGTGACATGTGCAGGAAGAGGATTCCTTCTGTCGGTCAACACAGAAGCGTGAATCCTTCCGGTACCGCCACCGCTGCTTCAATCTCCTGTCCGGCGCCATGTCCGCTCCCGTGCGGCACTGTGTCCGGGCGGGAGGTGGAAGCAGCTGCAAAATCAAAAGTGAACAGTAGAAAAAAAAAAGTCACACTCACCTGTCAGCAGTCTCCCGGTGCCATATCCGCTCCCAGCTCCTCTCCCGGTACCGCCACCCCCGCTCCGACTGTGTGCCGATTCCCGGGCACGTCCGATAGCTGCAGGACCCTGGCGGTGGATCACCTGATGCGGTGACCTGATGCGGTCACCTGACGCATCAGCTGATCGTAAGTCTCGCGGTGACGCCGGCTTTTTACCGCCCGGCCGGCTTAAACTATCAGCTGATGCCGTCAGGAGACCGCTTCACTGATTACCGGCAGCTCCTGCAGCGATCGGACAGGAGTCAGCACAGACGTGTGTAATTTTTTTTTTTTTTTTTCCTTTTGGCACCGATGCATCAGCTGATTATATAAACGGCTTTTATACAATCAGCTGATGTGTGATGTGATTCACGTCCTTGAACCTGACACATCATCTGATCGCTTTGCCTTCCATCAAACCGATCAGATGATATTGGATCCGGATTGGACGGCGTGGGACCCTTTACCCAGGATTACTGCGGAGTGGGGGGGTTGTTCTTTATTTCAATAAAGATGGAGTCACTAATTGTGTTGTGTTTTATTTCTAATAAAAATATTTTTCTGTGTTGTGTTTTTTTTTATCTTTACTAGAAATTCATGGTGGCCATGTCTAATATTCGCGTGACACCATGAATTTCAGGCTGATAATATACAGCTAGCCCTAACCCCATTATTACCCAGCGAGCCACCCGGCATCAGGGCAACTGGAAGAGTTGGACACAGCGCAAGAAGATGACGCTTCTATGAAAGCGCCATTTTCTGGGGTGGCTGCGGACTGCAATTCGCAGCGGGGGTGCCCAGAAAGCTTGGGCACCCTGACTGCGGATTCCAATCCCCAGCTGCCTAGTTGTACCTGGCTGGACTCGTCATTTTTTTTTTTTTTTAATTATTTCATGAAATTCATGAAATAATTACACAAAAAAAAATGGCTTCCCTATATTTTTGGTTCCCAGCCGGGTACAAATAGGCGGCTGGACTCGTCATTTTTTTTTTTTTTTTAATTTCATGACATTCATGAAATAATTACACAAAAAAAAATGGCTTCCCTATATTTTTGGTTCCCAGCCGGGTACAAATAGGCGGTTGGGGGCAGCCCGTACCTGCCTGCTGTACCTGGCTAGCATACAAAAATATAGCGATGCCCACATCATTTTTGGGAGGGGGGAGGGGGCAAAAAACTCCTGCATACAGTCCTGGATGGAGTAGGCTGAGCCTTGTAGCTGTAGCTGCTGTCTGCTCTCCTGCATACACTAGTGGATGGAGTATGCTGAGCTTTGTAGTTCTGCTCCCCCTGCCTCTCCCTCCAGCGTACAGTCCTGGATGGAGCATGCTGAGCCTTGTAGTTCTGCAGCTGTCTGCTCTCCTGCATACACTAGTGGAGAATGAAGAACATATTGAAGAAGGAAATGACATCAGACCTTTTTTTTTTTTCTCAACAATCTATAATGGCGTTGTTCACTGATAAAAAAAAAACACATCAAAACACCGCAAAAACGCATGCGTTATTGCCGCGTTTTTTTGCTGTGGGTGCATTTTTGTGGTTTTTTTGCCGCAAATAAACAAACAAAAATGCAGCTTCAAAAAAACGCAGTGTGTGAACTTAGCCTTACCTTCACCTTTCTTTCCCACTGAGCTGCATTTACAGACTCATACATTTCGTATATCTCCCACGCCTTCATTCTCATTGTGTCCAGGGCAGAACGCTCACACATTCTTTCACCACTAATACCGTTACAGGTAATCATATATACTCCATTTGTTTAATATGCTAATATATTGATACAATCTGCAAGCCTTCTCTTTGTGTTTCTTACAAGTGCATATCTCTTCATTTTCTCTATAGCCATTTCTTCCTAGGACACTGAACCGACAGGTAGTGTTCTATATCATATTATCCGTATATGTAACCAATATTCATAATCTCACAGCTATGATCTCTTTTTCCAGGACTCTCTTCATATAGCCCCTTGTAGTCATTATACATAGAGTAATAGACAGGTTATTCACATGACATGCTGGTACCAGATCTTTACCCCCCTTACTCCACTTCCCTTTTTCCCATTTTTCCTTGTATCAATAATCATTTTGTAAAAATATACTACATCATGATGACCGTCTTCTCTTATGTTAATATTAATGCTCTACTAGTCATCCCAGGATATTCTGTACCCACTGGTTGTATAATTTACTGTTCATTCAAGTTACTGACTTGTTTGTTCATTTACATTTAAATAATCTACACTGTGAAAAAACTTTCTGAAAAAACTTTAACACTTTATTTTATGTTTTTCTATTTTATCTTTTATAGAATAACTCTGTAAACAAGGCCATTGGCCGAAACATGAAAGAATTTAATCTGTCAAAATAGTACACTTCCTTTGCTTGGCTTTTGAACATATAACATAATAAATCTAATATACAGTGCGTTACCCAGAGTGTGCAGTGTAACTTTTATACATATTGGTGGGCTATTACCCAACCACTAGCACCTTGCCTCCATATGTGTGCATGCCTTTTTTCCTATTAGTGATTACTAATGTAGTATACATAACCTCTCAGCATCCAGGATAGATTTGGTTGTCATACTGGGCACAGCCGCTCTCTGCTCTGGAGCACCAATCCCAGGTGGGAAATATGACCCTAAATATGTCCATTTCACACATTCTCAGCTCCACTGCTCCAAATGTTCCTTTGCATGGGCAGCTGAGTAACTAATGCTAGGAATGTGCTTCTTGTCTTTGCTTCTAATACTTTTGCCCCCATGTACAAGCAAAGCAGATAAGAGGGGGTAAACAGCAATTCTACTGACACAGGACACATTGGTACAAGGTCTGCTCTTCCTTTTTTTTTCCTCTTCATCTTGAAGGTGCCAGATGACAGAAGACAGACAGAATGTGCATTGGGTGCAATGATTGATTTGTAGCTAGCTTATATTGTTTTTGATGTATTAATGTTTCATCTCTACTCTGCTCTTGACTATCATAAAACATTGTGACTTGAGATATATTCTGATAAGCAAAAGGGTAACTATTAGGGATGATCGAATACCCTATTATTCGCTTCGATGGATATCCGGCAAATACCTCGCCGCTATTCGAGTATTCGCGAATATTCGACCCCCAATTTAAGTCTATGGGAAACTCGAATAATTTTACATTGAACCTGTCGGTGACCTGTGGTGACTGAGGGAAAGGCTCAAATGGATGGAAAAAAGCTGAAACAGTATGGGCACAGCCTGTAGAAGGTGCCTGACTGTGTTTCTGGTGTCTTTGAGTAACGTGCTCAGAGCAGCACGCGGCGTTTACGTAATCGCCAGAACAGCTCTCAAACCAAAGTAAAAAAGGGGAAATTACTAAGAAACAGTTTCTAGTGCCTAATAAATGTAATAAAACGTCAAATCAAGCCCTGACCTGCCAAAAAACACTTTAGTATATGTTCACATGTTTCGTTTTTTACATTTTTCCTTCTTCGATTAGAAAGGGCTGTAACTTATACATTATATTGGTGTCTGTCTCACACCTCCTTTTTTGGGATATATTTGACAGCACTTTAAAAGATCAGCTACAGTGTGCCCATTGGGATGTTGACCTTGCCCTCCTCCTCCTCCACCAGCACCATCGACTCCAGTGGCCCTCTAAGGGCCACTGGCTGTTCTCAAATCTCAGACTTCTTAGGGCTCTCAGGTGGGCCCTATAACATACATTGGGGGGGGGATGGCAGTCATTTGTAGTTTTCTGCGTCCCCTATATCATTAGTGTGAAAGTTGGAATACGTACTCCATAACACTTTACAGTGCTATTGCCAATGTGGCCATTTGTATGTTGGCCTTGCCCTCTTCCTCCTCCTCCTCCTCCACCACCAACACCACCGGCTCCAGTGGCCCTCTATTCAAATTCTATTTAAATGATTCAGAAATGTATGTTTTATGCACAAATGAACGCCACGCTGGGACATCGAAGCTGATGATGTTGATGATAATTGCACCTGACCAAAAACAGGTTGGGAGCAGGAGGCATCATCGCCTGCTTCCTAAACCGCAGTTTGTGAAGCATGCAGCACCGTGGAAGTGACAGTTGTTTCACTCTGGAACTCAGTCTTTATTCCAAGGATTTCAAAAAATTCAGTTTCCAAGGGGGAATGGTTCAAACACCATGTAGCACAGCATCAGAAGTTATTCCCAACAGTTTTTTTTTTTTTTTTTTTTTTTTTTTAAAAATTGGTAGGATTTGCAACAGGTCATAACATGCCAAGGAGTTTAATACATTCAGTTCCCCTAGGGTGTAGTGGTTCAGACATCATGTAGCTAAGCATCACAAGGTACTCCCAAGAGCTCCCAACAGCTTATTTTTAAAAAATTGGTAAGATTTGCAACAGGGCATAACATGCCAAGAACTTTAAAGGGAACCTGTCATCAGAAATTTGGCTTTCAACCTAAATGTTTCACCCTCTGCAACTTGTGGGCTGCATTCTAGCAAGGTTTCTATACTTTTTGTGCCCCCTTTTAAACCAAAATAAATACTTTATAAACTTGTACCTTTCGGTTTGAAAATCTTGTAAATCGTCCATGGGGGCGGGCCGTGTGGCGTACGTTGCTGTATCTGCCGTCCCCCATGTTCCAAATCATCCCTCATAATGCCGCCCACTGTGCCCGAGGTCCCGTGCACGCCAGGACACCTAGTGACGTGGTCGCAGGCATGAGAGTATGGGCGGCGTTGTGATTGCATCGCAAGTGCCCGCCCTTTCCCCACTGCCTCCAGCGTTCTGTGCCGGCCCGACGTCACCTCCTTCCCATTGTACCCTGCAGCAGGAAATAGATGGGAGGAGCGGAGCAGGCAACTACAGGAGAAGCGGAGGATCTGAGCAACGTACAGAGGGGAGAGCGCGCCCACGAGAGTATGGGCGCGCACTTGCGATGCAATCACAGCGCCGCCCATACTCTCGTGTGTGCGACCACGTCACCAGGTGTCCCGGCGTGCATGGAACCTCGGGCGCAGTGGGCGGCGTTATGTGGGATGATTTGGAGCATGGGGGACGGCGTAAGATACAGCAACGGACGCCACACGGCCCGCCCCCATGGACGATTTACAAGATTTTCAAACCGAAAGGTACAGTTTTATAAAGTATTTATTTTGGTTTAAAAGGGGGCACAAAAAGTACAGGAACCTTACTAGAATGCAGCCCACGAGCTGCAGAGGGGGAAACTTTTAGTTGAAAGCCAAATTTCTGATGACAGGTTCCCTTTAATACATTCAGTTCCCCTAGGGTGTAGTGCTTTAGACATCATGTAGCTAAGCATCACAAGGTACTCCCAACAGCTTATTTTTAAAAAATTGGTAGGATAAGCAACAGGGCATAACATGCCAAGAAGCCAAAAAAAAAAATCTGGTTTTGCAGGGGGCCATGTGTAACCACCGTGGAGCACAGTATCAATAAAGAACACAAATAGAGACTGCCTGACCAATTGTTCTAGACAGTGTAGCCTCGACAGTGCTTGTGCCAGTGCGTAATGTACAAAGGCTTGAAAAATATTGCCCTGGGTGATTGCGCCAAACAATTACATGGCAGCAGCATAACAAGTTACATTAGTCATGCGGTCTCATTAGATGATAGAAGACAAAATAGTCTTGAATGAGAAACAATGTAACTTATTGGAACTTAAGAAATACAAATTCTGGAGCTACACTTATTATTAGGTCATTTTAACAGGTGGCCTGAGATACTCTGGGGCAATCCATCTATGGTTCATTTTGATCATGGTCAAACTTTCTGCACTTTCCATGGATAGTCGTGTGCAACTATCTGTTATTATTGACCCCGCTGAGCTGAAAACACGCTGAGACAACACACTCGCAGCAGGGCAAGCTAGAACGTCCAAAGCGTATAACGCAAGGTCTGGCCAAGTGTTGAGCTTGGAAACCCAATAGTTAAAGGGAACAGTAGACTTGGCGGAAAGCACGCTGATATGGTCACCTACATAGTCCCTCACTATCTTACTTAACTGTTCCCTCCTTGTCATCGTTCCCCCAACTGATATCTGATTCACAGTCAACGGTTTGTGGAAAATGGACCAGTTTTGACACATTAGTCCCCCGCCTTTGTTGCTCCTACTATGCGTAGCCCTCTCTTGTAATCCTGTTGCATGAGATGACACGCTACCTCTGGTGCCAGCATGATCTGAGGGTATTCGTTTCATCAACTGCTCCACTACAGTCCTCTTGAATGTTTCCGTAGTACAATCCTTATTTGCCTCCACAAGTAGCGAAGCAAATTTGTCTTTGTAGTGTGGGTCAAGGAAGGTACATAACCAGTATTTGTTGTCTGCTAAAATGTGGACTAGCCGACAGTCATGAGAAAGGCAGTGTGACATGAACTGTGCCATGTGTCCCAGACTCCGAACTGGAAACCTTTTGTGTGTCACTACTAAGATTACATTCTGTCTCCCTAAATCTCCTCTCCTCCTCAGACTGTCTCTCCTCCTCATGCTCCTCCTCAGGCCATCTATGCTGGACAGCTCTGAAGCTTGGGTTATCTATCCCTTGGTTACCAACTTCAAAACATTTCTGTTCTTCATCATCCTCCTCATCCTCATGATGCTGAGCAAAGGTGGCCTGAGCTTGTTGGCCGTGGTTGTGTGGATTACTAGCAACCATTGTGAAATCTGTATCCACAGACAACTCGGGTGCATGAACACTTTGGTCAGTCAGACCATCCAGAGAGCGTTTCAATAAACAAATCAGTGGAATGGTAATGCTGATAACAACATCCTCACTGCTCACAATGTTGGTACAGTAATCAAAATTCTCCAAGACCTGACAAATGTCTGCTATCCACACCCACTCGGCAAAAGGAGCTGGGGAAAGAGAAGGCGCAATAGGGTCTTACCCGGTATGACACAAGGGGGTGAGTGCAAGTAAAAGCACTCACCTGGTAGGGTTGTGCCAGTCACAACCCCTTAACAAGCGTATAAGTAGCGTGGAAGGCAGCAGTCCCGCAACGGAGAGGTATATCAGATAGCAGGAGCAAAGCAGGTTTAAATACCACGCCAAACCACAGGAGTCCAGATAATGTTAGTAAAATTCTTCCCTTTATTTTCACAGGTCTACGCTTTTCGAGGACATATCCGTCCTCTTCCTCAAGACAATGTACAGAGAATACTATAGCAGAGAGGGGGCCGCAGGCTCCCATATATATGTTACAAACAAGCCACGTATTCACTATTTGCGTCATCCTCCTCCTCGTGACTCATTGACACGTGAGGAGTGGATAAAGTTCTGAATGTTGAAGAAAAGGGAAAAAAAGGAGAAAAAAAGAGGAGGAAAAAACAAGAGAAAAAAATGAGAAAAGGAAAAAACGCCGTGATGGGATTGGGCTGGTAGAAGGGCAAAAATTAATATGTGGTGGTGAAGGCAAGGTAATAGGAAAAATGAGCGGACATAGTGGAAAAAAATATGTAAATATGTATGTAAGTGTTTATGAAATAAAGTAATAAAATCAAAATAAACGATCGACTGAAAAGACAAAGTGTAGTGATTATTTATATTCTGAAAATTAGTAATGTCCAGCTTGAAATAGAAACAAAGAGAATTTTTTTTTTTTTATTTACATTAATTTAGACCCTTACCATAATATTGATGAGGGCAAAGGAAGTGTGCAAATGCTATGATGAATGGACTGATGCGGACATGTAGTGGAGGAACAGGGCATATAGAGCAGGGGCGGTGACAACCCGCGGTGAGGGTTATTGGAGGATGACAATGTGAGAAAAAAGGTGTGTACGCCTGCGCAAGGGGTGATCTAAGGTGAATCTGTGTAAGACTGGAGTGAAGGAACATGACGAGGAAAAATGGTAAAGCAGGAGCAGTAACAACCCGAAGGGAAGGTTATTAAAGGTTGACAGCGTGGGAAAAAAGTGTGTGCGCTTGCGTGACGGGTGATCTAAGGTGAATGCCGAGTCAGACCAGAGTGAACAGCGCCTGCGCTGAAAAATGAATGAAATAAAATGAAAAAGTGCTAGCGTGCAAGGGGAATAAGGCTGGGTCAGCGGCTGGGGGAGTAGATGTAATTGGAAGTATAAAAGTTTAAAAAACAACGGAAAAAAGGGTATTATAAAGCAAAATGGGCAAGGTTAAGGAAAAATATGTAGTGGTGATTAAAAAGAAAGATGAGCAGAAATGGTGAAAAAAATATGTAAAAAGTCTATGTGAGTGTTTACAAAATAAGCGATCAAGTGAAAAAGCAAGGTTTGGCGGTTATTTATATTATGGATATTTATGTTACCCTGCTAGGAATAAAAACAAAAGAAAGGGTTTTAATTAAATACAATTGGACCCTTGTCATAATATGGATAGGAACAAGGGAAATGTGAAAATACTGTGATAAATGAAAAAATGCAGACATGTAGTGAACAAACACGATGGGAAGAAGGGTACAGAGTGGGAGCGGTGACATCTTACAGGGAGGGTTATTGAGGGTTGACAGCGTGGGAAAAAGAGACTCTGCGGCTGCGCGAGGGTGAACTTGTGAAAAACGTGTCAAACCAGAGTGAAAAAGCGTCTGCGCAAAGTGGGTAACTAGAGATAGCTACCGTGGAAAAAAAAACAAAGTGTTAGCGTGCAGGGGGGAAAAAAGCAGGCTAGGGAAATAAATGTCATGTAAAATTTAAAAGACAACAGAAGAAAATTATATATAAAAAAATTATATATAAAATTGAAACCTGAAAGGTTAATAGGATAAATAGAGGCTACACCTCTATATGATGTTAAAAATTGAACAAAATAAATCAAGTAATATAGTTTCCTATACTCTTAATAGAACTGGCTTTACGAAGCCTCCCTTGTTTTCACCGGTTTGACATGCAGATATAACAGTTGCCCTCTCTCTGCTGATCTATGCATGTATATTGATAATAATGTTCATAATAATTTGTATACTTTTTATTAATTAATCTTTTAATGTTTTCTGCCTCTGGGGCTTTTACCCCCCCTTTTTTATGCCTCATTTTACTGTTTTTATTTATTAAAATGTTTGCTTCTCCTTCCCTTCCCTTCCCTATTTTTTCGGGATTTTACATCATCATCATATTCCCTGAGCCTTGGGTCCTTCTCCTAGGTGACCCCAGTGCTCACTCAAAGGGTTTATATATTTTTTCCCCCGTCTCCTCCCCTTTCCCCCGGTTTCGGGCTTTTCATGGTTAATTGATTTATTTTGTTCAATTTTTAACATCATATAGAGGTGTAGCCTCTATTTATCCTATTAACCTTTCAGGTTTCAATTTTATATATAAATTTTATATATAATTTTCTTCTGTCTTTTAAATTTTACATGACATTTATTTCCCTAGCCTGCTTTTTTTCCCCCTGCACGCTAACACTTTGTTTTTTTTCCCACGGTAGCTATCTCTAGTTACCCACTTTGCGCAGACGCTTTTTCACTCTGGTTTGACACGTTTCTCACAAGTTCACCCCTCGCGCATGCGAACAGTCTCTTTTTCCCACGCTGTCAACCCTCAATAACCCTCCCTGTAAGATGTCACCGCTCCCACTCTGTACCCTTCTTCCCATCGTGTTTGTTCACTACATGTCTGCATTTTTTCATTTATCACAGTATTTTCACATTTCCCTTGTTCCTATCCATATTATGACAAGGGTCCAATTGTATTTAATTAAAACCCTTTCTTTTGTTTTTATTCCTAGCAGGGTAACATAAATATCCATAATATAAATAACCGCCAAACCTTGCTTTTTCACTTGATCGCTTATTTTGTAAAGACTCACATAGACTTTTTACATATTATTTTTTTCACCATTTCTGCTCATCTTTCTTTTTAATCACCACTACATATTTTTCCTTAACCTTGCCCATTTTGCTTTATAATACCCTTTTTTCCATTGTTTTTTAAACTTTTATACTTCCAATTACATCTACTCCCCCAGCCGCTGACCCAGCCTTATTCCCCTTGCACTCTAGCACTTTTTCATTTTTTTCATTCATTTTTCAGCGCAGGCGCTGTTCACTCTGGTCTGACTCGGCATTCACCTTAGATCACCCCTCGCGCAAGTGCACACACTTTTTTCCCACGCTGTCAACCTTTGATAACCTTCCCTGCGGGTTGTTACTGCTCCCGCTCTTTACATTTTTTCCCCGTCATGTTCCTTCACTCCAGTCTTACACAGATTCACCTTAGATCACCCCTCGCGCAGGCGCACACACCTTTTTTCTCACGCTGTCATCCTCCAATAACCCTCACCGCGGGTTGTCACCGCCCCCGCTCTATATGCCCTGTTCCTCCACTACATGTCCGCATCAGTCCATTCATCATAGCATTTGCACACTTCCTTTGCCCTCACCAATATTATGGCAAGGGTCTAAATGAATCTACATAAATAAAAAAAAAAATGTTCTCTTTGTTTCTATTGCAAGCTGGAGATTACTAATTTTCAAAATATAAATAATCACTACACTTTGTCTTTTCAGTCGATCGTTTATTTTGATTTTATTACTTTATGAAATAAACACTTAAATACATATTTACATATTATTTTTTTCCACTATGTCCGCTCATTTTTCCTATTACCTTGCATTCACCACCACATATATTTATTTTTGCCCTTCTACCAGCACAATCCCATCACGGCGGTTTTTCCCTTTTCTCGTTTTTTTCTCTTGTTTTC
Source organism: Anomaloglossus baeobatrachus (assembly GCF_048569485.1). Taxonomy (NCBI): domain Eukaryota; kingdom Metazoa; phylum Chordata; class Amphibia; order Anura; family Aromobatidae; genus Anomaloglossus; species Anomaloglossus baeobatrachus. Next base: position 372,439,950 of record NC_134358.1, on the reverse strand, counting down.
TCCTCTTTTTTTCTCCTTTTTTTTCCTTTTCTTCAACATTCAGAACTTTATCCACTCCTCACGTGTCCATGAGTCACAAGGAGGATGATGAAGCAAATAGTGAATACGTGGCTTGTTTGTAACATATATATGGGAGCCTGCGGCCCCCTCTCTGCTATAGTATTCTCTGTACATTGTCCTGAGGAAGAGGACGGATATGTCCTCGAAACGCGTAGACCTGTGAAAAGAAAGGGAAGAATTTTACTAACATCATCTGGACTCCTCTGGTTTGGCGCGGTATTTAAACCTGCTTTTCTCCTGCTATCTGATATAGCCACATCAACTCTGCAGTACTTATGTCTGGCAGCTGCGTCTGACGGGCATGTTCCAGCTGGAATTGGGATACTGCCCTCTGCTGTTCATGGATCCTGGCCAACATATGATGGGTTGAATTCCATCTCGTAGAGAGGTCACATCTTAGTCTGTGACGAGGCAAGTGTAAGCGCTGCTGCAGCACTGCCAGGCCAGCAAAAGAGGGAGAGGACTTGTGGAAATGTGCGCTAATACGTCGTACCTTGGTAAGTAGGTCTGGTATCCCAGGGTATTTTTTCAGAAAGTGCTGAACTACTAAATTTACAACGTGGGCCATACAAGGAACGTGTACAAGCTTTCTAAGCTTTAAAGCCGCCACCAGATTACGACCATTATCGCACACTACCATGCCTGGACGGAGATCCAAAGGCTCAAGCCATTCATCTGTCTGCTCAGTTATTGCTTTCAAAAGCTCAGGTGCCATGTGAGATTTGTCACCGATACAGATGAGCTTCAGTAGAGCGTGTTGCCGCTTAGCCGAGGCAGTGCTGCAGAGATCCCAGCTGGGGAATGATGTTGACGGTTGGACACTGGCGGATGTTGAGGAGGATGCACAGGAGCCAGATGAAGAGTAGGAGGAGGAGGGAGTTGTTGCTGTGTAAGAGGCTACTGAAACTGTGATTGAAGTGGGCCCCGCTATTCTGGGTTTGGGAATTATATGGGATGTTGCCGGCTCAGACTCTGTACCAGCCGCCACCAGATTCACCCAGTGTGCCGTCAGTGAGATGTAGCGTCCATGTCCACTTCCGCTTCTCCACGTGTCTGTGGTTAAGTGTACCTTCCCTGTTAAGGCGTTAATGAGAGCCCGTTTGATGTTTATGGACACGTGATTGTGAGCGCGGGGACGGCACAACGAGAAAATTAGTGGCGGCTAGGCACAGAGTACCAATGATCTAAAACCGCCAAAAGGTCACGGAAAGCCTCGGTTCCCACAAGCCGATATGGCAACATCTCAAGGGCTATCAATCGTGCAATGTGTGCAGTTATGGTTTCTGTCCTGGGGTGCGTAACAGGGTATTTTTGCTTCTTTTCGAATGTCTGTGGTAAGGACAACTGAACGGAACGCTGGGACACCAAAGCTGATGTAGTTGATGATTGAGTTTCGCCAACATCAGGTTGGGAGAAGGAGGTATCACCACCACGTTCTTGCACATCAGTTTGGGAAGAAGGCAGCCCAGGGGAAGTGACAGAGTTTTGAGTCTGCAAATCGTATTTTTCACCTAGAACTGTCAACCACCTAGTGGTGTGCTTGGCTAACATATGGTTTCTCATGCTGGAGGTGCCCAAGCTGGAAGTATTTTTGCATCTTTTAAGCTTGGTCTGACAGATTTGACAAATGGCAACCGTTTGGTCTGAAGGACTCTTGGAAAAAAAACTCCCACACAATCGCACCACGAACCCTTGGACTCTGAGATTGCTGAGGTGGTGCACGGTCCCTTGGACTCTGAGATGCCACAGGTTGTGGTGTCATGTGCACAGTTGATTGAATTCTGGCAGTGATCGAAACCCTATATCTTACAGCCTTATTGCGGACTATGGGCACATGCTCCTCTGCACTGCTGCTCTCGCAAGCCATGCCACCCGTCCATGTTGAATCAGTAACCTCATCATTGACCAGGTCGTTTTCAAATTCTCGAAGGCTAACATCTTCGGTAATGGAGGTTTGAGGCTAACCTGAGGACAACTGTGTGTCATCATCCTCCAACACTTCCACCTGATTGCCCAGCATGTCAAGGCCAACAAATGGCTTTCTTCTGGCCTTGAGTGCTCAAAGATCTGTGCATCACTACACACCAAGGCCTCACCTGCATTGGTGGTGTTGCGCGGTGAGAGGCAAGAAAGGTCAAAGGGTCCCGTAAACAGTTCCTCAGAGTAACCTGCTTTGGTGTCATATGTTTCCTTAGAATACTGATGTGAGGAAGGATGACCAGGCTGAGGATTCGATGGGCCAGCCTCTGGGCTACTCAAGTCTGTTTGTGTGGACCCTTGGGATTTGCTACTCGGCAAGTAACTGGAGGCATTTTCTGCTATCCAACTCGTTAGCTGTTCGCACTGTTCAGGGCGCAAGAGTGCTTTGCAACGTGGAGAAGAAAATTGGGATAGGAAGGCAGAGGTAGATAAAGCAGAAACCTTTTTCTTTGGCTCAATCACACTGCTTGGGCGACCATCACTGTCACTACCACCTCGTCCACGACCCTTACCCCCTCTTTTTCCCATTTTTTTTGTTTGATTATTCAAGTTGAAAATTGTAACGTGACCTTTTCTACAGGCAGTGGAACAACACTTATGCTGGGTTGTTAAACTTGCGTTAATAGTTTCTCACGATAGCTGTTTCTGTAAGTCTAAAAACCAAAAGGTACCTTTATTGGACAAACTACCACTTCTAGGAGTCGACAAAGATGTTGTGAATGTCTTTCAGCCCCAAAAGAAAACAGGGGTTGACAACACTTTTCTTTTAGCATTGTTTTTTGGCACTCAGACTGTGTTTTAGTAAGAGCAAGCCACTATGTAGGTGCTGCAAGATAAGAAGCCCCGTAGAACTATACAAGGTTGTTGCTAGGAAGGTACTTGCCTTGAAGCAGAAGGTGTGACCCTGACAACAAGTATTAATAAAAATTGGGTAACAATAAGACTGTGTGTTAGTTGCAACAAGCCACTATGTAGGTGCTGTAAGATATGAAGCTCCCCAAAATATGCTAGGTGGCTGCTAGGATGGTACTGGCCTTGAGGCACAATTACTGACTCTGACAGCAAGTATTAATAAAAATTGGGTAACACTAAAGGCCGTTTTACATGCTACAACATCGCTAAAGCGATCTCGTTGTGGTCACGGAATTTGTTCCGCACATCCGGCCGCTTTAGCGATGTTGTGTGTGACACCTACGAGCGATTTTGAATCGTCGCAAAAACGTTCAAAATCGCTCATCGGTGACATCCCCTCCTAATCTCGATTATCGCTGCTGCTTGGACGATGTAGTTCGTCGTTCCTGCGGCAGTACACATCGCTATGTGTGACACCGCAGGAACGAGGAACCTCACTTTACTTGCGGCCGCCGCCAATGTGGAAGGAAGGAGGTAAGCGGGATGTTATGTCCCGCTCATCTCCGCCCCTCCGCTTTGATTGGGCGGCCACTTAGTGACATAGCTGTGACGCCGAACGGACCGCCTCCTTAGAAAAGAGGCGGTTCGCCGGTCACAGCGACATCGCTAGGCAGATAAGTAGAGAACGGGTCCGCGCGATTTTGTGCGCCATGGGCAACGATTTGCCAGTGTCGCACAAACTATGAGGGCGGGTACGCACGCTAGCGATATCGGTAACGATATCGCAGCATGTAAAGCGGCCTTAAGACTGTGTGTTAGTTGCAGCAAGCCACCATCTAGGTTCTGTAAGATATGAAGCCCCCAAAACTATACAAGGTTGTTGCTAGGAAGGTACTGGCCTTGATGCAGAAGTTGTGACCCTAACAACAAGTATTAATAAAAATTGGGTAACACTAAAGAGGGCTTTACACGGTAGCGATATCGCTAGCGTGCGTACCCGCCCCCATCGTTTGTGCGACACGGGCATATCGCTGCCTGTCGCGCACAAAATCGCGCTCCCCCATCACACGGCTTGCCTGCCCTGCGACGTCGCTCTGGCCGGTGATCCGCCTCCTTTCTAAGGGGGCGGTTCGTGCGGCGTCACAGCGACGTCACGCGGCAGGCGGCCAATAGAAGCGGAGATGAGCGGGACGTAAACATCCCGCCCACCTCCTCCTTCCGCATTGCTGATGGAGGCAGGTAAGGAGATGTTCCTTGCTCCTGCGGTGTCACACATAGCGATGTCTACTGCCGCAGGAACGAGGAAAAACATCGCTAATGAGAGGTAAACGATTTTTTGTTTTAGGATGACCTCTCCGCGGCAAACTGTTTTGGCTGCTTTTGCGAACGTTTTAGGTCGCACATAAGTGTCACACGCTGCAATATCGTTAATGACGCCGGATGTGCGTCACTAACAACATGACCCCGACGATAAAACATTAACGATATCGTAGCGTGTAAAGCCCCCTTTAGACTGTGTGTTAGTTGGAGCAAGCCACTAGGTAGGTTCTGTAAGATATGAAGCCCCGAAAACTATACAAGGTTGCTTGTAGGAAGGCCTTGAAACAGAAGTTGTGACCCTGACAGCAAGTATTAATAAAAATTGGGTAACACCAAGACTGTGTGTTAGTTGCAGCAAGCCACTATGTAGGTGCTTTAAGATATGAAGCCCCCAAAATATGCTAGGTGACTGGTAGGAAGGTACTGGCCTTGAGGCACAATTACTGACCCTGACAGCAAGTATTAATAAAAATTGGGTAACACTGAGACTGTGTTAAGGTGGTGTCACACACAGCGACGACGACAACGGCGTCGCTGCTAAGTCACCATTTTCTGTGACGTAGCAGCGACGTCCTGTCGCTGTTCGCTGTGTGTGACATCCAGCAACGACCTGGCCCCTGCTGTGAGGTCACCGGTCATTGCTGAATGTCCTGCTTCATTTTTTGGACGTTGCTCTCCCGCTGGGAAGCACACATCGCTGTGTGTGACAGCGAGAGAGCGACGAACTGAAGCGAGCAGGGAGCCGGCGTCTGGCAGCCTGCGGTAAGCTGTAACAACGGTAAACATCGGGTAACCAAGAAGCCCTTTCCTTGGTTACCCGATATTTACCTTAGTTACTAGCGTCCGCCGCTCTCTCGCTTCCAGTGCCGGCTCCCTGCTCCCTGCATACGTAGCTGGAATACACATCGGGTAATTAACCCGATGTGTACTCTGGCTAGTAGTGCAGGGAGACAGTGCTAAGTGGTGTGCTCTCACACTGTCAGTGCCGGCTCCCTTCTCCCTGCACACGTAGCTGGAGTACACATCGGGTAATTAACCCGGTGTACTCTGGCTAGGAGTGCAGGGAACAGGGAGCCGGCACTGGCAGCGTGAGAGCGGCGAATGCTAGTAACTAAGGTAAATATCGGGTAACCAAGAGAAGTGCTTTCCTTGGTTACCCGATATTTACCTTAGTTACGCTTCCACGCGTCGCTGCTGGCTGGGGGCTGGTCACTGGTCGCTGGTGAGATCTGCCTGTTTGACAGCTCACCAGCGACCATGTAACGACGCAGCAACCATCCTGATAAGGTCAGATTGCTGGTCGTGATCGCTGCTGCGTCGCTATGTGTGGCACCACCTTTAGTTGCAGCAAGCCACTATCTAGGTTCTGTAAGATATGAAGCCCCCAAAACTATACAAGGTTGTTGATAAGAAGGTACTGGCCTTCAAGCAGAAGTTGTGACCCTGACAACAAGTATAAAAATTGGGTAACATTAAGACTGTGCGTTAGTTGTAGAAAGCCACTATGTAGGTTCTGTAAGATATGAAACCCCCAAAATATGCTAGCTTGTTGCTAGGTAGGTACTGGACTTGAGGCACAATTAGTGACCCTGACAGCAAGTATTAATAAAAATTGGCTAACACTGAGACTGTGAAATGAGATGGTGGCTGACAGGCACTACACTACACCTGAACTCCTTGTTTTTGGGACCTTTTTTTGCAAGTTGTAATACCTATTGCTAGTATAACAGACACAAGGGATGTAGCAGTGCGAAGATTGTTGATTATTAGTAGCAGATGTCAGGACAGCTTTAAATCTGTCCCTGCCTGTGAGTAAGCTGTCCCTATATCACACACTGCAGGAACAGACCGTATGCAGCACTAAGAAGAGGATTTTTAATTTTTTTTTTGCATCAGCAGTTCTATGATTTACACAGCTGATAGCACAGTGAACACTGTCTTCAGCCCTTAAAAGGACTATTTTGTATTCTGCAGCAGGAACACTATCTCATAGAACAAACTGCACTGTCCCTATACCTGTTTCTATGATTTACACAGTCCCTAACAGCTAATGCTAAATATCTTCAGCCCTTATAAGGACTATTTTGGATTCTGCAGCAGGAACACCATCTTATAGAATGAACTGCGCCGCCCCTATACCTGTTTCTATGATTTACACAGTCCCTAACCGCTAATGCTAAATAGCTTCAGCCCTTAGAAGGACTAGTATTAGTTGGCTGCAAAAACGCTGTACCGCACACAGTACAGTCTTACTACAAAGGCAGCTCAGGAATGAATGCGTGCAGACAAAATGGCGGCTGCCTTATATAGCCCCTATGACGCTGTGCGGCCAAGCCAATCATAGTAACACCACAACAAAGATGGTTGCAGCATTACTGTGAGGGCAAGCAACGTCAGATGTGTTCATTGGCTGGAAAATGACGCCAGGAAGTCCAGAAACAAAAATGAACGTACCGGAGCAAATACCATATTAGCAGTCGGTTAGCGGATACCCTATTATCCGTCGGATACTGAATAGTGGCGAATACATTCGCTCATCCCTAGTAACTATGTTTAGAACTTTTGACTTTCAGGCTCCATATCTAACCATCTACTACAGCTTTGAGTATGAGACTACCTTCATTTTATAGACAATCAACTTGGCTATCTCATGCATAAATTGACTTGCAACTCTTCATGACGACATGGACTCTGTCAGTGCCTATCATGGGTTGTTTCTTAAAATTCATCCAAACATGATGATAGTTTGTTTATAAACGGGGGATAAGCCCCTCTTTGTTTCCACAAGACTCTAAGGGGTACTTCTCACATAGCGAGATCGCTAGCGAGATCGCTGCTGAGTCACGGTTTTTGTGACTCACCAGTGACCTCATTAGCAATCTCGCTGTGTGTGACACTGAGCAGCGATCTGGCCCCTGCTGTGAGATCGCTGCTCGTTACACACAGTGCTGGTTCATTTTTTGGACATTGCTCTCCCGCTGTGACGCACACATCGCTGTGTTTGACAGCGAGAGAGCAACGATCTGAATGTGCAGGGAGCCAGCTTCTGGCAGCTTGCGGTAAGCTGTAACCAAGGTAAATATCGGGTAACCAAGCGAAGGGCTTAGCTTGGTTACCCAATATTTACCTTGGTTACTAGCGTCCGCCGCTCTCAGGCTGCCAGTGCCGGCTCCCTGCACCCTGCACACTTAGCCAGAGTACACATCAGGTAAATAAGCAAAGCGGTTTGCTTATTAACCCGATGTGTACTCTGGCTAGGAGTGCAGGGAGCCAGCACTAAGCGGTGTGCGCTGGTAACCAAGGTAAATATCTGGTAACCAAGCGCTTGGTTACCCGATATTTACCTTAGTTACCAAGCGCAGCATCGCTTCCACGTGTTGCTGGGGGCTGGTCACTGGTTGCTGGTGAGATCTTCCTGATTGATAGCTCACCAGCGACCATGTAGCGACGCACCAGCGATCCTGACCAGGTCAAATCGCTGGTGGGATCGCTGGAGCTTCGCTAAAGTGTGACGGTACCCTTAGGAGTCTAGTGATGAAGTTCTTGTTGACTCATATAATTGCCTTGGCCAGTGAAGGTCAGATACCCAGACAAATCAATTATGCAAACCTCCCATTGTATTACTATGTGTATTGCTAGATATGATGTAACTTAGCTGTCTCTCCCTCGTCTCTGCAAGAGACCATTACTACTAGGGATATTTTGTATACAGCTTGAAATCTAGGTAATAAGAGCCCAGTCTTCTCCACCAATCGTGAAGACCCGAATGGTCTGAATGGAGAGCTCAGGGGTATAAGATGCAGGACTGTCCATTGCCCGGGTAGACTCTTGCTACATAATACCAATCTAGGATCTGCGGATTCGATTGGCAAGCCTTAACCGAATCTGGATTATAATACTATATGGACTTCAGCATCGAATTCAAGGATTTGGCTGAGATATCAAGGACTACCTAAGGAAGGAATCTAGCTTGGGACAATCCAATCACCTGACTACAGGCTTTGCGGTCCTCACACAGCTTGCTAAATCTGGCGTTATTCCATTTTTGGTGGGTGCCCGCTGAAAGCGGGGTGCTGCTGGTTTGGAGTAAGTAGCCCTGGAAGCTCTGAGGCACGGACATTCTAATCCCTGGTGAGCCAGCGGAAGGGTGAGAAACTGTTGCCGGTTACATTCTGTAGTTTTGCTGGTCATGTGCCATATGCCGTTAATTGTTTGGGGATCCAATAGTGTCTTAATATTGTGATTCCCTCATCCTGTGTTGTCTGAGTAGTGTTCCGCCCACGGTTAAGGAGGACGGGCGTTCAGTTGGGATGAGCCCTGGGCCATGCTAAAGGCGGCTGGATCAGTGGACGAGAGCACCCACTGACCCCCGTGTCTTCACATTATTTATTTAGCATATGATTAGTTATGCAGATTCTTGTCATGTCACTGCATTGTTACTGTTTTGCTCCTTAAATTTAAATTTCTTTATTTTATTAGTGTTTTGTAAATTCACCTTTGACTTTCAACACTGCCTGAATCCTTCTGGGCATGCTCTCGATCAGATTCAGTCATCTCTCGACCAAAATCTGATTCCAGGTCTCTTCTACACTTTCCCAATGTTGGTGCATACTGGTCTCACTTGGGTATGTATACAGCTTTTTCTTCAACTCTACCCACAAATGGTCAATTGGGTTGAGGTCTGGGGACTTTGGGGGCCAATCCAGCACCTCTACTTCATAGTTACTGAACCATTTCTTCACCAGTCTCAATGTATGCATTGGGTCATTGTCCTGCTTGGAACACTGTCGTCCTTTTCATACCCATAGTACTCAAGTGTACAAAGTAACTCATCTTGTAGGATACTCACATATAGCTCAGAATTAAGACTACTGTCGATCCTGGTCAAGTATCTAACACCTTTGGCTGTGAGAAAACCCCATATCATCAGGCTTCCTCCACCATACTTGACAGTTCCGTCAATTTCTCTATCCATTAGCCCCCTTTTTCCCTTGTTTCTTGCAGACCTATTTGCACTCATCGGAGCCTAGTCTATTGACTTTCATCTCATCACCCACTTACAATCTTCTACTGTCTATTTTTTGTAATTCTTTGCATATCTGAGCCGAGGCTTCTTATGACAATATTGAAGTCGAGTCTTCTTCACCTTTTTTCGGGCCACCATTCCAGACTTCTGTAACATACGTCACTCACTGCTTGTTGGGACGTCTGTGATTTCACTATTACAAAGCATAAGAGCCACCTCCATCGCCGTGTTTGTCACACCACAACTGATAGACCTTATGATAAACCAACTTGTTGACTACAATATTTAGCATGGACATCCACCTCTTGGCTTTTGTATGGATGGACGGACTTCATTTCATATTCTTCCAACTGTCATGATGCAGTTTGGCAATTTTTTTGGACGAGAGACTATGAGCTGCATGATGCGGTTTCTCTTTTCTTGGGAAATCTTTTCATGGCTTTTCCATGGTTCATTACCAGTGACCTTTTATTTGGGAATCAATCTAATAACACATTGAGCTATTAGGGAATGTGGAACAAATTGTAATTTTTAGTGTACAGAAAGAAAAAGATTTTTCAAACACCAGAAGTAAAACAATAACAATGCAGTGATATGACAAGAATCTGCATAACTAATCACATGCTAAATAGTTGCAAGTCAAATTTATATATGAGACAAGTAGGATGATTGTATATAAAATAAAGATAGTCTCATGCTCAAAGATGTAGTGGATCGTGAGAAATGGAGCCTGAAAGTCAAAAGTTCTAGATATTATCAATCTGCTCATTATTTTACATACAGCTTACATCCTAGTATGTATTTATTTATTTTTTTTGCAGCATTATTCCTTTATAAGGCTGCGGTCATCAGAGCCCATAAAAAAAATTCTCCCATTCTCATCCAAAAAAGGGAGACTATTTTTTTTTCCTTACTTGTCATTCATGTGCAGTTCGTTGTTTTGGGTTTTTTGTTTTTTTTTTGCTAATGCAGCTATCAATCTTTTACTGGACCATGTACAGTTTCCCATCTTACAGAATTGCAATGTATCTGTAAAAATTCGATGCCGTACTGATGATCCGTGTGGCTGCAGTTTTTGTCTCATGCGGAATTAAACCGAGAAAAAAATACACAGATCTGCAGTGCCTCATTGAGTAACACTGGTCCTAGCACATGACCAGCTGAGGGAGGATTCTCCGGTCATGATGTCTGTGTAACCAAACCCCCTTATCCTCTAAAATTAAACACACGGACTGCATGCGACTTGGTTCAAATGGCCACAGCAGCCTTTTTATTGCCTATTGTTTTACAGACTAGTACCTTAGGGACGCCGTCCAACGGGCGACCCAAAACAACCACATAACGGTAACAATAGACAATAACATTTACAATACCCCCCGGGGTAGGCCCAGTCCACTACTACTACTCCCCCTGTCCCCGGCCGCAACACACCGACCCAGAGACGAGGTGCCAATCACCCACGGATTGACCCCCACACTTTGGCAGAACCCCGTGCCTGCCACATCCCGGAAACCGAGAGCCACCATACCAAGACAATGACTCCCGGTCCAGCCACCAATCACTTCCAAACCTCTGGACCAGACCTACCCCCACCGCTACTGTGACAAAAGGTATCCCAACTACCCAAAAACATCTCCCACATGACAACACAAAGGGAGGGTGGGCGGGGATCGTTCGGCGTCCGGAAACAGAAGAGGAGGTAACTCCTTCCTCTCCCAGCTAACCCTTTCCCTGCTCCTCCTCTTCCTCCCCGGCTAAAACCATCCCCCAAAGCCATATTAGGCATATACCACTGTCCCTATTAACCCATCACTCCCTACCTCCCCCTTGGTCATGTCGCCCCTCCCCCCAAGTGGGTCCGTGGCTTTCTATCCCTTTTTTTATCGGATTGTAGTGTTCTGATTTGTATGATTCAGTGAGCGAGCCCTTAATTTACGGTAAGTTTTGACAGTGACGTCCAATATACCTTTGTCAGACCATATTGACTTGCAATCTGGCATGCATTATTAAGGGGTTAGCGCTCACTTAATTATATAGGAAGACTGCTGATACACCACATAACAATGTAGTCTTTACAGTCTGCTACACAGTGTGGCTGCTTCCTAAACAATCACTTAACTTTGCAGGGAAAGACCACTGCCAGATGCTGCAGTTTTTGGCCACTTAGAGGCAGCAGCAGGATCGCGCCTTGTGTGCGCAGCAGAAATAGTCATCTTTTAGGTCATGTGACAGAGCTCTTTAAGGCTATGTGCGCACTGGGAAATGGAATTTTCTTGAGAAAATTCCGCATGCTCTCAAAGATTACCGCACCCGCGGTAAAAAACCGCGGCAAACCGCACCCGAAAACCGCATGCGGTGTGCCGCGGTTTCACCGTGGTATTGTTCGCGGTATTGCCGCGGTTTTGCCGCGTGCGGGTTGGAATGTGCTTTATTGCATTCAATGCAATAAAGCACATTGAAAAAAAAAAAAAGTCATTTAATTCTGAGATAGTAGATAGATAGACAGAAGAATAGATAGAGGGATAGATAGATAGACAGACAGATAGAGGGATAGATAGATAGATAGAGGACAGATCGCTACATTTCCCACAGTCGGCAGTGAGTTCACATTACCGGCCGTGGGAAATGACCGGTAATTACCTCTGCTGTCTGCTGCATTCATTCAGCGCTGTGTCTGTGACAGTCGCGGCTGGATGTAAGCAGCGCAGGACGTCGGAGCTGTGGATTACGCCGGAGCTTTGGTGCGGGAGGGGTTAATAAAATGGTGAACGAGGCTTGTTTGTTTTATTTAAAATAAAGGATTTTTCGGTGTCTGTGTTTTATTCACTTTACTTACGGGTTGATCATATCAGCTGTCTCATAGACGCTGCCATGATCAAGCCTGGAGTTAATGGCGGTGATCCACCACCATTAACCCCTTGTATTACCCTGCTGCCACTGCTACACGGCAGCAGGAAGAGCCGAGGACACGCCGGTGCTGCCGCATAATGCATGCGACTGTCCCGGGGCAGCTGCGGCTGATATTCTCGGCTGCGGGAGGGGGAGTGAGGCAGGGGACATTAACCCTGCCCCTCTCCCTCCCCAACCTGAGAATACCGGGCCGCCGCTGTGTGCTTACCTCGGCTGGAAGGTAAAAATACGGCGGAGCCCACGTTCTTTGTTTTCTATATTTCCGTTTTTTTTCTATGTGTGTTCTGTGTGTCTGTGTTCTATGTCTGTGATGTCTGTGTGTGTGTGATCTGTGTGTGTTTACTCTCTGCTCCGCTTCCTCTTCCTGTAATGACATCACTTCCCTGCAAAACCGCAGACAGGCGATGTACATTTCCGGAGGTAAACCGCGAAATACCGCAGGGAATAACGCAGGAAAACGCAGTGAACCGCACAGAATTTGCTGCCTGCATTATTCCCTGCGGGATTTCACGATTAACATTGCAGTCAATGGAGTGAAATCCCGCAGCGACGTGCGGAAAAGAATTGACATGCAATTGTTTTTGCTGCGGGAATCCCGCAGCAAATCATGCAGCTGTCAAATTCCGCCTAGTGCGCACAGGATTTTTTTTGCCCATAGGTTTTGCTGGTGATTCACTGCAGAGATGTTATGAACATTTTCTGCAGCGAAACATGCAGCAAAACCGCAAAAAATCCGCGGCAAAATCCGGTAAGTGCGCACATAGCCTAAGGCTACCTTCACAATGAGCTTTTAGTGAATTTTTGATGTTGCAGATTTTCTGCAGCATTTCTGCACCTGTTAAGTAAGTTAGGTTACTTGCATTTTTTCATTGCTTTTTTGTGTTTTTTTCCCCATGTTTTTAGCCTGGTTTTTACACTGCGTTTTTTGTCTTTTGTTGACATGTCATGTTTTAAACAACGTGTCTTCGCTTTTGATGCTTTTGCCTGTAAATTTTCAACATTGAATGCAAGTGTATGAGAAAAATCAGCACACAACACTCACCTTACCCCAAGAGAAACTGACATGTGGTTTGGAATCCCACACCGCAGGTGAGATTATGCTTATGCGTAAAAGAGCTCAGTGGGCCTGAAATTTCTATAAACATAATTTGCCTGAAGGGCAGCTAGAGGTACCCTAGCTAAAGATTAATAAACTTTTTTTAATATTCTGAAATATACATAGAACAGATCAATCTAAAAAACGGCAAAGAGAGCAACCTAACACTAAGTCATGTATCCAGTCGCGGACCAGATACTATAAGCAAGTGGAACAGACGTCCTACAATATTATTAGATTGGTATTGCCCTACCCCGCTAATAAACAGCTAATAGCCTCCCCAACATGTTTCACCATGTCTGGCTTCATCAGGGGGCTGAGGTTATAAGCATTAACCCCTTCTCGACCGGCCGATTTTTCGCTTTCTGGGTTTTTTTTCGCCATTCTTTTTCTGAGAGACGTAACTTTTTTATTTTTCAGTCAATATGGTCAAGTGAGGGCTCATTTTTTGCGGAACGAGCTGTACTTTTAAATTAAACCATAAGTTTTACCATATAGTGTTCTGGAAAACGGCAAAAAAATTCCAAATGCAGAAAAATTGCAAAAAAAGTGCGATAGCACTATTGTTTTTGAGATATTTTATTCACTGTGTTCACTATATGGTAAAACTGATGTGTGGGTCTGATGCCTCAGGTCAGTGTGAGTTCGTAGACACCAAACATGTCTAGGTTTACTTTTATATAAGGGGTTAAAAAAAAATCGGAAGTTTGACCGAAAAAAGTGACGCACGTTTTACGCCATATTCCGTGACCCGTAGCGTTCTCATTTTTTGGGATCTATGGCTCAGTGACGGCTTATTTTTTGCGTCTTGAGCTGACGTTTTTAACGGTACCATTTTTGCGCAGATGCTATGTTTTGATCGCCTCATAGCATTTTGCGCAAAGGTTGTGGCGACAAAAAAACGTTGTTTTGGCGTTTGGAATTTTTTTGCCGCTACGCCGTATACTGATCAGGTTAATTGATTTTATATTTTGATAGATCGGGCGTTTCTGAACTCGGCGATACCAAATGTGTGTATATTTTTTATTTTTTTAACCCTTTAATTTTCCATGGGGCGAATCGGGGGTGATTTGAACTTTTAGGTTTTTTTGGGGGTTTTTTAAATTTTTTAAAACTTTTTTTTTTACTTTTTTTTTTTTATTTTACTAGTCCCCCTAGGGGGCTATTGCGATCAACATTCCGATCGCTCTGCACTATCTGCTGATCACAGCTATACAGCTGTAAACAGCAGATACGCTCTCTTTCTCTTTTGCTGTGCCGCTGGCACAGCGAAAGTGAAAGCAATTCATGTGTAGTACAGGAGTCATCACATGACCCTGTGCTACCATGACAACTAACGGAAGTCACGTGATCGCGTCACGTGACTTCCGGTATCGGGCGGTAAGTAAAAGTTTACCGCGATCGAGCTTATAATGGCGCTGTCACATATTGACAGCGCCATTTAAGGGGTTAAATGGCACGAGCAGATAACGATTCTGCTTGTGCCTAGCAGGCACACATCTCAGCTGTGAAAATCAGCTGAGATGTGTGCCAATCGCGGCATGCTGCCGCCAGCAGACCGTGGGCAGTAACATTGACCACTAGGACGTAATTTTACGGCCCGCGGTCGTTAAGGATAACCCTATGCTGATTAAGGTTATAGATTGAGGTTTCAGTGTTTGAGATTTCTATAAATCCCATCCACTTTGCTTTAAGAAACGTGTTTTTGACTAGAATAAGTAGCATCAAAAACAAACTAAAAACTCATTGGCAGAACACCAGCTTAAAGAGGACCAACCACCAGGATTTTCCTATATAAACTAAAACCAGTGCTATATTGGCACTATCATGCTGATTCTATATATATCTTTAGTTGTGAGATCGGATGTATACTTTCTGAAGTAAAAGCAAGTAAAGTTTATGAAATTTACTGTTATTTAATGATAGGTGCAAAGGAATATCTAATGGTTGGGTCGAGTTTTGCTAGTTATTCCCACCCCTTTCTGCCTGCCTGTCTTTCCTCCCCCTGTCTCTGTTATTTATGCTAATTACAGTATATCCCAGATTTACTAAATTTCTTCACTAAGATGGCGTGAGAGTTGGCAACAACGCATAGCGCTCATCTCTGGTGCCATCTTTGTGAAGAGTGAAACAGCTTATTGTTTTGTGACGTATGCGAGGGTGGCGCATGCGCCATCACATCTTGTTGTGACTGCAGGAGCGCATGCACCACCCTCACATAGTCCCTAAAACAATAAGCTGATGTCACACTGTTACACGACTGTGACGTCAGGGGAAGTCATTAAATGCAATAATTCCGGAGCGGCTGCAGGCTGCTATTTGTGGGGGAGCAATAGCCTCCCCAGCCTGAAAATACTAGCCCCCAGCTGTCCGCTATATCTTCGCTAATTATCAAAATGACGGGACTACACGCTGTTAATTTAAATTATTTATTTACCCACATGGGGTCTCTCCTATTTTGATACACAGCCAAGATAACAAGCACAGCTGGCGGCTGCAGCCAGTAGCCATCTGCTTTATATGCACTGGGTATCAATATATGAAGGAACCTTTTTTTCAATTATTTATTTATTTTTACACTCCACCAATCACATAGAGGATGAAGCAGTTAATATGCATGAGATTTAATGAGCAGTCCCAGAAGTAGTGTGCCTGCCAGTAGTTGTCTAGTACGGACCTCGAACTTTACAGTTTGGGTTCTCCCATCACTAAAATAAATGCATTGAAGAGCAACCTCTGGGGCGCTTTATGAAACACGAGCCACCAGCAGGTCTCAAATACAGTCATGGCCAAAAGTTTTGAGAATGACACCAAAATTATTTTTTCACATGATCTGTTGCCCTCTTGTTTATAATTGTGTTTGTCTGATGTTTACATCACATACAGAAATATAATTGCAATCATATTATGAGTACCAAAAGGTTATATTGACAGAATGATTTAATGCAGCAAGTCAATATTTGCAGTGTTGACCCTTCT
Source organism: Anomaloglossus baeobatrachus (assembly GCF_048569485.1). Taxonomy (NCBI): domain Eukaryota; kingdom Metazoa; phylum Chordata; class Amphibia; order Anura; family Aromobatidae; genus Anomaloglossus; species Anomaloglossus baeobatrachus. Next base: position 372,423,727 of record NC_134358.1, on the reverse strand, counting down.
TCTTCAGGATCTCTGCAATTCTCCCTGGCATGCTCTCAATCAACTTCTGGACCAAATCCTGACTGATAGCTGTCCATTCTTGCATAAGCAATGCTTGCATTTTGCCAGAATTTGTTGGTTTTTGTTTGTCCACCCGTCTCTTGATGATTGCCCACAAGTTCTCAATGGGATTAAGATCTGGGGAGTTTCCAGGCCATGGACCCAAAATCTGTTTTGTTCCATGAGCCATTTAGTGATCACCTTTGCTTTATGGCAAGGTGCTCCATCATGCTGGAAAAGGCATTGTTGGGCGCCAAACTGCTCTTGGACAGTTGGGAGAAGTTGCTCTTGGAGGACATTCTGGTACCATTCTTTATTCATGGCTGTGTTTTTAGGCAAGACTGTGAGTGAGCCGATTCCCTTGGCTGAGAAGCAACCCCACACATGAATCGTTTCAGGATGCTTAACAGTTGGCATGAGACAAGACTGGTGGTAGCGCCCACCTCTTCTTCTCCTAATAAGCTGTTTTCCAGATGTCGCAAACAATCGAAAAGGGGATTCATCTGAGAAAATGACTTTACCCCAGTCCTCAGAAGTCCACTCCCTGTACCTTTTGCAGAATATCAGTCGGTCCCTGATGTTTTTTCTGGAGAGAAGTGGCTTCTTTGCTGCCCTCCTTGAAACCAGGCCTTGCTCAAGCAGTCTCCGCCTTACAGTGCGTGCAGAAGCATTCACACCAGCCTGCTGCCATTGCTGAGCTAGCTCAGCACTGCTGGTAGTCCGATCCCGCAGCTGAAACAGTTTTAAGATACAGTCCTGGCGTTTGCTGGTCCTTCTTGGGCGCCCTGGAGCCTTTTTGGCAACAATGGAAGCTCTCTCCTTGAAGTTCTTGATGATGCGATAGATTGTTGACTGAGGTGCAATCTTTATAGCTGCGATACTCTTCCCTGTTAGGCCATTTTTGTGCAGAGCAATAATAGCTGCACATGTTTCTTTAGAGATAACAATGGTTAACTGAAGAGAAACAATGATACCAATCACCAGCCTCTTTTTAAAGTGTCCAGTGGTGTCATTCTTACTTAATCATGACTGATTGATCGCCAGCCCTGTCCTCATCAACACCCACACCTGTGTTAATGGAACAATCACTAAAACAATGTTAGCTGCTCCTTTTAAGGCAGGAATGCAATGCTGTTGAAATGTGTTTGGGGGGTTAAAGTTCATTTTCTTAGCCAATATTGACTTTGCAAGTAATTGCTGTTAAGCTGATCAATCTTTATGACATTCTGGAGTATATCCAAATTGCCATTAGAAAAACTTAAGCAGTAGACTTTGTAAAAATTAATATTTGTAGCATTCTCAAAACTTTTGGCCATGACTATACAGAGTGAAGTATCCAAAGTGAGTATTAGACAGGGGACTTGCATTTAAAGCACTACTCCAGCTGTGCAATAAAAAAAGCAAAACGCTGCAGTGTTGCTTTAAGAACAAATGTTTTTGAGACTTACTTTGCATTGCATAGTTTTTTCACATTTTCAGGAGACAAAGCTGTTTTCTGTTTACCCCTCCACAGTTCATTCTGTTTAAAAGAAGAAACACATGTACGGTAATTGCGTGGAAGCTTTTATTATACAGTGGGATAGGTCTCCTCTTGGGATGTTATGCTGAATTTCTTCTAATTTTGGCTTTAGTAATAAACTGCAGCTGCTCGAATGACTCCACCTCACAAATGCCTCAGTTGTGCACATTTTCCTTTTAGTTTTAGAAGTGGTCTGTGGGAAAAAAAATATGAATACAAGAAAATATATTTGTAAGTTGCATTTAAAAAAAAGTGTTGTTTTTTTTTTTATAATTCTACATTAGTGAACTGACCGATTTTTAACACTTTTGATTGGACAGTAGTATATGGTGAGCAGCTATTTGTGGTAGACATGCAAACCATGCAGTAATGACATACCGTAGTAATGGCATATGTTCGTAACATATAGTAAGTAGTGATGGGCGGACTTATAGATACCCAGGATCGGAGGGTCCAACTGGGTTTTTAAAAAAAAACAAACAAACAAAACCGTTCGGCGTTCGGGCCCGGAATTGATCCTGAATATCTGGCTGGGCACCAGTCTGCATATACGGTAAGTTTTTGGCGACCATTATCCAGCGCTTTACAATAGTCGTAGATTGAATAGGGGCACTGGAGCAGGCGCGTTATACAGTTAGGTCCAGAAATATTTGGACAGTGACACAATTTTCGCCAGTTGGGCTCTGCATGCCACCACATTGGATTTGAAATGAAACCTCTACAACAGAATTCAAGTGCAGATAGTAACGTTTAATTTGAAGGTTTGAACAAAAATATCTGATAGAAATTGTAGGAATTGTACACATTTCTTTACAAACACTCCACATTTTAGGAGGTCAAAAGTAATTGGACAAATAAACCAAACCCAAACAAAATCTTTTTATTTTCAATATTTTGTTGCGAATCCTTTGGAGGCAATCACTGCCTTAAGTCTGGAACCCATGGACATCACCAAACGCTGGGTTTCCTCCTTCTTAATGCTTTGCCAGGCCTTTACAGCCGCAGCCTTCAGGTCTTGCTTGTTTGTGGGTCTTTCCGTCTTAAGTCTGGATTTGAGCAAGTGAAATGCATGCTCAATTGGGTTAAGATCTGGTGATTGACTTGGCCATTGCAGAATGTTCCACTTTTTTGCACTCATGAACTCTTGGGTAGCTTTGGCTGTATGCTTGGGGTCATTGTCCATCTGTACTATGAAGCGCCGTCCGATCAACTTTGCGGCATTTGGCTGAATCTGGGCTGAAAGTATATCCCGGTACACTTCAGAATTCATCCGGCTACTCTTGTCTGCTGTTATGTCATCAATAAACACAAGTGACCCAGTGCCATTGAAAGCCATGCATGCCCATGCCATCACGTTGCCTCCACCATGTTTTACAGAGGATGTGGTGTGCCTTGGATCATGTGCTGTTCCCTTTCTTCTCCAAACTTTTTTCTTCCCATCATTCTGGTACAGGTTGATCTTTGTCTCATCTGTCCATAGAATACTTTTCCAGAACTGAGATGGCTTCATGAGGTGTTTTTCATCAAATTTAACTCTGGCCTGTCTATTTTTGGAATTGATGAATGGTTTGCATCTAGATGTGAACCCTTTGTATTTACTTTCATGGAGTCTTCTCTTTACTGTTGACTTAGAGACAGATACACATACTTCACTGAGAGTGTTCTGGACTTCAGTTGATGTTGTGAACGGGTTCTTCTTCACCAAAGAAAGTATGCGGCGATCATCCACCACTGTTGTCATCCATGGACGCCCAGGCCTTTTTGAGTTCCCAAGCTCACCAGTCAATTCCTTTTTTCTCAGAATGTACCCGACTGTTGATTTTGCTACTCCAAGCATGTCTGCTATCTCTCTGATAGATTTTTTCTTTTTTTTCAGCCTCAGGATGTTCTGCTTCACCTCAATTGAGAGTTCCTTAGACCGCATGTTGTCTGGTCACAGCAACAGCTTCCAAATGCAAAACCACACACCTGTAATCAATCCCAGACCTTTTAACTACTTCATTGATTACAGGTTAACGAGGGAGACGCCTTCAGAGTTAATTGCAGCCCTTAGAGTCCCTTGTCCAATTACTATTGGTCCCTTGAAAAAGAGGAGGCTATGCATTACAGAGCTATGATTCCTAAACCCTTTCTCCGATTTGGATGTGAAAACTCTCATATTGCAGCTGGGAGTGTGCACTTTCAGCCCATATTATATATATAATTGTATTTCTGAACATGTTTTTGTAAACAGCTAAAATAACAAAACTTGTGTCACTGTCCAAATATTTCTGGCCCTGACTGTACTTACCGAGATTCTGTGCGGCTCTAACGCTACTTCTAGGACCACTCATTATCCTTCATACATATTCACTGCTTCCCTGCCCACCAGCAGTCCTCGCGCCTCTGGTTGCAGTCAGACGCTCCCCCAGCCTGTGTGACAGCATGTTTGACTGCACCCAATTAGAGGCGCTGTGTGTTGTATTTCTATTACTGTAAAAATAAATAAAAAAAATGAATTCTAATAGGTTCCCCCCATATTATGATGCCCAGCACAGATAAGGCTGCAGCCCCCAGCTGTGTGCATATTTTGGCTGTGTATCATAAGAAGAACCGCATGCAGCTTTTTAAAAAAATATTTAAATAAATAAGAGAACGGCAAGCGGTCCCTCCCAATTTTGATTGCCAGCCATGATAAAGCTGACAGCTTGGAGATGGTATTCTCAGGCTGGGGAGGCCCATGCTTATTGGTGGGGGTCTCATTACTAATCTAGAGCTTAGGGGCAACTGTGAGCTGTTATTAATCCCTTACTACTCCGATTGCCACCGCACCATGGAAATCATGAAGAGCCAGGTAAAGTTCCTGGATTGTGGCATTTAATGAATGCAACAATCCTCGGCAGCTGAAGGCTGCTATTTTCAGGCTGGGGGGTCCAATAACCACGGGTCCTCCCCAACCTGAGAATACCAGCCCCCAGCTGTTTGCTTTATCATGGCTGGATGTCAAAAGTAGGGGGGCGCGTACCATTTTTTTCCAATTATTTACCATAATTTCGCTTTATAAGACGCACCTGATTATAAGACGCACCCCCAAATTTGGTGAAGGAATAGAGATTTTTTTTTTTTTTAATAAATAGGGTCCGTCTTATAATGCCAGTGTCCGTCTAACAAATCATATAGAGTATATGTCCCTCATAGCCCCCCCATCCTAAAATTAGCCCTTTTAATCTGGATATGGCCACCTTATATTGAATATAGCCCCTTTGTGCTGGCACACGTCCCCCAGTGATGCAACATGTCCACTATTGCTGGCACACGTCCTCTATGGCTGCCACATGGCCCCCTGTTGCTGGCACACACGGCCCCCTGTGGCTGGCACACACGGCCCCCTGTGGCTGGCACACACGGCCCCCTGTGGCTGGCACACATCACCCTGTGTTAGATATCACCCCCATGCTGCTGTTTTTAGTAAAATAAACTCTTTCCTTACCTTCTCCAACACTGTGCTCCCTCGTGTCCCCCTCCTTGGGGTTGAGCTCCTCCTGTCTCCTGCCTGCATTTCCTGGTTCACGGTCCCGGTCATGTGATCGGCACAGCAGAGTGAAATCTCTGCATGTATGATCACAGCACCAGGAGGGAGACCGGGGAGACACGCTGGAGGGGGTAAGTAAAGAGTTTTTTTTATTTTACTATGGGCAGCAGCATGGGGGCCATATCTAACACAGGGGTGCATGTGAGATCAAAGGGAGCACAGGCAAATATAATATGCGCAGCTCCCCCAGCCCATCGCCGTGGTGCAGTTTCAGCACCACAGTGATGGACAGCGGCTGTGCATATTATATGAGCGGGAGCAGGAGATCAACGGCTCTCTCCCGCAGCTTCACCAGCCTCCACCAGCCCCCCCAGCAGCCCCCAGCACCGCTCCAGAGCGGCCCCCACCTCCCCTGTACCCTACAGTATATAATCCGTATATTCGGTTTATAAGACGCACCCCCTACTTTCCCCCAAAATTTGGGGGAACAAAGTGCGTCTTATAAAGCGAAAAATACGGTATTTATATAATTTAAAAAGAAAAAATTCTGCATTATGTTCCTCTTATTTTGATAAACAGCCAAGATAACGCTCACAGCTGGGGAATGCAGCCTGTAGCTGTATGCTTTATTTGTGCTGGGTATCATAGTATGGAGGGAACCTACTCGATTTTATTTATTTTTACACCAATCTAGGCGGAGACAGCGTCTGTGATTGCAAGCAGTCAGGCACGCTGTCACACAGGCTGGGGGCACTGTCTGACTGCAACCAATGAGAGATGTCTGGAATGCTGGTGGGCGGGAAATAGTGCATATGAAGGAGGCCTAGCAATGGCGTGGTACTGTTGATCGATTGTTAGGAGTCTCCTTGGTCTCATGATGTCAAAATGTGAACAGCATGTGAAGGCTATATATATATGTGTGTGTGTATGTATATGTATGTGTGTAATAAATATATATATATATATATATATATATATATATATATATATATATATATATATATATATATACACACACAGCTCTGGCAAAAATTAAGAGACCACTTCCAAATTTTCAGTTTTTCTGATCTTAATCTTTATAGGTATATTTGGGAGTAAAATGTAAATTGTTCTTTTATTCTTATTTTATTATAAACTACTGACAACATCTCTCCGAATTTCCAAACAACAACGTTTGTATTTATTTTCTGAAAATGAGAAATGGTCAAAGTAACAAAACAATGCATTGTTTTCAAACCTCAAATAATGCAAAGAAAACAAGTTCATAATCATTTAGAAACAACAATACTAACAATGTTTTCACTCAGGAGGAGTTCAGAAATCAATATTTTGTGGAATAACCATTGTATTTAATCACAGCTTTCATGCGTCTTGGCATGCTTTCCACCAGTGTTTCACACTGCTTTTGAGTGATCTTATGCCACTCCTGGTGCAAAAATGTAAGCAGTTGCTCTTTGTTTGATGGCTTGTGAGTATCCATCTTCCTCTTGAGTACATTCTAGAGGTTTTCAATGAGGTTCAGGTCTGGAGATTGGGCTGGCCATTACAGGGTTTTGATGTGGTGGTCCTTCATCCACACATTGATTGACCTAACTGTGTGGCATAGCACATTGTCCTGCTTGAAAAAAACAGTCCTCATTGTTGGGGAACATTGCCTGAGCAGAAGGAAGCAAGTATTTTTCCAGGATAACCTTGTATGCGCCTTTAGTCATACGTCCTTCGCAAAGAGTAACCTACCCAATTCCAGCCTTGCTGAAGCATCCCCAGATCATCACCGATCCTCCACCAAATTTCACAGTGGGTGCAAAACACTGTGGCTTGTAAGCCTCTCCAGGTCTCCATCTAACCATTAGACGACCAGGTGTTGAGCAAAGCTGAAAATTAGGTAAAGAAAATTCAACAAACATCTTTGCGAAGGACATATGAATCAAGCATACAAGGTTATGCTGGAAAAACAGTTGCTTCGTTATGCTAAGGCAATGTTCCCCAACTCTGAGGAGTGTTTTTTCCAGCAGGACAATGCACCATGCCACACAGCTAGGTCAATCAATATGTGAATGAAGACCACCACATCAAAACCCCGTCATGGCCAGCCCAATCTATACACCTGAACCCCATTGAAAACCTCTAGAATGTACTCAAGAGGAAGATAGATAGTCACAAGGCATCAAACAAAGAACTGCTTACATTTTTGTGCCATGAGTGGCATAAGGTCATACAAAAGCAGTGTGAAAGACTGATGGAAAGCAGCCAAGACGCATGAAAGCTGTGATTTAAAAATCATGGTTATTCCACAAAATATTGTTTTGTGAACTCTTCCTGAGTTAAAACATTAGTATTGTTGTTTGTAAATGATTATGAACTTATTTTATTTGCATTATTTGAGGTGTCTGAAAGCAATGCATTGTTTTGTTATTTTGACTATTTCTCATTTTCAGAAAAGAAATATAAAATTTATTGCTTGGAAAGTCGGAGACGTTGTCAGTAGTTTATAGAATAAAAGAACAATTTACCTTTTACTCAAACAATATACCTGTAAAGAGGAAAAACTGACAATTTGGAACTGGTCTCTTAATTTTTGCCAGAGCTGTATATATATAATTTATTTTATTTAAAGATTCAGTGGAGCAAAAAAAAATTTGGGAAATTGAACATCACTTCAAGTGTATCTCTACATATTATATCTGAATGTAATATTACATACATCTCTAGTTTCTTAATAAATCCTTAGTGCAAAAGGTGAAATATTTTTCTTTATCCAGACCTTTTCTGGCTCTACCAACAATTGCAGAACATGTGTAATTGTGTAATATACAATAGTTAAATACTCAAGCTCTCTTTTGTGATGGCCACAGGTAGCTCCAATGTTTACAGTACTTACAATTTTAAAATACTTGCAGAAATCAATATTACACATTAATAGAATCTTTAGAAATTCTTATTCGAGAAATATTCTTCATCAGCTTATGAGCCACTTCTTTTCCTTCTTCCACTTTCTATACTGATCACTTAAGGCCCATGTAAACTGTCCTGTTTCCCTGTTATCAGTCATGGTTCTCAACAACACATTATTATTATGCTGCTAACATGGTGTTCTATGTGCACATAAGGATCATATTATTTATCATTCTAAGTGCATAGGAGAGTGGCCGGCATATCTAAACAGGCAATTATATTCTTGACAATTGGTTACATGCTAAATAAAACTTTTTATGGGAATCATTAAAGGGAACCTGTCATCAGAAATTTACCTGTAAACCTAAAAGTTTCCCCCTCTACAGCTCCTGGGCTGCATTCTAGCAAGCTTCCTATAGTTTTTGTGGCCCCTTTTATACCAAAATAAATACTTTATAAACTTGTACCTTTTCGTATGCAAATTTTGAAAATTATCCATGGGGGCGGGCTGCCTGATGTCCGTTGTTGTCCTCCTGCCGATTTACGCCGCCCCCGAACGCTGAATTTCAAACCTCAGGACGCCGCCCCTGGGCGCCCGTGGTCCCGCGCATGTGCTGTGCGACTTATAGCGGTGCCGTGCACTATGTGCACGTGTGACCGCTAGTGACGCTTTGCGCGGGCACGAGGTTATGGGCGGCGCTGTGAGTGTCATCAGCAAGTGCCGCCCATAACCTCGTGACCGCACTTTCCCCTTCGCCTCCTGCGTTCTGCGCAAGCGTCTCCTCATAACCTGTGGTGGCCTGATCCGCTCCTCCCATCTATTTCCTGCTGCAGGGCAAGATGGGAAAGGTGACGTCGGATCATTTGGCCAGCGCTTGCCCAGAACGCAGGAGGCAAAGGGGAGAGCGCGGCCACGGTATTATGGGCGGGCACTTGTGATGCATTCACAGCGCCGCCCATAATATTGTGCCTGCGACCACGTCACTAGCAGTCCTCGCGTGCACGGGTCCTCGAGCGCAGTGGGCGGCGTCCTGATCTATGAAATGAAGCAATGGGGGACGGCGTAAACCAGAAGGAGGGACAGTAACGGACGCAACAGAGACCGCCCCCATGGACGATTTACAAGAATTGCAGACAAAAAGGTACAACTTTATAAAGTGTTTAATTTGGTTTAAAAGGGGGCACAAAAAGTACAGGAACCTTGCTAGAATGCAGCCCACGAGCTGCAGAGGGGTAATCTTTTAGGTTTAAAGCTCAATTTCTGATGACAGGTTCCCTTTAAGGAGCATTTCATCTATCCCCACTCCCTCTTCAGGTGACGTTACCTTTTTTAAGCGCTATATTGATGATTTGTTCTTCACATTGAGACGTGATACTTCATTGGCCAGCTTTGTCTGTGAGTTACTCAATAATAATACAGTAATATCTGATGTATTTCACTTACTGGTAATGTAGTTGAAAGCACCAGCAATTTCTTGAATCTAGCCATATTACTTGAAGGAAGAAAAACTAATTGCTAAAACTTATTTTAACCCCTTAACAACTGCAAATGTAATTTGAAACAGCAAACATTAAGGGTACTTATTCATTAAGTGTATAGCGCCCTTCAGAGTTAGATAATCTCCAGAGTTTCAGCTGCCGGGGATAGCTAAAACCCTGAAGAACATGACTCTGTCCAGTTTTCTTGTTGACCGGTCACGTGATCGTCATTATTCAACAAATAACAGCAATCATATTAAAGAAAGTGAAATCAATGTAAAAATCACTTCTCTCTCATCTGACATGATCTAACATGTCAGATGAGAAAGAAAAGGTGTCTCCAGGTTCCCGCCGGTACCTTAGTATCTGAAAAGTCCTCCCCGGCACCCCTCCTCCTCCCGATCCAAAATGTTGGGTGCATTCGTTGTGCACCTGCCAAAATCTGATTCTTGTACCCAGAAATAATCAAAAACCATTGGTTCCTGACATTTGAACACTTTGATAGACCCTATCACAGTGTTCAAAACCCCAATATTTAGTACATATTGGGAGTACTTGGTTCTGCCTCTCTCCTCTCCCCCTCGAAGTTGTTCTGGGAGAGAAAAGAGATACACTATACATGCGGTCAGCGAAGAAAAAGAAATGAATTATATAGATACATTTCCATAAACCCTTCCCCAATTTCCTAATCACCCTCCGATCATCCGCCCATCATCATTCTAATCAGGTAATCAGATAAAAAATATTTTTTTTATTTTTTAATTTTTCTTTCTCAGCTAGGGTTAGAGTCAGGGTTACAAACTGGGGTTAGGGTTAAAAAAATATATTTTAAAAAAATATACTAGTGTTAGATTAGGTTTAGATTTTTTAGATTTTTTGGCGGTTAGACAGGGATATTTAATAAAATAGCTTGGAAACGTTCGTGCAGAGCAGGTGTACACGCTGCTTTGCTTTGGCAGTTCCTGAACAGATACCGAATTTGCCTCTGAAGCCAAACCGTTTTCAGACAGTGATGACTTGGCTTCCTCTACGCTATCCCACAGACCGATGGTAGCGGAGAACTCCTCACTGCTGAAACATCAGAGGAAGGGTCAAGTACTGCAGCCCCCCCTCCACTGTGGTATCCCAACCAGTCCTTTTCTTTGCAAATTCCCCCTTTTGTAGCAGCACCTGGCATCAAAATAAAAGTCACACATTTTGCCCCCTTTTGATTTTTTCAAAATGTTTGTAAGCCAAGATGTACTACAACTTATTTCCCACCAAACAAATGTATATGCCCATCAATACATTTCCTAAAATCGCACATCCATCCATTCCTGTTTCTGCATCCCTAAAACTGTCCCCAAAATAAATAAATATTTTGGGTATTACCCTGAAAATGTGTATAGTAAAAAGAAAACACTTACGTTCCTACTGGGCAACTAAATCTGTCCACAGCACCGCTCTATTTGCAGCTGTAATGTCCCGTTCCCTGATTGAAACCCTATTGAGATTCTTCAATTTTTGCGACAATTTCCAAGCCTCCAAGAAATTACCCCAATTGATTGACTAAATTCCCTCCTAAAAGATACATTTCTGTACCCTAGAGCAAAATGTTTCCATTTATGAGTTTTGGATATGTTATCCCCTCCAAGTTTGTGTAATATAGTGTCAAATTGTACGAAAACACAAGCGGTTACACATGCACCTTTCTCATTTATGAAGGTAGGGATTGCCAAGCTGCCCCCAGACAATTGGCATCCTTGGTAAAATTGTCTGGGAGCTGATTACACTTTCTAGATAAAGGGTACCACGTGTACACCCACAATGATTACACTAGTATTCCCCTATACAAGTCCCTCCACCCTGCAAATACAGGGGCCTATCGGACACTCACAAAAAACAAGTAGGTTTTTCTTCATAGTTCGTGTCCAGACATTTGGAGAAGGGGGTGTCATTCTCACTGGCAAGTGGCCAACTACTTGCAGTGAAATGGAATAACCAGAAGGACGTCTAAGTGTTCACCATGCTGCATGTGGACGCCACTGTGACGGTTAGGACTGGGTACGCCACTGTGTAAGAGATTCTAATAAGTTTATGGGAGGCGTTAACCTATCGGACCAGGTGCTTTAACCATACCTGGTGAAGCAAAAAACTAGGGCCTGGTATAAAAAGGTAGCAATCTATCTCATCCAGATTGCTGCCTATAACCGTTTTAGAATCAAAAGGAGCACTCACATTTCTCCCTTACCAGGAGAAAATTGTTGAGTGATTCCTATTTGACTCAACGGCACAGGAGACAGCCTTCAAGTCAGAAGATGTCTGGAGACTGTCAGAGTGACATTTTATTTTCCTCGTCTTTCCCACTCCCACCCAAAACCATCCCCAAAAGTGATGCCAGGTTTGTAGTAAGCATGGTAGGAAGAGTGATTCCCGGTATTATTGCTCCATGTGCACATCCCAACCAGGCCTTTGTGTTACCTCCCTGCTTTGAGAAATACCACACAACTTCGCATTATTAAATTGTCTTCAATTACTCCATATTGTGTGGTAGGGGTTTTTTTTCTTTTTTTTTCTTTTTTTCAAACAATTTATATGTTCTGTTTAGAGGGCCGAAATAGTATTTATTACTTGTCCAATAAAAATTACTATTTTCATCAATGGCACATTTTACCCTATTTCACAATTACTTCCAGGCCACAATCATGATATACCAAACTATTATTCAGATCAAATCCCATCCTCATACCCACGTGTGTACACTTCAGAATGTGGACCTCGCAAATGTTCTTGAAAAGTCAGGTCATCTGACAATGAATTCCAGGGCTTGATCACTTATAACCATTTTTAGCCATTTATACTGTATTTTTCGCTTTGTAAGATGCGCTTTTTTTTCCCCCAAAACTGGGGGTGAAATGGGAGTGCGTATTACAAAGCGGATATGGCTTAATGGGGTGGAAGTAGTCGAGCGGGGTCATAGTAGACAGGCTCACAGGACGTGCTCGGTGGTGTCGCGGTGGGCATCATTGATCTACGGGCTGTGAGGGTGTCTCGGCGGAGGATGGCATTGATCTGTGGGTGGGAGGACTGCCAGTGTGTCTTTGCGGCGTGTGCATTGATCGGCGGGCAGGCTGTGAGGGTGTCTCGGCAGCGGATATATTGAGCTGACTACCGGCTCAATTGAATCGCCCGCAGTTCACACAATGAACATAAAGAAAATGGCCGCAGAAGCAGCGTTTGTGCGAATTAATGCGACGGACTTCAAAAAAATGGCCACGGAGTCCTATTTGCGCACGTGCCTTCTCCGCGGCCATTTTCTTGAAGTCTATCACATCAAGCGCAGGTGATTCAATGGAGCCGGCAGTTAGCTCAATGCACCTGTCGCTGAGACACCTCCACAGACCACCCGCCCAAAGATCGATGGCATCCGCCGCAACACTGCCGAATGCGTCTTGTGACCCTGCCTCCACCACCGTCGCCCTGGTAAGCCATACCTGGGGGATTCAAGTGCGCCTGCTGCTACACCCGCAAGCCTCGGCATTGCCAACCCTCCTGAGTCGCAACACCCCCTCTCTGACTTTGCAGCATCGCCCTGCCTCCTGTGACCTTCCTGAGCCACTCCACCACCGCAGCTCCCCCCTGGTGAGCATTAGGATTAAGATGCACTAGGATTATAAGACGGACCCTCATTTAAATTAAAAATTATTTTTTTCCTATTTTCCTCCTCTAAATTTTGGGTACGTCGTATAATCCATTGTGTCTTACAAAATGAAAAATACGATATTCATTTGACTGTCTACACAAAACTTTTCTTTACTTTTAAATTTCTTATATATTATTTAAATTGGTGATACGGGCACAATCATTTTATTGGCGGATCTCTAACAATGAGGCAGTGCCGTATTTATACACTATGAGCTTTACTGCAGGGTTCTTGCGGAACCTCCTGTACCGGACAATACTTTCAGAATTCTGTAGAGGATTGGTTGTTTTGTGCACCTAGCATGTTCCCACCTTGGCGGGCAAGTGCGTGATATGGTGTACCACCTGGCTTGCACATTTGTCACTCATATACAGATATAATGGGCTAAGACATTGTACTTTCTCGCTCTGCGGGTTTTCTTTCATCTTTGGAAGAAACTGTGGCGTGCCACATAGTTGGGCTGCATTTTTCTCCATATTCTGAATATTTTTGCTCTTCACTACAGTAAAGTGTATTCTTCCTGCTATAATATACGCAATTGTAGGACAACTGTTTTGATAGCAAGACCAAGTTTTACAAACAGCAAATGTGTTTAGGGGCATTCCACAGTTTGTGAGTAATAATTCCTGGAAGGATTTTCTTGTTTGGTAGCTCCATGTCTCTGTAAGCTTTCAATGGGTTCTGGAATTCCATCAATTTTACCCTGAAGAACAAATGGTGGCCATTTATTATAGGTACAGCCTGTGTCCAGCACTCATATTGGAGCCATATTGGATGTATTTCTGAACACTGAAAAACTAGTGATATAAAATTTGAGTTGTGTTCCTCAGAACGCACAAAAAATATAAAAGTATAGTATAAAAATAAGTGCGTTGGAAAAACATGCAAATTGTAATTTTTCAAAGTTGTGGTGCATCAATCATTTAAACTACTCAGTATCTCCATAGATAAATGCACTAGAGGGTATAATTTAAAAAAATACATTCATGGAGGTTTTCTGTTCTTGAACCACACAGGCTCTGCAAATATGGCAATATGTTCCAAATAGAGCCAGATTTGCTTTACGAAATTCAAATATTACTCCTTCCATTCCTAGTCTTCCCTTTTGTCCAAACATACCTTTTTCACTACATGTGGGGTATTGCCGGTCTCCTAGAAAATTGGGGAACAAACTGTGTGGTCTTCATTTTGGTGGTACCGCTTGTAAAAGTGAGAAATTTAGTACTAAACATTTTTGTCAAAATAATCAAAATTTTCAATATGATGATCTAATGTTGTCAAATTATGTGAATTACCTGTGGGTTCAAAATCCTCACTATACCCTTGGATAAATCACGGAGGGGGTCTAGTTTCCAAAATGGGGTCACTTGGTGGGGGGCTTCTGCTGTTTAGGTACCTTAAGGATCCCGCAAATGTGGCATGGTGCTCGCAATCTATTTCAGTCAAATTTATGTTCCAAAATTCAAAATATTGCACCTTCCCTTCCGAGCCCTCCTGTTTGTCTAAACCAGGGGTGGGAAACCTCCGACCCATGGGCTGTATGTGGCCCGCAATGATTTTTTCTGCGCCTCCCGAGCAGATTCCCAGGGACCGCAATGCTGGGGCAGCAGCCGCATCTTGCTGGCTGCTGGCCCTTTAAAACCCCACACAGTGTGTTCAATGCTGAACGCTGCAATTCCTATAGTGAAGGACTACGTTCCCACGCTGGCACTGGCTAGCGTGAGGATGTACTTTGTAGGTGGGGTAGGCGCGAGATGCGCTCCAGTCCAGCAGAAGAAGAGCAATTGCCATTATCTCCCAGGTCCTATTGTGCCCGCAGTGGTCCCCGGCGGCAGCAGCGCTCTCTGTGCCTGGCGGCAGCAGCGCTCTCTGTGCCTGGCGGCAGCAGCGCTCTCTGTGCCTGGCGGCAGCAGCGCTCTCTGTGCCTGGCGGCAGCAGCGCTCTCTGTGTCTGGCGGCAGCAGCGCTCTCTGTGCCCGGAGGCAGCAGCGCTCTCTGTGCCCGGAGGCAGCAGCGCTCTCTGTGCCCTGCGGCAGCAGCGCTCTCTGGCCTCCAGCCTCCCCCAAGCCTGTCTGCCTGCTTTCAGTCTCCCCCAAGCCTGTGTGCCTGTTTTCAACCTCCCCCAAGCCTGTCTGCCTGCCTCCAGCCTACCCCAGGCCTTCCTGCCTCCAGCCTACCCCAGGCCTTCCAGCCTCCCCCAGGCCTTCCTGCCTCCAGCCTCCCCCAGGCCTTCCTGCCTCCAGCCTCCCCCAGGTCTGTCTGCCTCCAGCCTCCCCCAGGTCTGTCTGCCTCCAGCCTCCCCCAGGTCTGTCTGCCTCCAGCCTCCCCCAGGTCTGTCTGCCTCCAGCCTCCCCCAGGTCTGTCTGCCTCCAGCCTCCCCCAGGTCTGTCTGCCTCCAGCCTCCCCCAGGTCTGTCTGCCTCCAGCCTCCCCCAGGTCTTTCTGCCTCCAGCCTCCCCCAGGTCTGTCTGCCTCCAGCCTCCCCCAGGTCTGTCTGCCTCCAGCCTCCCCCAGGTCTGTCTGCCTCCAGCCTCCCCCAGGTCTGTCTGCCTCCAGCCTCCCCCAGGTCTGTCTGCCTCCAGCCTCCCCCAGGTCTGTCTGCCTCCAGCCTCCCCCAGGTCTGTCTGCCTCCAGCCTCCCCCAGGTCTGTCTGCCTCCAGCCTCCCCCAGGTCTGTCTGCCTCCAGCCTCCCCCAGGTCTGTCTGCCTCCAGCCTCCCCCAGGTCTGTCTGCCTCCAGCCTCCCCCAGGTCTGTCTGCCTCCAGCCTCCCCCAGGTTTGTCTGCCTCCAGCCTCTCCCAGGTCTGTCGGTCTGTCTGCCTCCAGGTCTGTCTGTCTGCCTCCAGGTCTGTCTGTCTGCCTCCAGCCTCCTCCAGTTCTCTGTCTGTCTGCTCCAGTGATGTCTATGCCTCACTGCTTTCCTAGTGATGTATATTCCTCCCAGCCCTCCCCTGCAATGTTTATGCCCCCCAGCTATGTCTGTGCTCCCCAATAATGATGGATATACCACCAGTGATGTATGTACCACCCCAGTGATGTCTATGCAAACAGCCACATCTATGCCCCGCAACTTTGCTAATGATGTATATACTTCCCAGCCCTCCCTAGTGATGTATTTGCCTTCAGCATCTCCTTTGATGTCTATGCCCCCCAGCCTCCCCAGTGATCTATATTCTTCCCAACTCTCCCCTAAGATGTATATGCCCCCATCCCCTTCTGTAATGTATATACAGCAGTCACAGCCAACTGAAACTTGCAAAAGCAGTTGTGAGAAGCAACAAGATCAATATCACTTAACATCATAGTTGCATTAAAGAGTAGAAGCTACAGCCGCTACAGTGAGTTAATTGTTTGACCAAATATAGTAGGGTAATTTTCAAGTTGATAATTTTGTGTGGCCCCCAAAGTGTGGAAGAAATTTCCAAATGGCTCCCGGCAGAAAAAAGGTTCCGCACCCCTGGTCTAAACAGAGGTTTATAACCACATGTGGATATCTGCGCACTCAGAAGAAATTGGGTAATGAATTTTGAACCCTTCTAACTTCCAAACAAAAAAATGATGTTTCAAAAATTGTGCTGGTGTAAAGTAGACATGTGGGAAATGTTATTTCTAAATCCATGTGGGAAATTTTATTTCTAAATATTTTGTGACATAACTCTCGGATTTAAGAGCATAAAAAGTCAAAGTTTTGAAAATTGCAACATTTTTGCCGAGTTCCCAATTTTTTCACAAATAAAGGCCAAAAATATCATCTTAAATTTACCACTGTCATGAAGTACAATATATCACTAAAAAACAGTCTCAGAATCACCCTATCTGTATCTGTTGAAGCGTGTTCCAGATATGTTACTCCATAAAATGACAGTGGTCAAAATTCTAAAATGTTGCCAGGTCATGAAGGTCAAAATTGGCTCTGTCACTAAGGGGTTAAGGAAGATGACACAAACAGCTACCTGAACTACTCCAGCAGCCATTATATTAAGTGGAAAAATACAAATATATATGCAAGAACTGCACATTTGCTTCTGCTTTTAAACAAAAAGGAGTATCCCAAGCATATTAGACAGGCAGTATACAAAAGAGCCCATTCCTAAAGCAACTGTTTAATACCTAAAACAATTCGGCACGGTGGATGTGAACACTGTAAGCACTGACCTCACTAGAGTAGATTAATAAAACAATTGCTCCCTAAACTTTGGGATATTTTACTACATGATCCTTACCTGAAAGCTTTTGCTCCAACTTCTCCTGTAGTGATCTTTAAAAGGGATCTTCCCTAATACTATATTTTTGCCCTATTTATCTACTATTTAGTCAGTCATCCTCCGATAAAGGGTAGTTTCAGATATGGGTCCAAAAACTGTTTGCAGTAAAATCATAATTCACAACCCCTTTAGTTTTCATCTTACACCAATATGGAATACTTCAATATCAGACTTTTCTTGACCTGCCCATCTAGTTTCATCATCCATCTCATTACTTGTTGCTGCAATAAGCAGTATGCTGATCATACTACCCAAGACTTCCACAATCCTGCAAACAACATGCACAGGTCCAACTATAAAAATAAATGAATGCACAGCATTTCTAAGCATTGTATTTTGGACTTATAAACTTTACATACCGTACTTGCCCCTCACGGCCTTAATAAGATCACTGAAATCATATTATGATCCTTGTTATTATTACACACACATTGTAAATATGAAAGAGCCGCTGCAGCTTCTAAACTCGTACAGTTTTTACATATCTTGTAGTTACTTTTAATAAACTTGTTGCAAATGGTATGTCACTCATTCATGAGTCTCATGTCCCACTTTGGAGATCAGGTACATTAAACTACAGCACCTTTTAGTGGATCATATTCATTTTTGTCCCTTATCGGGTCACCCAGTGTATCTAATAGGTGAGTTGGATTTTCTTCTCATCAGTTGAAAGGCAGTCACTGTAAAATGGGAGTATCAGAGAAAACGCCATATAATTCCAAATCACAGTGATGGAGCATAAAGTGTGTAAGAGGTATTAAAGCGTGACATAGCTATTGGTGCCTTGACTAGACGGTAGTCATTCTCAAAACATGCATAACAATAAACGGATTTTTGTGTACTCACCGTAAAATCGTTTTCTCTTAGCCTTCATTGGGGGACACAGGATCATGGGTGTTATGCTGCCTATCCATAGGAGGACACTAAGTAGATGCAAAAGCATAGCTCCTCCTCTACAGTATACACCCCCTGGCCGTGCCAGGCAAGCTCATTTTTAGTACACAAGCAGTAGGAGAAAAAAACAGTAAAAACTTACCTCAACAGAGGAACATGAGAAAAAAAGAGTCATAACCAAATAAGGTACTGAGAGAACCAAGGCCCAACAGGGCAACAGGGTGGGTGCTGTGTCCCCCAATGATGGCTAAGAGAAATCAATTTTACGGTGAGTACACAAAAATCAGTTTTTCTCTGACGCCTCATTGGGGGACACAGGACCATGGGACGTCCTAAAGCAGTCCATGGGTGGGAAACATAAAAGAAGACAACACAACCCAAGGACTAGGAACCAGTCCCAGACAGCCTGGAGCGCCTACTGAGATAGGTGCTCTACTGCCGTTTGCAGAATTTTCCTACCCAGATTTGCCTCAGTTGAAACCTGGGTATGGACTCTGTAATGCTTTGAAAACGTATGTAGGCTAGACCAGGTCGCAGCCTTACACACCTGTTCCACTGAAGCCTGATTCCGAATGGCCCACGAAGCTCCAACTGCTCACGTGGAATGAGCCCGCAGCCCACTAGGAATGGGCTTGAGTTGCAAGCGGTAGACTTCCTGAATCGCAGAGCGAAGCCAGCGAGCAAGCGTTGCCTTTGAAGCTGCCTGTCCCTTCTTAGGCCCCTCAGGAATGACGAACAAAGAGTCCGTTTTCTTAAGGGGGGCTGTGCTGGATATGTAATATCTGAGAGCTCTGACGAGGTCTAACGAATGCAGAGACCTTTCCACCCTATGACCGGGTGTGGACAAAAGGAAGGCAGGACAATGTCCTCGTTCAAATGAAACGGGGTAAGAACCTTTGGAAGGAAATCCGGAATGGGGCGCAGAACCACCTTGTCCTGGTGAAAGATCAGAAAAAGGCTCGCGGCAAGAGAGTGCTGCCAGCTCCGAAACCCGTCTGATGGATGTAATTGCCACTAAGAATGTTACCTTCCAGGACAGAAGAGCAAGGGAAGATTCCTTGAGGGGTTCAAAGGGATACCTCTGGAGACCGTCCAGAATGAGGTCCAGGTCCCATGGTTCCAGCGGCCGTTTGTACGGGGGAACTAGATGGGAAGCGCCCTGGAGGAAGGTCTTGACTTGCGGTTTTTGAGCCAGGCGGCATTGGTAGAAGATTGAGAGCGCTGAGACCTGCCCTTTAAAGGAACTGAGAGCCAACCCCGCTTGCAAGCCAGACTGTAGAAAGTCAAGAATTCTGGGGATGGCCAGAGGCATAGGCTGGACGTTAGTTTCCCTGCACCATGAAAGGAAGATTTTCCACGCACGGTATTAAATGCGGGAAAAAGCAGGCTTTCGGGCGCTGATCATGGTGGCAATAACTGCGGGGGAGAATCCCGCTCTTGTTAATACCCAGGTCTCAATGGCCATGCCGTCCGCTTCAGGGCTCTGGAGTCTGATGGGAAATGGGCCCTTGGGTCAGCAAGTCTGGGATGTCTGGAAGGCACCACGGTGCGTCTGTGAGCATTTGTACTAATTTGGCGTACCAGGCGCGCCTGGGCCAGTCCGGTGCTATCAGTATCACCGGGACTCCCTCTGCCTTGATCTTCCTGATTACCCGCGGCAGCAGTGGTAGAGGTGGAAATATGTAAGGCAGGCAGAAGTGGTGCCAGGAGCAGACTAGAGCATCCCCGCCGATGGACTGCGGGTCTCGTGACCTGGCTATGAACGCGGGTGCCTTTGCATTCAACCTTGAGGCCATTAGGTCCACGTCTGGTGTGCCCCAGCGAGTGCAGATGTGTAGAAACACATCAGGGTGGAGAGACCATTCTCCAGCAGACAGGCCTTGGCGACTCAGAAAGTCTGCTGCCCAGTTCTCTACCCCCGGTATGTGTACCGCTGATATCACTGATCCCGTCGATTCGGCCCAGCTGAGGATCTTGTGGGCCTCGAGATAAGCCACTTTGCTGCGGGTGCTCCCCTGCCGATTGATATAGGCTACAGCTGTCGCATTGTCCGATTGGACTCGAATCTGACGACCCGCTAGCAGAGGGCAGAATGCTCTGAGCGCGAGGAAGATCACGCGGAGTTCCAGGATGTTGATGGGAAGGAAAGACTTCTGAGGCGTCCAACGTCCTTGAGCAGTGTGGTGCCGGTACACTGCTCCCCAGGCTAGGAGGCTGGCGTCCGTGGTCAGGACCAGCCAGTTCACTGGGAGAAAAGATCTCCCCTTCGATAGGGATCAGGACCGAAGCCACCAGCGGAGTGCGTACCTGACTGAAGGCGTCGGGTGAAGATGTCTGTCCAGGGAGAAGGGTCTCTTGTCCCAGGCCGCTAGAAGGGCTAGCTGCAGTGGGCGGAGGTGCAGTTGAGCAAAGGGTACTGCTTCCATAGCCGCCACCATCCTGCCGAGCACTTTCATGCTGAATCGAATGGAGCGAAACGGAGGACGTAGAAGGCAGCGTACCGCTCGTTGAAGAGCGAACGCCTTGTCCTGAGGGAGAAGGACCAAGCCCCGACGGGTGTCCAGGGACATGCCCAGGAAGTTGATGGATCGTGATGGGATCGGGGATGATTTGTCCAAATTCACTAGCCACCCTAAGTGGGATAGGGTGTCCACAGTGATCTGTACGCTGGTTGAGCAGTCGCGGAAGGAGGGGGCCTTGATGAGGTGGTCGTCCCAGTAAGGGAGAACGACTACTCCCCTGGCGTGAAGGACTCTCATGGCGGCCGCCATGACTTTGGTGAAGACCCTTGGTGCGGTGGCAAGGCCGAAGGGTAGAGCTACGAATTGAAAGTGGGAGTCCTGAATTGCGAAGCGGAGGAACCTTTGGTGATCTGGGGCGATGGGTACGCGTCCTTGATGTCTATAGAGGCGAGGAATTCACCTTCGACCATGGATGCAATAATGGACCTTAGGGACTCCATTCTGAATCTCTGTACGTGCACATGTTTGTTTAGGTGTTTGAGGTCCAGGATGGGTCGAACTGACCCATCCTTTTTGGGGACCACAAAGAGGTTGGAATAAAAACCCCCGAACTCCTCGTCGTCTGGGACAGGTATTATCACTCCTGCTGTTTGGAGCGAGTGGATTGCTGAGAAAAAAGCTTTGCGTTGTTTTCGAGTCTTTGGGGGGTTTGAGAGAGAGAACCGACTCGGGGGTCGGGTCCGAAATTCTATGTGGTAACCGGAAGACACAAGGTCTCGCACCCATTTGTCGTCTGAGGCGGCAGCCCAGATGTGTTGAAAGAGCCGCAGTCGACCTCCTACAATGAGTGTGTCTTCCGGGGTGCCGAAGGAGTCATGAGGGGGGAAAACGTCGTGGCCGAGTCTCCCTAGTCCTGGACTGTTTCGGTATAGGCTGCCATGACGAAGTGGGTTTCGGGGAGAGCTGAGAAGGTCGGTCCCTGCGTAGTCCGCGGCTGGTGGCGGGGACAGCACGGGATGTCGACCAACCAAATGAGTTCCGAAAGGAGCAGAACGAGGACTGTGAACGTCTGGTGAAGGACGTCCTGGACTTCAGCTGGGGGAGGGAGGTACTCTTTCCTCTCGTGGCGTCAGAAATGAGCTTGTCCAGACGTTCGCCAAACAATCGGTTTGGAAAAAAGGGAAGGCCCGTGAGAGACTTCTTGCAGGCAGAGTCCGCTCGCCATTGTCGGAGCCAGAAAGCTCTACGGATGGCTATGGTATTTGAGGCGGCAAACGCTGCGCAGGTAGCAGCGTCCATGGAGGCCTGGATGAGGTACTCCGCCGCAGCGGCAATTTGAGCTGTTACCTCTGTGAAAGTATGAGTGAACTGGGATTCCTCAATCGAAGTGTTAAGATATTCTGCCCAGACCGAGATCACCTTTACGACCCACACAGAGGCAAAGGAGGGCGAGAGGGAGGAACCCGCAGCCTCAAAAGCAGAGCGGGCGAGGTGCTCCACCTATCTGTCTGTTGGGTCCTTGATGGAAGAACCATAGGGTAAAGACAGGAGCGTCTTTGTGGTAAGGCGGGAGACCGGGGGGTCGACCGAGGGCGGATCGGCCCAGCCCTTAGGGGCCGGTGAGGCAAAAGGGTACCGGGAATCCATGAGTTTTCGGTTACCGAAGCGCCTGTCAGGCTTCTCCCTTTGCTTTGTGAGGATATCCTGAAACTCTGGGTGATCAGCAAAACCTTTTGGGGTTTCCTTGCCCTATTAAAGGAGACCGCATGGTCAGTGGTAGTGGATGGGGGATCCTCCACATGCAGAGTTTGGTTGATTGCTGCTATAAGGGAGTCTATTGCAGTTTGATCATCTGGGGGTGATGAAACCAAGGAATCCTCCTGGTACAAACAACATTCTCCCTCCTCCAGCTCATCAGAAGCTGTGGAGCGTGTGGGAGAGCCTGCCCTGTGTGCTCCCGAGGGAGAGCCCGCAGGAGACACCCGGCCGTGTGCTCTTTTCCTGATCCCTGCAACCGGTGAAGCATGTGCCCGGATTACCTCAGAAGGATCCTCCATAGGGGTATCCTCAGGCTGCGTTCCGTCCAGGGACCCAGAAGGGTGTGGAGGACGACATTGCATAGCCAGAACCAGGTTCTGTGACAGTTTTTCAATGGATTGGGACAGAAACTGTGCCCATTCCGGTGGGCTGGGGGCCCTAGGCTCTGGGCTGCCGGTTGCGGCGGTGGTGGCAGGGGGGTCTTGGGGGGCTATAGGGGCACAAGACTCACAGAGAGAAGAGGTGTGTTTTACGTGGTAGCTCAGCGTGGCAGGCAGTGCAGGCTGAATAATAGACTATGTGGGCCTTAGTACTCTTAGTGCCCTTAGATTTCTGCATGTTCCTGATAGGAGTATGCCAGGAGGGGGAACAATGCTCAGCAGAGCTACAAATGAAGCAAGCACCTCACCAGAATCAACCGATGGCCCTGTCCTCAGGAAGGATTAAGCTCTATGAAGATCTTCACACGCTTTCCTGGGGGGGCTTATCGCGGCCGCGGGGGGTGAGGGGGGGCGGGGCTTAATGCTAAAAGAGCGGGAAGATGAGTCCGTGTGCCCCCCCTGCTGTGGGTAGTAAAAAAAAAAAAAACGGTGGGAAGGGAGCTTCTGAGTTTTCCTCCCTCTCCCTACAGTCAGCACACAGCTTGTCACCAGTGGTTATCAGCCGGCTTTTCTGCTAGAGCAAATAAACAGAGCAGATAATAAACAGCATGAGTCCCTGAGCCCTGGGCCCTCCCCCCTGCCACCAGGAAATTATCTGCAAGACTTTCTGCAAACAGCAGAACTTCCCCCTCCTCCAGCCAGCAAGCTAGAGAAAGTTAACACTGTGTGTGCAGGATCCTTGCACATAATATATACTGTAAATGTCCTGGGAGCCTTCCCTGCAGCGTCTTTTATCCCTTTGTCTGGGAAACCAGTCAGGGGGGATCTCACCTTAAAACACTGCTTTCCAGGCAGTGAAAATTTCAGAGTCAGCTTGCTGTGTCGGTGTCATATTCAACTCAGAGCCTGCAGAGAGGGGCTGAGGAATTGGTGCCATCTTCAACTCGGAGCCTGCAGAGAGGGGCTGAGGAATTGGGCTATAGGGGCACAGGCCTCTACCCTGGGCTTTGGAAAATCGGTGTCTGTGGAACCCGTCGTCCAGCCCAGGATCCAGCGTCGCAGGAGGGGGTACGTGTAGGCAACACTTCACGTTCCCGCCCGTTGATGGTAGTGGGAGATCGGTTCCAAAAGGAAACCGTCGCCCTCAAAAAATAGCAAACCTTGAAAGGAAGTGCCTCCTTCTGACACTAAGCTAAAACTGAGCTTGCCTGGCTCGGCCAGGGGGTGTATACTGCAGAGGAGGAGCTATGCTTTTGCATCTACTTAGTGTCCTCCTATGGATAGGCAGCATAACACCCATGGTCCTGTGTCCCCCAATGAGGCGTCAGAGAAAATGACTTTCATAAGAACTTGCTAAATTTAATGGACGTGCCCTGAAAACGGTGACATGGTATACCAGGTTTTAATGATCTATTACTGTAATTCTCATATTATTCTCAAATGTAATGATGTAGTTATACATAGTTTTTTATGAGAATTTTATATTTCAAACTAATGGGATATATGTGTACAGGTGCTTTCATGCTGATTAAATCCATAACTTGATTGTAGAAATCTGTTTTGCTGTTTGAGAAATCCAGCATTCAAATCATATGCAAATTAACTGCAAGTGATTCGGTTTGGGACAGTGTACTTGCAGCTCTCCTTGTCTCCTTTCCTATTCCCTTCCTGCCTCCGCTGTCTGACAGGTCTCTCTTGTTTTAGTGACTTACTCCCCTGACCTGTCACTCATAAACAGGAAGCAGACAGCTAGCAGGGATTAGGGACACATAGCAGAAGAGCTGGAAATGCATTGTACCACCTGGAAGAAAGCTCATTTTCATACGACATCAATGTTTAATTTCTCAGAAACTGACAAATGGATGTCTACAATAAAGATATGGCAATAATCAGAGTGAATCCCCCTGTACATTTGTGCCATTAGTTTAAAGTATAAAATCTTCATGGCGGTTTCCTTTAAATAATATATAAAACATGTGCCCCTTGTTTGAACATCTGATAAAATCCCTCAGAAGCGGTGATTGTGACATCACAAAATGGAAATATTTGTGGTATGAGACAGCTGTTTTTAAGAGAAATTATATATTGCTGTGCAAATGGCTGTTATTTTGTGCTGTGTCTAAAGTTGGGATGTTTGCATTTTTTCTATACAATACATACAAGATACTTGTAAGGGCATGATACGTGGGACTGGCTTGTCTGAATGAATGTTTGGTGGTTTATTACTATTCAAGTGTATACTCAAAGAAGAAGAGGGCTACATCTTTGGATCTGAAAAGAGACAGAGAGGCTAGCTTGTTGAGGTCAAAGTTCACATCTTGAGTGACCACAGTAGCCCATCAGGAGAGGTCGCTAATGAAGACTTATGAGAACTGTTCCAACTGGAACAAGTACAACATTCTTACATGCATTCTTTAGTAGAATGACACTTAAATGGAAGTCTGCAGATTCTCTGAGCACGCCGCAGATTACAAGCTGTGTTTTATGTAATTATATGTCATGCCTTGTCTACTAAATTCTCAAGATATTAGCCTAGTATTTGATATTAATTAACAGTTTCCTAGCTGAATTTTCTGTACTTACAATAGACCTTCAAACCACTCGGCATGTGAATGAGGGGAAAATGAGGTCATTTCCTATTCCTATCTGTTATATGATGCTGGACAGACATGTATACACAAAGGACGGGGATGGAATCTGCAGTGGAGTGAGCAGTAGACTGCTGAAGTCCTGGGTCCGCATCCTCACTCCGCACACAGCAGAGATAGGGTAACGAATGTACAGGGGTTCCTATCTCTAGATTGTCTGTATCGCATGGGCAACCACCAGAGAAGGGCGAGATCACACAGAAGAGTGCATATATATAGTAAGCAACCACAAAAACAGCAGACTGCATGATATATATTACATATACACAAATAACGTCTGCATGTACAAACACTTTGGTGCCAACAGAGGCAAAGTCTAGCACTTTTATTTGGCTGGTTGACCCTAATTTCTACTTTTTACCAGAATCTGGGTTTTCAGATAATTTTTCAGAAGAATGCAAATTCCTTGTCATGGTCATACAATTTGATCAGTTCTTTCAGGAGCAGAGGACTGACTGCCTTTACCTGCTGGAGGCAAGTCTGGGACGGAATTCCCTTCCACAACATTGTATGTTTGCTGCTGGGAAGGAATTCTGCTCATTCTTATGTCTAGAGGAATTGCCGCCTATGCAGGTCTCCAACACTGTGAATTATAGTGTATTAGTATTCCGAAAATCCTGGCTAACACATACGTGTGATTGAAGTGATGGGGAAATGCCCTCACCTGAATGCAGGCGGCTTCTGCGGTCAGTGAGAAGTGTGGGCTGTTACCGCTGACCGTACCTCACCACGGCTCTGACTTCATTCCGCAGGCTGCTTTCCCTGTTGCCCCCGATCAGGCCCCTACACTACAATTTCAGCACACAGCTATGCGTGTAGTATATATGTTTTTTGGCATCTTTTTCAGTTGTTTTTTTACAGCCAAAATAAATCCCATCTTTAATTTCGGCTCCCTTTTGGCATCCATTTGGTCAATAGAGATGTGATACTTTGTAGATACTTTGTTTTTGTAGCTAAACACATCCCTGTAAGATTACCAGCACAAGTGGGAGAGCGGCGTCATCACTTCTCTAGATCCGTAACATTTTGGTTAATTGAGATTTCGAAATAAATAAAACAATATTAACTGATATGTGAATGTGATGCAAGCATGTAACTTCATTAGTATGTCTATATGCAATGCAGCAGTTCTGTGTGGAGGGGGAGGGTGACATTACTTTTGGGGTAAGCGGATAGGCATTTATACGGTTAAATGACATATCTGGCAGAGGTGGAGTCTGCCTGAATGAAATGCTTACAGGCTCACTTTCACATTTCTCCTAGGCTCCCCTCACCTCCCCCTTTCTACTTTTTTTGTTCTGAGTGTTCCTATTTCAGTGAATCTGATTAGGGTTTTCTTCTCTCCGCCTTCATGTTTACTTTTTCTTCAGTCTGACCCCTTTCTGTGCATGGTTATGTACAGTTATTAAGAGCAGTGTGTGCTGTACTTTTCCACATTCCTTCAGTCATCTTGGAAGGTAAGAAGCTTTTCTGCTCTTCGGGGTTGAACACATTTTGTAGGATTCTTAGGGGAGTGGTGTGGAGAACAGAGCAACAAAAAGGGGTTATATGCAGTAAAGTGTGAAATATGTGCTCAGGAAAGCTGTACACTGAAATCCTGTGTACAGCTCAGCCTTGGATGTGTTTGCCTAGCTGGCTTGTGTTTGACTGTTTTCACAAGTGGTGAATGACTGGAAAGGGGATAGCTGTGGGACGTCAAAGAGGTTCTGAGGCAAGAAAGGAAGGTATTTTACTCAAAGCTGCGCCTCAGGTATTTGGATTTCAAGACAGGGAACGTCAGGAACCAATTGAAGGTTTAAGTGGAGTCGCGTAAGTTGTTTTTATTCTGTTGTTCTTTTAGCATTGTTTGTATGTTGCACGACGAAATGACCATAGAACGTTACTGATGTTTGTTGTTTCACATGGCCAGGTATCATATGTTCCAGGACCAGTTATCGGAGCGTCTGCTGAGAGCTATACAGAAATTACATGTACTTGTGAGGCTCTTGTGGATTTTATCAGTTATTATAACTATAACTTATAAGAGTTAGAGGAAGCTGAAGTGCATTAGTTTTTGCATATATTTTAGGTAATCGATCATTTACAGCTCAAGAAATATGGCTTTATAAGGTTTAGGAAGATGTTGACAGTTGTCATAGTGAATAGCGTAATATATAAGCTATAGCATAAAGCTTTCTAGAAGTTTTATTACTATATTTATTGTTACTTTTGGTGGTTTCCATAATCGTGTTTGGTAGAAAAGGCTTTGCTTGTAATAATGTGTAGCTTTCCACTGGATAAGAGAACCATTGTAAATCATTGACAGAGTTTTAAGTTTGATGTTTTAATGACTTACAACATTCCTGGAGGTCATAACTCCCTTCCTGCTTACATGTTGCCATTGGAATTTAAATAAAGAGGGGAACATGGCCACCGTGTCCTATGTGGTGCAGACTGCTCTACCTAGGAGCCATTAACAGAAGGACATAGCATCTTCTACATTTCACATAATTTCATGGGAATGTAACATATGATCCGTGTTGCGTAATATATTACTTACCGTTTCTATGTAAAGTCCTAGTACTGTCCAGTCTAGAAACTTCATATTGTTTACTACAAAAATGAAAACCACTAATAACTAGTTATGTATGTATGCCAGTTCTATGCAGATCACCCATTCATGGAGACCACATTTAGATTCCTGAGGTCTGTACTCAGTCTTAATTTATCTCTCGATCTCTGTATGGTTCTTGTTCCTTTTCTATTCTCCTACATTATTGAAAATAAAGTAAATTATATACAAATATATACGTAATTGGACCTTAGTGATTTTACATTTACACTGGGGTATATTTTATACTGTCAATTCTGAGAGCACAATTTAAAAGACCAGGTTCTTGATGTGTCACACTTATGAAGTATAATAATGATCATTGTGATGTTTGTAGAATAAAGTATCTTATTTCAGCCACAATAGTTGGTATTTTATGCACAGATTTTTACAAAATATGTAGCTCTACTTGCATATATTTATTTCTTTATTAAGTATGGCTACACATTAACTAACAGTCACTTCCTCCAGATGAGACTGTTAGTTAGGCTTCCAATGCAAGTGCACCGGATGCGATATGCTAGCTCTTGCTGTGCTGCGAGTGTAAGCCAAATGTCATGCCACTGTGCTCCGATCCTGCGATCGTCTCACAGTTGCAGAGGAGTAGGCGGGTGCTGCAAAGGAGAGGGAGGGATTAATCTCCCTATCTCTCCATTGCCAGCTGATACGATTATAACACTGCACTAAAGTGTAATGCTGAGTGTAATGCAATGTTTCACTCGCACCCATAGACTTGTATGGGTGCGAGTGAATATGGATCAGTTTCCACCCACAGCATGCTGCGACTGTTTGCTCGGTCCGATTAGGGCTGAGAAAATAATCGCAGATGGGAAAGGCCCCATAGAGTAACATGGGTCCAGGTGGAATGCGATTTTTTATTTTTTTTTATCGCATTCCACTCTGTCTCTTTTACTCACCGTGTGTCCTAGCCCTTACTGTGCAGCCGTACTTGCCTTTGACCATTTTGATAAGGGCTACAGTCACTCCTATGTTACACAGAGTACACTACATTTACATGAAATCTATCTGGAATTTTATTTCTGCAGGCTATGCCATGTCATTTTTTGTATTGGGTATTTGTTATGTGGAATGTGTATTTGATGTCAGTATTGTGTATTTGATGTATGTATTATGTATTTGTTGTGTGGTTCAGTGAAGGTTGAAAGCTATACCTCAGCAATATATAGTTTGCCATCAGGGATACCAAAGCATACTACCCAGTGCCAGTGTCTGCAGCAGGATGTTGCATGATGAAGCGGTTTGTATTGACAACATATAAATCTGAGTCGGGGTGGCTCCTTCACAGGAGCCATATTACTGCGCAGAAGAAAGGCCTGGCAATCTACTTCCATATTATGCCAAGAAAACCTGATGGAGAGTACAATGAAAGGAATTCAATATAGTGCTGGCCGATGCACCCGTAGATTGAAATGCACTCAACAAGCTACCGGGAAGGAGCTGGTGGTCAACCTGAGTATAATCAAGTCTCATAAAGTGCAAGGATCAAAGCCACAAGGACATCTTGGTGCTTAAATCGCTTTGTTGAAAAGGAAGATCAAAACCTGCAAAGATATCATAAGGTTCAGAACTTGGAATGTATGAACCAAGGCAAACTCTGAATTGGCAAACTAAAATAGACTCAATCTGGACGTTTTCAGCCAAAAGAACATTGGGTCTACTGTTCTGTCAATGATAACCAAAGAAGAAATGTTGTGGCTTTTTTCTCAACTAAAGATTGTCTGGCACTGTCCCGAAGTACAATGCAGTCAGTGATAGTCATCTCAAAATGACTACAAGGAGCGCCAATCCATGTCATAGTTATACAAGTGGATGCACCAACAACAGAGGCCGAGAAGGATGACATTGAACTATTCTACAGTGAAGTTCAACAAGAAATCGCCAAAACAAGACTTATGCGGGCGTCACACGAGACGATCTATCGTGCGATGCATCGTCTGGGTCACGGTTTTCACGACGCACATCCGGCATAGTTTGCGACGTCGTTTCATGTGACACCTCCGAGCGACGATGAATCGGTCACAAATCGTGAGTCGTGTACACATCGCTTATTTTTAAAAAATCGTTTATTTTTCATGGCGCCGCTTGTTCATCGTACCCGGGGCAGCACACATTGCTCCATGTGACACCCCGGGAACGATGAACACAGCTTACCTGCGTCCCGCGGCACCCGCCGGCTATGCGGAAGGAAGGAGGTGGGTGGGATGTTTACATCCCGCTCATCTCCGCCCCTCCGATTCTATTGGCTGGCGGCTGTGTGACGTCACTGTGACGCCGAACATCCCCCCCCTTCAGGAAGAGGATGTTCGCCGCCCACAGCGAGGTCGCTCAGCAGGTAAGTACGTGTGACTGCGGTTTAACGACTTTGTGCGACACGGGCAGCAATTTGCCCGTGACGCACAAACGACGGGGGTGGGTACGATCGCTCGTGCGATCGCACGATAGATCGTACCGTATGACGCCCGCATTACTCATTATTATGGGAGTCTTGAATACCAAAGTAGGCCACGGCGAGCATGGAATCATTGTTAAAAACTTTGGACATGGTGAACAAAACAAGAGGGGAAATTGCCAATGTATGTAAAGCGCTGTGGAATTAATAGCGGTATATAAATGACGATCATTGCTTCAAAAAGGCCAGGAGCCGACTGTGCAATGGATCATGAACTTTTGACAGCAAAGATTAGACTCAAGCTGCACAAAAGGACTAGACAACAGGTCATTTCCAACTTTGATTTGACCAACATATCTGAAGTTCTTTGGAACGGTCTGAACAATTTATATCTCTGGACACTGATGAAAGAAATCCTGAGGATTTATGGACAGATATAAAGACTATTATTACTGAAGCAGCCACAACAAAAATAAGGCAGAAGAGACTCCTGCAGCCCTGGTTAACAGAAGATGCCCTAAAAATCATCGAAGAAAGATGAATGGCAGAAGCAAAAGTGTACCAAGCAGGACGCAGACAACATCTGTAAAAGGCTAAAGAGAGCCATTCGAGCAGATAAAGAACTTTGTTACCAATATATATGTACAGGGATAAAAAACGAGCATCTGAACGGCAACGCCAGGAAGGCATACCAAAAGTTTCAACAAAGAGTGGAAATGTTGAAAGATGAAAACGGGAACAAACTAACTGAGCTAGAACAGATAAAGAAGAGATGGAAAGAATACACTGAGCACCTCTACAAGAACGACTTGGTGATACGGGAAGAAACGGAGACTGGAAATAATTGCAAACTTAACATCTTAAAAGAAGAGGTCGTTGCTGCGATAATGCCTCTGTCAAAAAACAAACCACCTGGATGTGTCAATATTCCAATATTCCAATAAAGCTAATAAAATCTTCTGAAGCAGCAGTTTGTCATCACATGCCTGTGTCAACAGATATTGACAACTGATATATGACCCACGTACTGGCCAAGAACCATGTTTATTCCAAAGAATGGAGATGCTATCGACTGTGGAAACGTTTGGTCTAATGCGCTCATACCTCATGTCAGCAGAATACTACTGAAGATCCTACAAAGATGGTTATAGCCTTACCTTGATAAAGAGCTGTCAGGGGAGCTAGCAAGTTTCAGAAAAGGAACAAGAGATGTAATTGCTAAAATTAGATGGTTAGCGGAAAAATCCAAAGAATGTAACAAGGAGCTCCTATTTTTGCTTCATTGACTACAACAAAGCCTCTGACTGTGTTGATCACCAGAAATTGGAATACTATGAAGTATATGGGTGTGCTAAATCATCTGATCAGCCTAATCAGGAACCTTTACATCAACCAAGAAGCAACCGTTCGAATGGAATACAGTGATACAGAATGGTTCAAAGTAGAGCGAGGCTTTAGACAAACTTGCATTTTGTCAGCATTTCTCTTCATTTTAAATGTAGAAACTAGTTTCAGGAATTCTGAACTTGCTGAAAAAGAAGGAATCAAAATTGCTGGACGAATCATCAACAGTCTTAAGTATGCAGATGATACAACATGGATAGAAATTAGTATAGGTGGAATTAAGAAATTATTACGGAGTATCAAGATGGAAAGCTTAAACATAGGACTCCTACTCAATACAGAGAAGACAATGATATTGACTGCTGCCAGGTATGACCGGGACACATTTGAGATGGACAGCAATGAACTGGAAGTTGTAAAGGACTTTTTTAACCTTCTCGGATTAATGATCACTCAATATACAGAAACAGTACTGTACGTTAATAGGAGACTAGCTTTAAGAAAAACAACAAAGAAGTCACTGGACAAGGTCCTCCAATCCAGGAACGTTTCTCTGGTGATGAAGACACAGCTCAAACATAGTCTGGTCTTTTCTGTAGGCTCATATGAATGTAAAACCTGGGCGGCTCTGAAATATGATGCTGGAGAAGGATGTTATCAATACCATGGATGGCAAGAAGAACAAACAAATCAATTTTGAATCAAATCAAGCCAGACATGTCACTCGAAGCATGCATCACAAAGCTACGACTTTCCTCCTTTGACACATCATACAAAGTGAGCAGTCATTAGAGAAGGAAATTTTGGTTGGAAGAATAGAAGGAACAAGGTGAAGAGAAGACCAGCAATCCAATGCCTTGATACTATTGAGATAACGGTGTAGAGGACCCTAGTGGATCTATCTACTCTTGCACAAGATCAAACTTTCTTCAGAGCGTTCATCTATCAAGTCACCATGGCTCAAGATTAAGCTGAAGGCCGTTAAAAAATGCACATTACATTAATATAATCCAAACCCACAGATAATCTAATATGTATAGGGACCTCTCAATTCTCCGCAGACTTATGATGTTGAGGGTAAAAAGTGCTGTTGGATTTCACCTCACCGATTCATTTGTGGGTGGATGAGGGGGTTAAGTCTTTTACTTTTTGTACTGTTATTTATAGCCATTTTTTTCAACATATTCCTCAGTATGATACACGGTCAAAGATGCTGTTTATTTTTGTCTTTTACTTTTTTGTGCCTATTTAGAGCTGTCTATACCATTTTCGGCAAAGTTACACGTTTCTCTAAAGTATCATTAAATTTGCTAAGTAAATATATGAAGCAAAGACACATAACCCAGAGGTTTTCCACTACTAATTTAACCCCTTCTCTTATGACCCAACTCTAGTCATCATTTTCCTAATATACTTTTATTACCTTCCCTGCTCCTGTTAGCTCATGTCTGTGTGGCTGCTTTATTAGTCTCTTGTGATGCAGCAAGGCTACTACCAATTTGGGGATCGGAATTGGATGAGTTGCACACTGCATGTCACTGGTAGTAGCTGGGCTACCTCAGTGAGTGACAGCAGTTTCTGCATGCATGCTCAGATCAGGCCTCCTTGTCCTCTCTGCCATTATCCTGCTGATAATCTGAAGTGCCATGTATTCAGCTGACAAGCGCTGCAATGTGCTGCTTGTTATTAGAAGGCATATCACAGGACTTGTCAGCAGAAGGCACGGCTCTTCAAAGCTTCAACGTCAGTCTGCACCATACATGACTGAGCTCGGATCAGGCTTCGCCTTCCTCTGCCTCAATCATACTGAAGCTTTAAGGTGCGGTGCCTTCTGCTGTCAAGCCCTGTGATATAAAGTAAGTAAGCTGAAACTAGACAAAATGAAGGTGAAAATGCAAAAATAAATCAGACCATCAATTTTATTTTTTCCTCAGGACAGATAAACTGCCACCAGGGGGGTTGGCAACTGTTAATTCCCATCCCGTCTTCACAATTCTCGGCCTAAGCATTGCTGAAATTAATAAAATAATAGCCTAAGCAAAAAACACATCTGAACCTCTTGATGGATCAAGGAATCAACCACACAATAACACATGGTGAAAGTACAATACATAAGCTGCATAAACAGATGGTGTACCACATCTGTTTGAATAACGGCCTATTGCGCATACACTTTGAGTAGCGCAGTTGCTCTATATGCAAAGGAGTGACCACTCTACACTAATCATGTAGGGGCACAGATCCTTCTGAAGGGCAATTTTAGCTTGTCACTTTGCTGTATCTGTAGGTACACAATCCATGTGTTAGATATATTATTTACATAATCACAAACAAATCACAATATATAGTAGAATTAAAAGTGCTAGATACTTAGATAATACAAGTAATGGCTAAATAAATGCAATCTCAAACAAAAAAAAAAAATAGTACATATCAAAGCAACTGATACATAGAAGGGATATGTAGAAACGTTTCTTTAGTATATTGACTCCTTATTGATCCATGTGGGTGTAAGAGCCCAGGATTATGGCTCTTACCACAATCTATTACCGTATTTTTCGGACCATAAGACGCACTTTTTTTTCCCCCAAATGTTGGGGGAAAGTTGGGGGTGCGTCTTATGGTCTGACTGTGGCTGCGGGGAATGAGGGTGCTGCGGTGGAGCGGGTCATTGGGGGCACGAGCAGGCTACTATAGCAGCCTGCCGTGACCACGTGTGCCCGCTCATTACATATGCACGCCCATCCTCCCGCCCATTTCTCAGCGCAGAAGCCGGCGCTGAAAGGTGGGCGGGAGGACAAGCGGGGACGCACGCATAGTAAAGAGCCAGTCCACATTATCACCCCTGGCAATTACAGCCTGGAGTGATCATGTGCGGCTGTATTCACTGCCCCCCGCACATCATTATCAGCGCGGGGTGCAGTGAATCAGTACACTCACCCGTCCCCGTGTGTGGAGCCGTTCCCTCGCAGTATGCGATGTCTTCCTGTCTGTGCCGGTCAGCTGATCTGTGCTGATCAGCTGATCGGCACAGACAGGAAGACATCGCGTGCTGCAGGGGAACGGCTCCACACACGCAGGTCAGCGGCGCAGAGAGGAAGATGATCGGTGCTGGAGGGAGTGAGGAAAAGGTGAGTATAAACGTTTGGGTTTTTTTTTCTCTGTGCTATAGGATACAGGCCATATACCAGGATGGTATATGAGCACGATGGGGGCATAGAGCAGGATGGGAGTATATGAGCAGGAGGGATGGGGGGTATATGAACAGGATGGAAGTATATGAACAGGATGGGGGTATATGAACAGGATGGATGGGGGGTATATGAACAGGATGGAAGTATATGAACAGGATGGATGGGGGGTATATGAACAGGATGGGGGTATATGAACAGGATGGGGGTATATGAACAGGATGGGAGTATATGAGCAGGACGGATGGGGGGGTATATGAACAGGATGGGGGGTATATGAACAGGATGGGAGTATATGAGCAGGACGGATGGGGGGTATATGAACAGGATGGGGGGTATATGAACAGGATGGGGGGTATATGAACAGGATGGGGGGTATATGAACAGGATGGGGGGTATATGAACAGGATGGGGGGTAT
This sequence comes from Anomaloglossus baeobatrachus, assembly GCF_048569485.1. Taxonomy (NCBI): domain Eukaryota; kingdom Metazoa; phylum Chordata; class Amphibia; order Anura; family Aromobatidae; genus Anomaloglossus; species Anomaloglossus baeobatrachus. Next base: position 372,388,245 of record NC_134358.1, on the reverse strand, counting down.
ATGAACAGGATGGGGGGTATATGAACAGGATGGGGGTATATGAACAGGATGGGGTATATGAATAGGATGGGGGAATATGAGCAGGATGCTGGTATATAAGCAGGATGGGGGTTTATAGCAGGATCATATACAAGGCAGGAGGATCATTACCAGGATGGGGTACCTTAGTAGAGAATTTGGGGACATTAGCCCCATAACAGTGTCAGCAGCAGATCCTCGCCCCATAACAGTGTGTCATGACCACATTTTTTTGCTTAAAGTTTTATTTTCCTATTTTCCTCCTCTAAAACCAGGGTGCGTCTTATAGTCCGGTGCGTCTTATAGTCCGAAAAATACGGTACTTACTTTTATATCAACATAGCAACAAAAAGAGGAAAATATCCTCCAAAAATTAAGTATTACTTACAGCAAGATGGGCTGCAGTGTGTACATCGCCCTGGCCAAAAACTAGTACTCTAGCAGGATACAGCTAAACCCCCACTAAAGTGGAAGCGTATTAGATCAGGCGGGCTTGGCAGCCCGCCTGATCTAATCTACGGCTTGGCAGCCCGCCTGATCTAATAGTATGGGCGTCACCTAATAGGCTGCGGGTTTGTGACTGTGTTATCTGCATATGTGAACAGCGCTCTATGCAAGCCACTAGTGTGCAGTTTTATCATCTAGCAATCGCCCTCCTCCATTCCATGGAAGTGTGTGTGTGATTTGCTCCTCCTGCACCTGTGACGCTTCCACTTTAGTGGGGGTTTAGCTGTATCCTGATAGAGTACTAGTTTTTGGCCAGGGCGATGTACACACTGCAGCCCATCTTGCTGTAAGTAATTACTTTTATATCACATTAATATTTTGCACTTTTTTTTCTGCCATACATTATTTATTTTATCATTAACACGTGTCACGTGTTCCTACAACTTAGTATTGTACTTTGACCGAACCAGGAGCGAAGATGTGTTTAATCACCTGCTTTTTATTTTATAATTCATTTATGTTTTAAGTACTTTAACGGCAATGCACTTGCTATGTTTTCATTCATAGTTGAAACTCTTGGCCATGTTTCCATGGAATGGCTTTTTGGACACAATTCTTCCATGAAGACACTTCTGGCCACACATCTCTGAATAGGTCCCACTGGTTACGGTCAGTTCTAAACTGATGGCACTACTGGACATCTTCCGACTTGTAAGAGAAGTAAGCGTGATGTGTCCTTCATCTTCTGCCCACGGCATCTATGATCCTCAATATTGCCTATTTATTGGGGCTTCTTCAAAAAAGCTTGAACAGCACATCTTGAGATCCCAGTCTGCTTTGAAATCTTGGCTTGGGAGATACCTTGTTGATGTAATATAACTACCATGTTTCTTGTTGATGTACTCAGTCTTGCCATAGTGTATTAATGTGGTAAGAACTTGGCACTTTATAAAAGTTGCAACATCAAATTTTTATTGCTATGTGCAATCTACATCAAATTATAACTTTTCCATCAAAATTCTGACCTTCATCAGGAAAATGGATAACTGAGAGACTATAAATATCGTATAGATTTGGTAGGAGAAAGGCGCTGTCTAAGCATTAGTGCCACTATTTGAATGGCACTAGTACAAGTTTCTAGGCTAAAACTTTGTATCAATGCCATTCACAAATGAGTTCACCGTTTTACACAGAGCGCCTTTTTTCTACTATATTATTGTATGAACTAAAATCAACAAATGAAGAATGAGAAAATAGGAATATTTTCTCTACCCATTCAAAATTGGGTGATACTGTCAGTCTGGCATTTTTATCGTATACTTGAAGTCCAGGTAGTTTTTTTTTTTTACCTAGTGATTTACCATCCATCCTCTTATCAATCTTATATGGAATGCCTTTCTATCTACTGATTTACAAAACATTACCTTTTCGTCCCCTTATATGTGTATTGAGACATACTGCATGTTTTAAAAAACGTAAAATATTGACTTTTTTTAGCTGGAGTTATGATTATTAAGAACACTTGATATTTGGCACATAATAGTAGTACCAGACTCCCATTGAAAGCTGAATATACTGTACCCAATGGAAAACCAGTAGGGTGTGTGTGTATATATATATATATATATATATATATATATAGAGAGAGAGAGATCACTGTAATACCAAATAGAGTAGAAATGGTTGTCAAGCACATACATTTTTCTTGAGTCAGTACATGGCTGCTTTTTACAGCTGTGTTTTCTTGACTTTTATACTCGACATTTCAATACAAAGGTTCTTATCAACTTTTTTGACCGCGTTACTGAATTTGGCCTCATGCACACTAGTGTGTGAGGAGTGTAGTGGCATATGGTAGTATGGACTGCAACATATGACATTTTGTATTGCGTGTGATGCTGCATTTATTAACATTTAACTCCTTTGTGTTTTTGCGTTTGAAAGTCTGACACACCTGTAATTCTTCTACAACTGGACTTATTTATGATATGAATGATATAGATTCCAAAAGTAGTCATGAACATGATGCCATATTCTTCAGATGTCAACTGTGAATATTGACTTTGACTTTTTTTTAATGGTTACTTAGCTATATTTTTGTGTGCATATAGCCAAAAACTGCAAAACTGTATGTAGTATTTTGATCTGTTGGGTGGGATCTTATTTTTATTTTGTGGTAATTAAAATTCTATGCTACAATGAGCAGAGTTTTTTTACTTAGATGACTTAATCGGCCTTTACACGCTACGATATTTCTAGCAATTGCTAGCGATATCGTACGCAAAAGCACCCGCCCCCGTCGTGCATGCGATATCGTGTGATCGCTGCTGCAGCGAACATTATCGCTACGGCAGTGTCACACGCACTTACCTGGTCGGCGGCGGCGCTGTGACTGCCGAACAATCCCTCCCTCAAGGGGGAGGTGTGTTTGGCGTCACCGCGACGTCAATAAGCGGCCGGCCAATCAAAGCGGAGAGGCGGAGATGAGCGGGACGAACATCCCGCCCACCTCCTTCCTTCCTCATTGCGGGCGGGACACAGGTAAGGTGAGGTTCCTCGCTCCTGCGGTGTCACACACTGCGATGTGTGGTGCCGCAGGAACGAGGAACAACATCTATAAGCAACCATTAACAATTTTTGGTTTTAGGACGACCTCTCCATGGTGAACGATTCTCACCTCTTTGGAGGACGTTTAAGGTCGCTGGTAAGTGTTACACGCTGCAATACTGTTAATGACGCCCTGATGTGCGTCACTAACGACGTGACCCCGACGATAAAACATTAACGATATCGTAGCGTGTAAAGCCCCCTTTAGGCTACATGCGCACACTGCGTTTTTGTTGCGTTTTTGTCAAGTTTTTTGGTGCAGTTTTGTTGTCAGAACTTTTTGACATCTGACTTCCCAGCAAAGTCTATGAAAAGTCAGATTTGCTATGCGCACACAGTTTGTCAGCAGGTTTTGTTGACAAAAGTTTGTGACAAAAAAGAAGCAGCATGTTCATTCTTTCTTGTGTTTTTGTTAACATTTGTCACACCTTGAAATCAATGAGGGCATCAAAAACGCAAAGGAAAAACGCATGCTATTAAATTGGTGCTTTTTACATGCGTTTTACCTGTGGTTTTGTCAACAAAAACATAGCTCACCAACTTAGTTCCAGGATGACAAAATCAATGCTGGAGTGATTTTGGCATGTCTGTCTCTTTCTCTCTCTCTCGCTCTCTCTCTCGCTCTCTCTCTCGCTCTCTCTCTCGCTCTCTCTCTCGCTCTCTCCTTCACCCTCTCTCTCTCGCTCTCCTCCCCTCTCGCTCTCTCGTCCCCTCTCTCTCTCTCGCTCGCTCTCCCCCTCTCTCTTGCTCTCTCTCTCTCTCTCCCCCTCTCCCTTTCTGTCCCTCTCTCTCTGAGCACTACATACTCACCGATCACCGGCTGTCACACTGCTCCCGCTGCCTTCTTCCAGACCCGCTCATTAGCCTCATACATATTTACTCCTCCCTCATCTATGATTGGTTGCAGTCAGACGAGCCCACATGCTGAGTGACATCTGTCTGACTGCAACCAATCACAGCCGCCGGTGGGCGTGTCTATATCGTACAGCACCACTGAAGTGAGTCCCTCTATCATGTCAGCTTAGCCGTCATTCAGGTTAGCCGCTGTCACAGCTGGAATCCTCCACCTGTGACAGCAAATCACCCGAGTGACTGAAGTGAGCTGCACCATCAGCGGTGCCATTAATCAGGTAATTTGCGGTCACAGCTGGAGACCTCCACCTGTGAGTGCAGATCAGGCTGCAACTGAAGTGAGCCACAGCTGGAGGACTGACGTGAGTGATGGCACTGCTGATAGCCACCATGTTCACCTATGCCCTCACAGTCTTTGCCCCTCTCCTCCTCACTCTCCTTCGCTATCCCCACACCCCAGCACCCTCTAAGCAAATATTCATCTCCCCCTCCCTCCTGCCTTCTCATCTGTCCTCATCTGCTGACCTATTCCTGAACCTCAGATCGCTCCTAATATCGCGCAGACCATGCCGTCCACTCTCCTTCTCCCACCTGCTCTCCCTTTCTCTACTCCTTCTCACTGCTGGTGACATAGCCCCCAATCCTGGCCCCCCATGGATGGTACACCCCTCTTTATCACCCACACACCACTCTCCACATAATAGTAACTACCGCAATCTATCCAACATAAAAACTATTCCCCTCTCACCGACTCCGCCGCCCCCTCTCTCAGGAGCGCTCTGGAATGCCCGCTCAGTGTGTAATAAACTGCACATCATTCATGATCTCTTTACCTCCAGCAATCTATCCTTTCTGGGCATCACCGAAACATGGCTGACACCATCCAACTCTGCCTCCCCAGCTGCACTATGTTACGGTGGCCTGCACTTCTCCCACACTCCTCGCCCTGGCAATAGACAAGGTGGAGGAGTGGGCCTCCTTCTTTCTAACAACTACAACTTCACCACAATCCCACCTCTACCCTCCCTCGACCTGCCTTCCTTTGAAGTGCACTCTGTCCGAATCTATTCTCCCTCCAACCTCCAAGTGGCTGTCATATACAGACCCCCGGGCGCCACCACTGCCTTCCTCGACCACTTTTCTGCCTGGCTTCTACACTTTCTCTCTGCTGACATTCCCACCATCATCATGGGTGACTTCAACATCCCCACTGACACTCGCCAACAAGCTGCTTCCAAACTCCTCTCCCTTGCTTCGTCTTTTGGCTTAACTCAGTGGTCCACCTCTGCCACCCACAAAGATGGACACACACTAGACCTTATCTTCACCCGCCTCTGTCCCCTTTCTGACTTCACAACTTCCCCCCTCCCCCTATCTGACCACCATCTTCTGACCTTTTCAGCCCTGTCCTCCTCACCTACCCCCCCTGTCCAGCACCTAGCACATCCCCGCAGAAACCTTGCACACCTCAACATGCACACCCTCGCCGACTCTATCCTCCCACTGTCCTCCATATCGTCCCTCCACGACACAGACAGCGCCACCACTTTCTACAACACCACCCTCACATCAGCTATTGATTCAGTCGCTCCCCTTGTGCATGGCAGAGTGAGACGAATCAATAGACAGCCCTGGCACAACAGCCTCACTAAAAAACTTCGGCAAAGGTCTAGGGCTGCAGAGCGGCGGTGGAAGAAAACGCACTCCCAGGAAGACTTCACCACATTCAAAAATGCAATTCACACATTTCGCTCAGTCCTCATCTCCGCTAAACACGATTACTTCAGAAACCTCATATCCTCTCTAACACACAACCCCAAACAGTTATTCAACACTTTCAACTCCCTCCTTCGCCCGCCACTGCCCCCTCCAACCTCCCTCATTTCTGCAGAAGACTTTGCCACCTATTTCCAAGAAAAAATCGACCTAATAAGGCAAGTCTTCTCTGCTCAGCCACCACAACCCCTTCATGTAGCTGACCACTGCCCCTCTCCCATAAACTTCCTCCCCACCATCACCGAAGGAGAGCTTGCACGTCTTCTCTCAAAAGCGCACCTCACCACCTGCGCACTTGACCCCATGCCATCCCACCTCCTTCCCAACCTCACCACCATCCTTATTCCAGCCTTAACCCACCTCTTCAACCTATCTTTAATGACTGGAACCTTCCCCTCTGCCTTTAAACATGCAACAGTCACACCTATCCTAAAGACACCTTCCCTCGATCCAACCTCTACTACCAGCTATCGCCCCATATCACTACTCCCACTTGCCTCAAAACTCCTGGAACAGCATGTCCATGCTGAACTTTCCTCCCACCTCTCCTCTAACGCTCTCTTTGACAACCTACAGTCCGGCTTCCGTCCACATCACTCTACCGAAACTGCCCTGACTAAAATCACAAATGACTTGCTTACTGCCAAAGCGAACAAGCACTTCTCTATACTCCTACTCCTAGACCTGTCCTCAGCCTTCGATACCGTTGACCACTCCCTCCTATTACAGACCCTCTCTTCCCTTGGTGTCAGAGATCTTGCCCTCTCTTGGATCTCTTCATACCTCTCAAATCGCACTTTCAGTGTCTCCCACTCTCACACAACCTCTTCATCCCACCATCTCTCTGTTGGCGTCCCTCAAGGCTCTGTCCTAGGACCCCTACTTTTCTCTATCTACACATTTGGCCTGGGACAACTCATAAAGTCCCATGGCTTCCAATACCACCTATATGCCGACGACACCCAGATCTACCTCTCTGGCCCAGATGCCACATCTCTGCTGTCCAAAATCCCGAAATGTCTATCTGCTATATCCTCCTTCTTCTCCTCTCGCTTCCTAAAGCTCAATGTGGCCAAAACTGAACTAATCATCTTTCCTCCGTCTCACCTACACTCTCCACCTGATCTATCTATTACAATAAATAACACCACGCTCTCGCCAGTACCCAAAGTTCGCTGCCTCGGAGTGACCTTTGACTCTGCCTTATCCTTCATACCACACATCCAATCCCTCACCACCTCCTGCCGTCTTCAACTCAAAAATATTTCCAGAATCCGCCCTTTCCTCAATTTGCAATCTACTAAAATGCTAGTGCATGCCCTCATAATCTCCCGCCTCGACTACTGTAACATCCTCCTCTGTGGCCTCCCTGCCAACACGCTCGCCCCTCTCCAGTCCATCCTTAACTCTGCTGCCCGACTTATCCACCTCTCTCCTCAATACCACCCCGCTTCTCCCCTCTGCATGTCCCTCCACTGGCTTCCAATCCTCCACCGTATCCAATTCAAACTTCTAACACTGACCTACAAAGCTGTGCATAATCTTTCCCCTCCGTACATCTCCGAACTACTCTCCCACTACACTCCAACACGTCACCTCCGGTCCTCCCAAGATCTCCTCCTCTCCTCCTCTCTCATTCGCTCCTCACGCAACCGACTCCAAGACTTCTCCCGAGCATCCCCAGTCTCCTGGAACTCGCTGCCTCAACACGTCAGACTATCCCCTACCCTTGCAAACTTCAAACGGAACCTGAAAACGCACCTGTTCAGAAATGCCTACAATCTACAATGAACTCGCTGCCGCCCGACCACCGTGCGGAGCTGCCGCCCGACCACCGTGCGGAGCTGCCGCCCGACCACCGTGCGGAGCTGCCGCCCGACCACCGTGCGGAGATGCCGCCCGACCACCGTGCGGAGCTGCCGCCCGACCACCGTGCGGAGCTGCCGCCCGACCACCGTGCGGAGCTGCCGCCCGACCACCGTGCGGAGCTGCCGCCCGACCACCGTGCGGAGCTGCCGCCCGACCACCGTGCGGAGCTGCCGCCCGACTACCGTGCGGAGCCGCCGCCTGACCTACACCCCACCTATTGTCTCCTCCCCATAATCCTATAGAATGTAAGCCCGCAAGGGTAGGGCCCTCTTCCCTCTGTACTAGTCTGTCTACTGTAACTTGTATACGTATTTTGTATGTAACCCCCCTTCTCATGTACAGCACCATAGAATTAATGGTGCTCTATAAATAAATAATAATAAATAAATAATAATAATAATAATAATAAATAGCGTGGCTCACTTCATTAGCGGCCTGAATCTCACAGCAGTGAACCTGTGACGTCATTGCTGCGACACACGCCATACTGCGGGACCCGTAGCTGCAACGTCATGGTTTCACCCTAGTTCATTCTGATCGCTGTGGCTCTGTCTGCACTCATAGCTGGCAGTCATGCTGTAGCAGTGCTGAAAGCGTAGTGAGACCTTGTGTGGATTACTTCGCACCTGGAGGGGTGTTTGGGGGGTTAATAAAGTGGTGAGGGGGCTTTTTAATAATAAAGAGGGGGCTTTTTATTTTATTTCAAATAAAGGATTTTTTGGCTGTTTGTGGTTTATTTACTTTCTCATAGAAGCCTAACATTACTAGCCTAGGGCTTAGTAGCAGCTATGGGCTGCCATTAATCACTTATTACCCCGACTGCCACCGCACCAGGGCAATCGGGAAGAGCTGGGTCCAGCGCCAGAATTGGCGCATCTTATGGATGCGCCACTTATGGGGCGGCTGTGAGGTGCTATTGCTGGGTTGGCAAGGGCCAAATAACGATGGCCCTTCCCACCCTAATAATATTAGGCCCCAGTTGTCTGCTGTACTTTGGCTGATATTAGAAACATGGGGGGGACCCCACATCATAATCTTTTTTTTGTTTATTAAATGAATTCATTTTTTTTAAAAAAAGCGTGGGATCCCCTCTATTTTTCATAAACAGCCAAGGTACAGCAGACACCTGAGGGTTGCAGCCTACAGCTGCTGCTGTTCCTGTGCTGGATATGAAAAAATGGGGGGACCCCTACGTCATTTTTTTTTACCCCCCAAATATTTTAAAAAAAAAACAGCTAGCCAAGCTGGCTATCCTATCTGTTCTTCCTTATTATCTAATCTATATGTTCTTATTATCTATCTATCTATCTATCTATCTATCTATCTATCTATCTATCCATCTAGCTATTCTTTCTATTTTTTTTTCTATCTATACATCTATTCTAGCTATATATCCATTATCCTGTCATATTTTTTCTCCTTTAAAAAAGGCAATGACAAAAACGCGCTAAAAACGCACCTACATTAAAAGCGTGTTTTGGTTTGGGGTTTTTTTTACATTTTCAGGCTCTCTGACAAGGTGCAGTCTTGGTTGCAGTTTGTGTGCAGCAAAAACTGTAGTGTGCGCATTTAGCCTTATGTTTGTGATTCAGTGCAGCAAGCAATTTGCTGTATGGAAGATACTATGAGTTAAGGGAGCTAAAAGTTTACACTGATTGATTGGTGGCACTAAACAACCACTGATCACTAAGACTCAATGATCACCGGTCATTTAATAACCTGATCACACAGGCAAACTGCAGTAAAGGATGTATACGTGAGGATCTGTAGGAGATCACATACTGCGCGTATGCTGTCACTGTTTTCAGCAACTATAGTTTTATTTAAACAGAACGATGCACTGCCGAGAACGATGATCTTTTGCACTGTGCAAAATATAACTCCACCTGATGAACGAGTGTTTTGCTTTTTCATTGGGTGCTCCAAAGCCTGTTTCCATTGAAAGTTTATCGTTAGCGAGGAACGCTCATTAATGTTAATCTTTCAGTGTGTATATATATCATAAGGGACAGAGAATAGAGTACACATCCTTCAGAGGGTGATTGTGATTGCTCACAGAACATTATCTGTGCATATAGTTCTCCCCCCTTAATAAAAAAAAATAAAATAATATATATATATATATATATATATATATATAATATTTCTAGTAATTATATGATTTGAAGGCGTTTTCTCCTGATCAAAAAACTTTGCAATTTGCCTCAATACAATTCCTCTGCATTCTCAAGAATGGTGGCATTTTGCATTCCATTGTATACTAAATGTTGCCTAGGTTACTGGCCAGATTTCTATGACTGGAGCGTATGCTTACAAGCTTTTCTGCAGATCTTGCTAGTGCCGCTCTGAAGCTGGCTGGATCTGTCCAGCTTCAGTGGCCCTGATGCTGCAGAGTCTAATCTGTCAGTTATAAGGAGTGCACTGCCCCCTTGAAAGCAGAAACATGGGAGGCAGAGGAGCGGTGTGTTCCTGAAGGGAGATAATGAGTGTAAGTCCAGTTAAAACGACATTACCTAATGTTGTCATACTTAGAAAATGTAAAAAAAATTGCAAAATGAATGTTTATTATAATAAAAACATACCTTATCAGTCTTCCCTGTTCAATTTTTTTAAAAAAAAAAATGTTTGTCTCGAATGGTTACAACCTGTGGGCTTGCTTTTTGAACATGCTCAGTTGGCCTCTCACACACTTTGTAAAAACCTTATGAACATGCGTCTGCTGCTACTGAGTAGATCACGATGGTCCCCTCTCAACCAGCAGGAGAGCGGACGTTCACTTCAACTATCACAGACAGTTCTGGAGAGCAGGGAACAGCGGTGTTGTAGTGTACAGAAAGAGAGCAGCTCAGGGGTGCCATGGTGAACCAGCACGGCTAAATGCAGTGTGTGAAAAGCAGAGCGATAGTACAAGGGTTACATAAATAGGTGAGTACAACTCCCTTTAGGATAGAACATAGACTTACATGCAAAGGAGCGTCAGATCCTATCCGGAAAGAATTGAGAAAACGCTTGGTAACCGGAGATACTCTCTTCAGTTTTGGTAAACATTGACTTGTAGATGACAAGCAACTTGAAGAAGTAATGGGTGACTAATAGCGGGGCATTACTGTCAAAACACAAATCCATGTACATCACACACCACAATTTACCTTTTATATTATGTAGCTTGATTTGACTTAATTTCATTAGTTTTTTAACAACTTAATGGCAACCCCATGTTTGAGTTCATAGCACGTTCATAGACCCTCACCCCCACGGCCAGAAGGGATGCATTATTCACCAGACATATCAACTCCTAGAATTGTGAACACACATTTCTCTTTGCTGAGAAGTTAGATAGCACATGGTTGCATGATTGATCCCATGTTTTAATAATGAATAGACCTTATGTACTATGAATTGATGTTGACAGTTGCAGGCTGCATGGACATCTAGAGAACCATTACTTAGTATTTGTAATTCAACCCGGCAATCAATCAAAGTAAACAAGAACTACTAGTGAACAAGCCATAAATTTCTGATTTTACTGTATGTACAAGTGCATCTCAATAAATTAGATCACCAAAAAGTTAATTTATTTCAGTAATTCAATACAAAAAAAGAAAACGCATATATTATAGTATATTAATAGCATTCATAAACAGAAAAGCAAAATCTTTTAGGCTGTGTTCACACGTTGAGTATTTAGTCAGTATTTCATATCAGTGTTTGTAAGCCAAAACCAGGAGTGGAACAGTCAGAGAAAAAGTATAAGGCCTAAGTCACACGGCATGAAAATCGGAGCGAGTGGAATGCGATGTTTTATTGCAGTCCACTCGGAACAATATTAGCCTATGTCCCAGCACCCATGAGCGATTATTTTCTCAGCCCTAATCGGACCAAGAAAACAATCGCAGCATGCTACGATTGTAAAGCGAGTCTTGTTTGTCTCGCACCCATTCAAGTCTATGGGGCAAGAGATAAATCGCACTGCACTCGCAGTACACCGGTGTACCGCGAGTGCAGAGTGAGAATGGCAATAGCCAGCAACGGAGGAGAGAGGGAGATAAATCCCTCCCCTCCGCAGTGCCAGCCCACCCTCTGCAGCGCTGGCCCTCCCCTCCTCAGTGCCAGCCCGCCCCTCCTCAGTGCAGGCCCGCCCCCCGCAGCCAGCTGAGGTCCGATCGCATGATCGGACCTCAGTCGTAGTGAGACTCACATGGCTCCTGCTGCTAGAAGATCCCCGTGTGGCCCCGGCCTAATAGAAACACAAGCACCACTTATGTATTTATCTCCCACTCCTCAATTTGACTTAAAAATACTGAGGTGAAAAACGCCCCAAATACTTATAAATAGTTTCACAAATAATGTTTTGTCTTCAGCATTACAAGCCTGTTGTCAGTACAATTTATAGCCTTTTCTTAACATGGAAGCAGTGACCAGATGGATACATGATGCATTGGTTTGAACTTCCACTTGAAGCAATTATTGAAGTTGAGTCACACTGTTTATTAAGTTGTATTTCTTTGTGAACGCAGCTTAGCTGTGGTTAGCTTATTTAAGCTTCAGGCTACATTTATCTTTAAAATGAAAAGATTGTAGAAAACTCTGCAAGTTGTGATCACTAGCTTTGTAGCTTTCTTTTTGTGCCCGACTTTAAGTAATTGTTTGCTTATGTTGTAATAGAAATGTGAAGTTGTTTGCATTTCTGTATGCCAGGTTAGATATTGGCAAAGGTGAGATTGAAAGAGAAAAGATAATGACCAGAAAGGATTGGGTTTATGCTACCTGAACGACTGAGATAAACCATTACCAATCAGCTTCTTGTTTGCCAATCGGCAATCATTTAATAGCCTGTTTATACAGGCAGACCACAGAGAATATGTGCACAGGACGATCAGTAATAATTATTCACTGCACCTAGAATATCATTGTTTGCAGGCGGTGCAGGTCCTGTTTACACAGGATGATGTGCTGCAGAGAATGATGATCCTTTAATCCAGTCCAAACATAATTTTGCTAGTTCGTTGGGGGATCGGCAGATGGTTTATACTGCATGATTATTGGGAAACTTATGTTTGTTCTTAAAGACAACCTATCACTTCTAAGAACAATGCAAGAAATTACAGTGCATGAAATTTATAAGATTTTTATAAAATACAAGTCATCAGTAAACAAGTTATTTTCTCTTAGTATTACAGGTATGTAGTTTTAGTTTAACTTTTCCACAGTAAGCTCAGAATCTGGTGAGGTTGTACCCTCAATGAGAGGGGGAATATTCTATACGCATCTAAATGGTAAATGGACCCTTGGCTTAGATCTGTTTTATGTAGGGTAGACTCATCAATTCTACTGTTTTGTGTAGCCTACATGTAATAAGATGAACTGTTCATTCTGCAGAGAAGCAGAAGGTAGAGGACAAAGCTGTTTATAAAGGGTTAACCTACTAAAAGTGGACATAGCTATTTCTAAGAGGTTAACCAGAGGCTCTCCCAGCAGCAGCCTTACCACTCAGAAAAAGCTGTAGGATTTACTTGTATTGCTGCTTCCATCCTCCTAATACTGCATCTTATCCATAATATACAGGGATGGATCTGATTTTACCACATATATAACAACATTCAACATTGAGGTAAACACATGCTTCTAGGTTTACATGCTGCACTCTCCCAGGTTCACCCCTCACAATGGCATCTCACAGCGCCGAATCAAGAACAGTTACACAGCTATCATATAATGAGACTCCCATCTAGCCCACTGCAGTCTACATCTATCAAATAATGAGACTCCCATCTAGCCCACTGCAGTCTACATCTATCAAATAATGAGACTCCCATCTAGCCCACTGCAGTCTACATCTATCAAATAATGAGACTCCCATCTAGCCCACTGCAGGCTACATCTATCAAATAATGACTCCCATCTAGCCCACTGCAGGCTACATCTATCAAATAATGACTCCCATCTAGCCCACTGCAGTCTACATCTATCAAATAATGAGACTCCCATCTAGCCCACTGCAGTCTACATCTATCAAATAATGAGACTCCCATCTAGCCCACTGCAGTCTACATCTATCAAATAATGAGACTCCCATCTAGCCCACTGCAGTCTACATCTATCAAATAATGAGACTCCCATCTAGCCCACTGCAGTCTACATCTATCAAATAATGAGACTCCCATCTAGCCCACTGCAGTCTACATCGCTGAAACAATCATAACTATGTATTTGAGAAGGATTTAGAATTTGCCTTTTTACTTTGAAGTGATTGATCCTCTTTAAGAATTTTCGTTCATGATAATTGTGACGTCTAAATGCACGTTAAATGGCTTCAGTTGTAGTTACTAATGCACTAGATAGTGTTCAAGGTAGAGATTGTTGTAAAGTGTTGTCCCAATGATATGTCGCAGATAGATTAGAAAGAATGACAAGCAAATACATTGTTTTATGTTTTTTAATAATAGTTTGTTCATTTTATTTTACAGTATACTTTCCGTATAAATTCTCCTGTTTCATGATCACTGTATGCAGTTATTCAGTAGGACCAATCTGTCCTTTATATGCCCTGATGCAAACTATGATGGTTCTTTTTTAGTAACTGCGCTAAAATATGTCTAATATATAAATTAGAGTACAAAATGTTAGAAATAATTTGTTTTTCCATTTTTTACAGTGCCTCATACCCAAGGTCCTCTTGATGGAAGTTTGTATGCTAAAGTGAGAAAGAAAAGTCTTTCAGATGGATCTGTTACAGTTATTGACCCTGAAGTTCCCATGACAAGCAGTCCTGATCATAGTGATCACACCTTATCTGTAAGTAGTGATTCTGGACACTCTACTGCTTCTGTTAGGACGGAAAGAACAGAAGAAAAGCTTGGATCAAGAATCAAACGAGGGTTGAGTTCAAAAGAAAAAGCAGAACTGGATCAACTTCTAAGTGGGTTTGGGGTAAATAACCCAACAAGCTCACTGAAGGATATGACCGATGCTCAAAACAAGCATAGTGGGAAGCGCCATATAGTACCTGCTCAAATTCATGTAAATGGAAGCACACAACTCAAAGAAAGGGAAACTGATATTTTAGATGACGAAATGCCAAATCATGATTTACACAGCGTGGACAGCATAGGCACATTATCATCTTCAGAAGGCCAACACTCAAACAACCTTGGCAATTTTAGCTGCCATAAGAGCAGTCAAAATTCTTTGCTGTCGGATGGGTTTTGCAGTAACACTGGCGATGAACATGGTAATAACTTAGTGCCTGACTTGGGTATCAGCATTGACCATATATATGAAAGATCTTACACCATCCATGAACCAAAGCAAGTTCAACAGCCAACGGCACAACCTCCCCCTTATGTACAGAGAAATTACTCTACTCAGACTTGGGTACGTCAGCAACAAATGGTCAGTTCACAGCAGTACAGCTTCAGTGCGGATAATGAAGGTCGTTTCATTATGCATACATCACCGGACGCCTCCTCATCTAACGCACCTGAAATATTGAAAAGCTCTTCTGCATCCAACCAAGGATTTAATCACAGAGATGAAGTGCAAAGGAGTACATCAAGCTCAGCTCGGGACATCACTCCTGAAGTTAACAGGCAGCCATTATCAACACAGCCAACACCAAATGGAATTGAAGTGAAGGATGAAGAAACGCCATCTTCTCCAACATTGGATATTGATCAGTCAATTGAGCAGCTTAATAAATTGATACTAGAATTAGATCCAACATTTGAACCAATTCCAACTCGGATGAATTCTAGTACAACAAATGCGAGCTTACTAGCTGCTAATATGGATAACATTGGTCTGCACACTCCTTTAGATGCAGAACAACGGCGAAAGATATTTCAAGGAGGTAAGATAGTAGCTGGTCATGTAAAGGGTTATGGTTTAATGATTGGGTAACCAAAATATATGCAATGTCCCAATATACTTTGTACAACAGGTCCTCACTATTTTAAATAACTTTACTTCCATTCATTGCATTACCATTTTCATTGTTCCAGAAACCTAATCTTCATCCCTAGTCACATGGTGCTCAGGTCTAAAACTTGTGACCTGGTACTGGACTTGCTACAGTACAATCATTAGGCCTCCTCATGATAGTGAGCTCAGCACCTACATGTCCATCTTGTGACAGGACCAATTGTTTTTGTTTTTTTTGTTTGTTTTTTTAGACTTGTAAGAAAATTGGGACGGTTCTTATTCAATGACACCAAATAGAGAGCTTGAAATTGGTTAGAAAATAATGCACAAAGAAACACAACTTTATACAATGAGCAAGCATTACTTACTGAAATACAAAGACTAGCGAACTGCAAGATTCCTAACTATTTGTCTTTTAATTAAATTTTTCATGTAATAGTTGATAAAGGGTTATTTGCATCTTAGCATTTCATGACTGAGACACGAATAAGGCTGTATGTGCAGGTCCCGGGTTTTTTTCGCGTTTTAAACTGCACTGTCAATGACAAACTGGATGCTTTTACTTCCCCAGCAAAATCTATGAGAAATCTGAATTTCCATGCTCATGTTGCTGTTTTTCTGTCTGCTTTTTATTTGTCAAATATTTGTCAAAATCTTTGACAAAAAAAAAGCAGCATGTCACTTCTTTTTGTGTTTTTGTCACGTTTTGCCACCCATTGAAATCAATGAGGTGGACCAAAATGCATGGAAAAACGAATGGTACCAAATTGTTGCATTTTGCATGCATTGTACTTGCGGTTTTGTCACTAAAAACACAGGTCACCCACATTGTTCCACGATTAAATAAAACACTGCAGGAGTGAAAATCTCTCTGTCTCTCTCTCCGTTTCATACTCACCAATCACCGACTTGGCCGTCACACTGCTCCCGCAGCCTCTCATGCTTCTGTCGAGACCGCTCATTAATCTCATACATATTCACTGCTTCCCCCACCCACTGGCATCTGTGATTGGTTGCAGTCAGACGCGCCCCCATGTTGAGTGACAGCTGTCTGACTGTAACCAATCACAGCCGTCGGTGGGCGGGTCTATATTGTACAGGAAAATAAATAATTTTAAAAATCCAGCGTGCGGTTTCCCCAATTTTGATAGCAAGCCAATATAAAGCCTCACAGATGAGGGCTGGTATTGTCAGGCTGGGGATATTATTGGGAGCCCCCAGCCTAAAAATATAAGCCTGCAGTTGCCCGGAATTGACGCATCCATTAGATGTAACAGTCCCGGGACTTTATCCAGCTCTTCCCAATTTACCCTGGTGCGGTGGCAATTGGGGTAATAAGGAGTTACTGCCCGCTGTGAGCTCCACGCAGCAACCGAAGTGAGTCGAGCTATTAGCGGTGACATCTCAGGTTAGCCGCAACCGCAGCTGGAGTCCTCTACCTGTGACAGCAAATCACCCGAGTGACTGAAGTGAGCCGCACGATTAGCGATACCGTCACTCAGGTGATTTCCAGTCACAGCTGGAATCCTCCACCTGTGACAGCAAATCACCTGAGTGACTGAAGTGAGCTGCACGATTAGCGGTGCCGTCACTCACGTGATTTCCAGTCACAGCTTGGGTCCTCCACCTGAGTGACGTCACCGCTGATCGCACGGATCACTTCAGTCGCGGCCTGATTTGATTTATGGAGAAACTAGCTATCCCTCTAATCAAGCTATTCTGATATTTCTTTCTATCTATTCTGTCTGTTCTTACTTTCTATTCTATATGTTTTTTTCCAACTATCTATTCTTCTTATCTATTCTAGCTATCAAATATCCTATCATATTTTTGTTCATCTCCTTTATTAAACGCATTTTTTGTCATATACAGTGTTTACAGTTGTCAAAGTCTGCCAGAGGGTGCAGTTTTGTTGTCAAACCAAAACTGCAGCGTGCACATATAACCTAACTCAATGCAGCCCCAACCACAGAAAGTGGCAGTAAATAAACGACTTTACTATATGATTTGATTAAAGGGAGCTTTACACGCAACGACATCGCTAACGAGATGTCGTTGGGGTCATGGAATTCATGACGCACATCCGGCCTCGTTAGCGACGTCGTTGCGTGTGACACCTACGAGCGACCGCTAACGATGTAAAATACTCACCAAATCATTGATCATTGACACGTCGTCCATTTCCCAAAATATCGTTCCTTGTTCTGGACGCAGGTTGTTCGTAGTTCCTGAGGCAGCACACATCGCTACGTGTGACACCCCAGGAACGACGAACACCATACCCTCGTCCTCCGGCAACGAGGTGGGCGTGACTTTCCTGCGGCTACTCTCCGCCCCTCCACTTCAATTGGATGCCTGCCGTGTGACGTCGCTGTGACGCCGCACAAACCGCCCCCTTAGAAAAGAGGCTGTTCGCCGGCCACAGTGACGTCGCTTGGAATTTAAGTATATGTGACGGGTACTAGCGATATTGTGCGCCACGGGCAGCGATTTACCCGTGACGCACAAACGACACGGGCGAGTGCGATCGGCAGCAACATCGCTAGCGATGTCCCTGCATGTAAAGTGGCCGTAACTCCTATTAATTTCCATTGGAGTTATACAAAGAACGTTTCCATAGCTCCACCTCCAGTGGTCAAATCTAGGAGTTATGCCATCACAGTCATGTAAGATTGAGATGGGAACAGGCATTTCAATTCTACAAATTATTCTTTGTGTGGTCTATATGGACATTCTGGTGGAAAAGTTGTAAAAATTAGGATGCTTTGGAAAATGATGCAATTCAGCCTGGCATACCGTTATGTTGGATATGTGTCATAGTTTTCTATTTTATATGTATTTACAATATAATTATATGGCACTTACGACCTCCAAAAACACTATTTACCAGAAGACTTAATGATAATCTGCAGGTAAGTATTGAGGCTTACCGGAAATTCTGCTACAGAGAGAAAATGATGTTCTTGTCATGCGCGGACTTGGGGAATGTCTGGGACACGGTGAGACACACAGCAGACGGGTTTCACGACAACAAACAAGGGTTATTCCAAGGACACTTTAACAACGGACACCTCCTGCACTCACCTGCAGCTGCACCCTGCATTCCTAGCCAGTCACTATACAGGTTGCGCACCTGTCGCCGAGCAGGATACCTTGAGAGACTCTGTAATAACCCTGAATAGTGAGCTGGCAGGTAAGGATCACTAGACCTGCCACTGTACTAATGCAACAAGAGGGGAAGGTACAACAGACAGGATAAAGCCCAGCTTCACAGCTGCAGTCAAACACCAGGACTGCAGCCTACACCGCTTCACTGCAACAAGGGCTCCAGGAACTCCTTCCACCTCAAGGCCTAGGTACAGAATGAATCAGAATTACCGCCCCCTCTACTGAGAGATGTGATCATATATAAGAGAAGGGAGTGGTCACTAACCTGAGGCCAGTAGTCAAGAGCTGATTAAAAACAAAACTAACATTAACCCTTTCAGCACCAAAGAAAAGGGAATATGTTTAATGTGAGGATTCTCAGATGGCTAAGGGTGGTTTCACATCAGCATTTTTCTGCCGGTCGGCAGAAAAACGCATGTTGCCGGATTCGTTGTCAGCTCAATGCAATGTTAATGGACTTGCGGCAACATGCGTTTGCATGCGGCTATGTCAGGATCCAGTGAGTTGCAGTTTTTTACCTTGTAGCAAAAACGCAACATGTTGCGTTTTTCACTTCCGTTCAAAAACTGCATCTCAATGTATTTCAATAGGCGCCGGATCTGGTTTTAACACTTGCGGTTGTATGCTGCAGGAAGGATCCTGTTTGCAGTACAAAGCATGGCCCGAAACACATTTCTATATTTTAATATATATGTTGTTAAATAAATGTGTGTGTATATGTATGTGTATATATATATATATATATATATATATATATATATATAGCTAGATAGATATATCTTTCTGTATCTATATCTATATATAACTATCTGTCTATCTATATCTATCAATCTATATCAATCTATTTATCTTTCTATCTGTCTATATTTATATCTATCTATATCTATCTATATTTATATCTATCTATCTCTATCTATCGATCTATATATCTATCTATCCATTATCTATCTATCCATTATCTATCTATCTATCCATTATCTATATCCATTATCTATCTATCTATCTATCTATATCTCTCTTTATCTCTCGCTCTCTCTTCCGTTTTTTGTTGGGTTTTTTTTGTGTGAACCCCTTAAAAAAAAAAAAAAAAACAGTAAAAAAAATATACAGAAGAGTAGATATAGAGATGGTTTGATCGATATTGAGTCCGAGAGATAGAGGGATGAATGAATGAATTGAGGGAGGAATTTATAGATAGATAGATATTAGGATAGATAGATATCAGGATAGATAGATTTATATAGAAAGATAGATTGATATAGATAGAAAGATGGATGGATAGATAGATAGATAGATATGTGTGAAAGACATATATAATGTCCCACCACCCTGCATATTCTAAGCTGGCACACTTAATTGACTTTCATATTGCACTAAAGGGTGCCTAGTCTTGAATGTAGCCAAAAAAAATTAAAAAAAAAAAAAAAAAAAAAAAGCGACGTGAGGTCCCCCCTATCTTTTGTAGCCAACTAGGGTAAAGCTAGCGGCTACAGCCTGCAAACCACAGCTGGCAGCTTCACCTGGGCTGGTAATCCAAATCAGAGGGCACCCCGCTCTGTTATTTTACAGTACATAACTAATTAAAGAAAAACGTGGGTACCCCCCCAAAATGGGTCACCAGCTAAGGTAAAGCAGACAGCTGTGGTCTGGTATTCTCAGACTAGGGAGGTTCACTGTTTTTGACCACTCCCCAGCCTAAAAATAGCAGGCCACAGCCGCCCCAGAAGTGGTGCATGCATTGGATGTGCCAATTCTGGCGCTTCGCCCCAACTCATCCCGAATTGCCCTGGTGCGGTGGCAATTGAGGTAATAAGGAGTTAATTGCAGCAGCCCATAGCTGCCACTAAATCCTAGGTTAATCATGGCAGGCGTCTGAGTCACATTTCATGATTAACCTGTAAGTGAAAGTAAATAAACACATACACCCAAAAAAAATCCTTTATTTGGAATAAAAGACAAAAAAAAAAACATCTTTCACCACTTTAATAAAAACCCCAAACACTCCTCCTTGTCCGGCGTAATCCACACTAGGTCCCGCGACGCTCTCAGCCCTGCTACATGAAGCTGACAGGAGCGGCCGTAGAACACCGCCGCTCACTGTGAGCTCCACACAGCAACTCAAGGGAGTCGCGCTGTCAGCGGTGACGTCACTGAGGTAATGCCGGTGTGTGTGTGCGGTGTGATGGCGACAGTAGTGCCTGCGTGTGTGCGGTGATGTAGGAGGTAATGTCTGGATGTGTGCGGTGATGATGAGGGCTGTAGTGCAGGGAAGTGTGCGGTGAAGATGAGGGCGGTAATGTCTGGATGTGTGCGGTGAAGATGAGGGCTGTAATGTTGGGATGTGTACGGTGATGATGTGGGCGGTAGTGTCAGGATGTGTGCGGTGATGATGAGGGCTGTAATGTCGGGATGTGTGCGGTGATGATGTGGGCGGTAGTGTCGGGATGTATGCGGTGATGATGTGGGCGGTAGTGTCGGGATGTGTGCGGTGAAGATGAGGGCTGTAGTGTCGGGATGTGTGCGGTGATGATGTGGGCGGTAGTGTCGGGATGTGTGCGGTGAAGATGAGGGCTGTAGTGTCGGGATGTGTGCGGTGATGGTCAGGGCTGTAGTGTCGGGATGTGTGCGGTGAGGATATATATATACACACCAACACACTAAATTGTGTACATAAATCTTTTTATATTAGTATATACAAATTGAACAGAACAGTCAAACAATGTATATATCCCTTTGTGGGGGTGTTAAAAGAAAAAAAACGGATCCGTCAAAATTAAGCAAAAAAACAGCAAACAAACGCATGCAAACGCAATTGAACGGTCCGTTTTTATGCTTGATCCGGTAGACGGATCCTGTAAAAAAATGATCCGTTCACTTGCGGTGGCATGCGTTGTACTCTAAAAAAAAACAAACGGATCCAGCAACATGCGTTTTGATGTGATTCTGATGTGAAACCACCCTTAGAGAGACTTTGGCCCAGATCCTGTCACAAGTGTCTAGTAACAGAAAGATGGTTGTGACAGTTCTATTCTGCTTGCAGCTGCTTTCTTTCAGTCATTGTGCAGCTGTTACAGCTACTGCACACTAAACAATGAACGTTGTAATTACTCCCCAGCTCATTGGTTGCCAGCCAGCACACACACACACACACACACACACACACACTAGCGAACAGGCTGTCAATCAATCTCACACACACACACACACACACACACACACACACACACACACTAGCGAACAGGCTGTCAATCAATGTGTTGGTGGTGATTACAATGCAGTGACTCAATGTGTTAGTGGTGATTACAATGCAGTGACCAAAACAGCTCACTGCATCACCTGGATGACTGGAAGTGAGGAGCAGCAGCAGGGAAAGTATAACATCATTTTCTCCCTGTAGCCAATTTTTCAGTAAGCCTGCCCGACATGGTTTAAATGATATTTACCTGCGAATTACCACTATATCTACAGGTAAAGATCATTTTTGGAGGTGGCAGATTCCCTTATAACATATCCACTTATTTCTAAATTATTAGTGGATGCATATAAGGTCTACTGCCTTATCTATGTAGTGTAATGTGGACTCCATAAAATAATTTAGAAAGTGGATTGGTTGTTCATACCAACCAATGTTAATTTCCTTAGTGCAGGATAGAAAATGGAAGATGTCCGATTGTTGTTACAGGCAGCTGTTATATTTATATCTTAACTGCTTTTAAATCAATAGGTCCACATTGCTGTGCTACCACTATGTTTACTCGAAAATAAGACAGGTGCTTATATTCTTTTCTGCTTTCAAAAATGTGCTAAGACCTATTTTCAGAAGGTGTTATATTTGCCTCCTGTATTAGTGCCCATGGATCGCACAACGATCCTCAGTATCTCTCCTGAGCTGAGAGTGACAGCTGCTTAGACATATACGCTGTCACTCTCAGATCAGTAGTGCTGGCGAATAAAGTGAATGCATATTCACTCTTTTCCCCACCCAGAATCCTGCCCACTGCTGAGTCCTGCATGGCACCGACACTCTATGCCTGCTGTACTGTATTACTGTACCAGGATCGCATTGCAATCCTCTTTGGCTCTTTTGAACTGAGAGTGACAGCTGCATAGACAAACACTCACACTCACTTTTAGATCAGGAGTGCTGCCGATGATTGCTGTGAGCAAGCTCATTGCTAATTAAGAGATGGAATATTCATCGTCCTGTCCCGTAATCCCGTCCACCACTCTGAGTTCTGCAAGGCACCCACACTCTTCTAGCTGCATTACCGCTGCGGCTAGTGCTAGAATCGCATCACAATCATCGGCGACTCTCCTGAGCTGAGTGTAACAGCTGAGTACGCATACGAGAGTTGTCGTTGATTGCGATGTGATCCTCAGGCTGGCAGTACCGATAATACAGCAGGCGAAGTGCGGGTATAGTGCAGGACTCAGAGCAGTGGACAGGAGAGGAGGGTGAAAATTCATTCTCTTAATTAGCCATGAGCCTGCTCAACACATTCATCGGCGAAACTCCTGATCTGAGAGTGACAGCATGTATGCCTATATAGTTGTTACACTTAGCTCAAGAAAGTTACTGATGATTGCAATGTGATCCTTGGGCTGGCAGTACTGGAAATACAGCAGAGTGTGGGTGCAGTGCAGAATTCAGAGCGGTGGGCGGGATTAGAGGAGAGGAGGGTGAATATTCATTCTCTTAATTACCCGGAGCTTAGAGCAACACAAGGGGACAATAAAACTTATGTATCCTGAAATAGGGCTACAGAAGCCCTATTTCAGGATACTGTTAGTTTGAGTACTCAATTAGGGCTTATATTTTAAGTAGGCCTTATATTTTAATATATTTTCAGGGAAACACAGTAGTTATGTCTAAACTGTTGTGATGAAATGTTCAGCCAATTTATGCATCCTAATATACTAAAGCATGGTTAAAGAGGTTGTCCTATACTTATTAATTGATGATCCATTTGTACAATAGGACATCAATAGCTGATTTGTGAGGTTGTGACACCCGGAACCCCCACCAGTCAAGTCTTGGTGGCCGCAGGAAGTTTTTGAATAAAAGGTGAATCTGCAGCACCTGGGCACAGCCGCTATAGAAATAATGAAACTGCTGTGTTTTGGCAGCATCCGATAACATAAGGCCACCGCTGGTCACTGGTATTAGCTGATTGGCGGGGGTGCCACGTGTCTCCGTGTATCTTAACAGATGTTGATGGGCTGTCCCAAGGATAAGCCATCAATAAAAAAATTAGTGGCCAAACCCTTTAATTACTCAGTTATATAAAAGGAGAACTTTGAACATCTTCTAATTGTAGCATTGTTTGATTTATAGGGATAGACATTGGAGGTTAGCTGCACTGATAACAGAGCAGATATCTTCCAAATCGGCAGATATCTGCCTACAAATGTGACCAGAGTTACTGCTGTGGATTCCTAGAGCCACAATAAGTAGTAGGGAACCAACAAGACAGTTTGGTAAAAATATTTAAATAAAACAACTTGAGCTGATCGGCAAGTGTCCTGAAGTCATGGTCCTTGAGAAACCCTCTGAGCTGATGGCGCAGAGATTGTGTGTAAGGCCGTATGACATGACATGCATGCGTGCAGTAAGAAAATCTCGCATTGCACTCGGCCCAATGTAAGGGGCCCTTTGCACACTACGACATCGCAAGCCGATGCTGCGATGCCGTGCGCGATAGTCCCCGCCCCCGTCGTAGCTGCGATATCATGGTGATAGCTGGCGTAGCGAACATTATCGCTACGCCAGCTTCACATGCACTCACCTGCCCTGCGACCGTCGCTCTGGCCGGCGATCTGCCTCCTTATTAAGGGGGCGGGTCGTGCGGCGTCATAGCGACGTCACACGACAGGCGGCCAATAGAAGCGGAGGGGCGGAGATGAGCGGGACGTAAACATCCCGCCCACCTCCTTCCTTCCGCATAGCTGGTGTGAGCTGCAGGACGCAGGTAGGATATGTTCCTCGCTCCTGCGGCTTCACACACAGCGATGTGTGCTGCCGCAGGAACGAGGAACAACATCGTAACATCGGTCATTTCCAAATCATGGAAATGCCGGACCCCACACCGATGATACGTTAAGGACGCTTTTGCGCTCGTTAATCGTATAAAGAAGGATTTCCACACTACGATATCGACTGCGACGCCGGATGTGCGTCACTTTCGATTTGACCCCACCGACATCGCACCAGCGATGTCGTAGTGTGCAAAGCCCGCCTTAGACAATGCTGCAGCTCAGATCTGCAAGCTTTTCCTTAGCCCTAATCGGACTAAAGAAAAAATGTCATCATGGTCCGATTATTTATGAGTTTTGGATCACTTGCACCCATACATGTCTATGGGTGTGAGTGAAATATCAGACATCCAAGTGCAGTGCGATATACACACAGGCTGACAATGGAGGAGATGGATAGATCACTCCCTCTCCTCCTCAGCTGTGATAAGATTGGATCACAGTATAATAACACTCTGATCACGCTCTCAGCAGAGCCTGAGCCGAGCATATTGCATTCGATGCTCTCACATTGGATGCCATATGCTCGTGTGACTCCAGGCTAAGGCTTTCTGTTAAGTTCATACCAGCTGATTGTGCCAATTTCAGTGGAGATGGAGCATTGTTGTTTGTTTGTTTGTTTTTTTAACCTGGAAGGATATTGTGAAGTTTTTTAATTTACTGACAGCAAGTGGGATGCTGTGTATAATGTTGCAACAGGTGATGCACAACAATGACGCAGAACTGCGCTTTATGTCTCTGTAACTGGATGAAAGCGTTAATATAAGACTAAAATGTGCAGTGGTGGAGCAGTTTTGGCGCAGACCTCAGCTACCAGTTTTAAACACCAAATTATCTTTTCCTACTCATAAACTGTAAATTCACTTTTACCACTAGTTTAAATTTCTACCTTCCTCATCAATTCTGAAAAATATCTAGAAAAGCATGTGTGGCATTTTCAGAAGTCGTTCAGTGCATCAATCAGATTTGTGTATGCATGTCAACCAAGAGGTAGAAAAAGAAATGAGCCTTCTGAACTGCACTAATTTATATTGCCACGGGGCCATTTTCGTAAGCTTGGCACAATTTGCACCATATTTCCTGTTTCTTTGACAAAACTTATTGTGACAATAAATAAGACAGTTCCTGTAGTTGCTGCAGAGTCCTCATCATTTTTTCCACGGATTCCAGCATGCAAGAATTTTTCCATATGATATTCTCTACAAGTGTTGCCCTCAGAACCTGAGCTGATACAAGCCTCTAGAATGTGCCAGCTGGCTGGCATCTTTTAAATACATTAGGGCTAAAGCTTGCCATTTTACATTTCCTGGTTTAACAGGAATCTGTCTCCAAGATTTTGCTACCCCTTGTGAGAGCAGGGTGATGTAGTTGCAGAGAATCTATTCCAACTATTTCTCACTAAATGGGCTACCTGCTGCAGTTTTGATAAAATTACTGTTTTATCTGCTTCAGATCTAGCAGTTGTATGAATTTTTAACCCCTTCACCCCTGGGCAATTTTCCGTATGTTTGGGGGGGGGGGTTTGCTCCCCTTCATCCGAGAGCGGTAACTTTTTTTTATTTTTCTGTCAACCTTGCCATAAAAAGGCTTTTTTTTTGCGGTACGAGTTGTACTTTTAAATGAAACCATGAGTTTTACCATATAGTGTACTGGAAAACTGCAAAAAAAAAAGTGTGATCACCCAATAGTTTTTGGGATATTTTATTCACTGTGTTCACTATATGATAAAACTGATGTTTTGGTGTGAAATCTCAGGTCAGTACGCATTTGTAGACACCAAACATGTATAGGTTTACTTTTATCTAAGGGGTTAAAAAAATTCAGAAGTTTGTCCAAAAAAGTGGCACACTTTTAGCGCCATTTTCCAAAACCCGTAGCATTTTAATTTTTCAGGATCTATGGCTCAGTGATGGCTTATTTTTTGTATCTCGAGCTGACGTTTTTAATGGTACTATTTTTGCGCAAATGCTACGTTTTGATCACCTGTTGTTGCATTTTGCGCAAAATTTGTGGCAACAAAAAAACCTTAATTTTGGCATTTGGATTTTTTTTTGCTGCTACGCCGTTTACCGATCAGATTAGTTGATTTTATATTTTGATAGATCGGGCATTTCTGAACGCAGTGATACCAAATATGTGTATATTTTTTTAACCCTTTAATTTTCAATGAACCGAATGGGGGTTTCAATGAGCCAAATGGGGGTGGATTTGAACTTTTAGATTTTTTGAAAACTTTTTTTTTAACTTTTGTTTTTATTTTACTAGGTCCCCTAGGTGACTATAATGATCTGCAGTCTGATCGCTCATTCATTTCTCCAGATCACAGGTACACAGCTGAGATCTGAAGAAAAGCTGCTTTTCTCTCACACACTGCCCTCTGCCGGCAGTGAGAGAAAGTGACTCATGATAGCTACAGGAGTCATCACATGTCCCTGTGCTACCGTGGCAACAACTGAAAGTCACATGGTCACGTCACTTCCGATGGGGGTGGGTAAGTTATGCTAATGGCAGCGCCCTGATAAATCTCGCTGTCAGAGTTTGGCCTGGCAGGCACACATCTCGGCTATTGAAATCAGCTGAGTTGTGCGTGGATCGCCGTGGTATGCCCACAGCAGCCCACAGGGATTAACCTCACTCAATCCATGATGTACCCAGTACGTCATGTGTCGCAGAGAGGTTAAAGGCAATATGTCTGATCATTTTCTAGTACAATACTAATGGTATCTTGAATAAAGATGAGCGAACCCGAGGTTCTGTGTTCGATTTTCAGCTGAACACCAACTTTTTTTTTTTTTTTTTTTTTAAAAACTGAGTTTGGATTCAGAGTTTGGGGGTGCTTTACGTACAAACTTCACTGTGCTCTGCTATGCTCGGTGCTCTGCCTAGTGCAAGCCGCTTGCAGTTTTTGATCAGCTCGCACTGGGGGTAACAACAATGTTATCAGATGTATTGTGCAACAAAAAAAAATAATAGGAAAACCCGCTCCCGGAAGTGTTATGTTTATGGCTGGCTGCATGTGGGTGAAGACTCAAACTGCCAATCAGTGACTTTCATTGTGGTTTGGGCCAAGTTCAAACCCATGGAGGTATGGTAAGGCTGCACACACCGAACCGAACTTCCACGGGTTTGCTCATGTCTAATCCTGAAATAGGGCTTGTGCAGCCCTTTCAAGATTTGTAACTTTTTTTTGCTGGTTGTCTTGCTGTAAGCCCCTGAGAATTCAGTGTTGAACTGGCTAGTGAAGCGTATGTAAATACAAACTGAATATTCACTGCTCCCCACATAATCCTGCCCACCTCTCAGCATGTCAGTGATAGTAAAAACCTTCACACTCATTTATACAGTCACTGCCGAGCGTTTGGCGAGCAGTGAATATTCAGTTTGTATTGACATACGCTTTACTACTTAGTGCGAGACCACAAATTCTTTGGGGCTTACAGCAAGACAACCAAAGAAGCTATAGCAATAAACGTTACTGATCCTGAAAGGGCCATCCAAGCCCTATTTCAGGATACTATTAGTATTGAACTAGAAAATCACCTGACAGATTTCCTTAAAATGGAATCTGTCAGTAGGATCCACCGTCCCAAGCCGTCTATATGGGCATATAGGTCATAGGAAGCTGAATAAAATGATACATTGATATCGTCTATCTGATGTCTTTTTCTAGAGAAATCCACATTTTTCTCACATGTAAATGAGCTGTTCCAGGCTATGGGCCGGACACTGATTTGCATGAGAATCTGTACCCAGGGCTTATTTTACATAAAAGGGGGAGTTACCAGTGTGAGACATGTAACTAACATGGAACAGTAGAACTGAACTTTGACTTCTTGCTAACACATTTGCTGCAGCTCTCACAGCTCTGCTGTATTGTAACAATATTAAAACACTGTCTGCCTGTGAGATGGAGGCTGAAGATGAGAGGAACCTGTAGACGTCAAATTACACACAGCTCCACAGCGGGAGCAGCCATAACACATCATATTGCTAACCATTACAAAACACTGGTAATGCCCAATTTTATTTAAGATAAGCTACGGAGGCAAAAGATCTAAAGACTTGACATAAAAACAGGTGGAAATGCAATAATGAATTGGTCCCTTAGTTTTATTATCCCAGATGTTTCCACATGTCCATAGAAGTTCAATGCATGATTAATTGTGTATGTGCCGATCTACGCAGACAGATGTGAAAAGACTCTTCAGATTTACTGTTCTATTGATTTTCATTACATAGATGTATATTCAAGATCAATTCACATAGTGAGCTTGAAGGACTGTTCTTGAGAAACTCTTTTCTTGTCTGTTAAAAGCATTGACTTTTTAATTGAAAAGCGCTGTTCGTTCTCCTTAATGGAACATTTTTGTTGTCTCAAGAGTGTCCTTATAGATCTGTGGCCCAGGTTTAAAAGTGAGTGGGGGCAGGGAGCACTTGCTGTAAATCTGAGGTCTAGAAGTAGTTGGGTTCACATCTAGAAGTTCATCCTTGCTCCTACACCGGAATACGTCTGTTAGGCCAGAGTCACACTTGCGAGTGACTCGCGCATATCTTGCATTGCATCACCCGGCATGGCCGCACACTCTCCTGACAGGTGCGGGTCGGCTGCATGTATTTCTATGCAGCTGAGACACTTCTGTCGGGTGATGCAATGCGAGATACAAGCGAGTCACTTGCAAGTGTGACTCCGGCCTTAGTCACATCACTTACCTCACTGAACACAAAATCTTTTCTAGGACATTGTTGTTCTACGCTTGAGTGTTTATTTCAGCAGTAGTATTCTACAGTCGGGATATGTAGGGTAGTAGATGCTTAGCTTATTGCATATCAATGTATTGTATATTGCGATGTGTAAAATTCACATATACAGAATCAATTCTAATGATTGTTCTTTCAGGGTCACAGAACAACAGCTCATTATCCAGAGCAAGAAAACTGAGTTTTGGTCAGTATGACAATGATGCCTTAGATCCTCAGTGTTCCCGGTATGAATGGAAGAGGTCTCCAGAGCAAGATTCTACACACAAGTCATTTGCTGCCATGGGGCAGTCCCGGCCCAAACAGGTATAGTCTGAATAAAAATGGATGTGAACCAAAAAGCTCTTAGTAACATGGGTAAGGGGCTTGGTGCTTGGCCACAGTGTTGGGGAAAACATGCACATGATGGTGAGGAAACCATGTCATCACCATGAATCGTATATCTGCTAGAGGCCTGTGTTAACAAACAATATGGCAGCCATTACAACTGTTGATCGCTCTAAATTGGTGAATTGCATGCATTATTCTATTGTTTTCCTTTTTGTGCCATGTTTGCATGGGTATTCTACCAAGTTCCAAAAACATAGTAATAGATGAATTATTTCCTTTGTGTATGAACAGCCATTTTCTTTTTGGGAGCAGAGACTAGGCACCCCACTTCTCCCAGTTGAATCAGGTTCCAGTAGACAGACACCTATTGATTTGACTGTTATTACGTATTGATTAAAAAATCTCTTTTAAAGGAATAGCTGTACTGCTTGCTCCATGTATGAATTGACTGCCCAAGTTTAATATATTGGGCTTCAGGCGATATAGTGCCTATAAGTAGTCTTCAACCCCCTGCAGATTTAGCAGGTTTGATAAGATGCAAATAAGTTAGAGCCTGCAAACTTCAAACAAGAGCAGGATTTATTAACAGATGCATAAATCTTACAAACCAACAAGTTATGTTGCTCAGTTAAATTTTAATACATTTTCAACATAAAAGTGTGGGTCAATTATTATTCAACCCCTAGGTTTAATATTTTGTGGAATAACCCTTGTTTGCAATTACAGCTAATAATCGTCTTTTATAAGACCTGATCAGGCCGGCACAGGTCTCTGGAGTTATCTTGGCCCACTCCTCCATGCAGATCTTCTCCAAGTTATCTAGGTTCTTTGGGTGTCTCATGTGGACTTTAATCTTGAGCTCCTTCCACAAGTTTTCAATTGGGCTAAGGTCAGGAGACTGACTAGGCCACTGCAACACCTTGATTTTTTCCCTCTTGAACCAGGCCTTGGTTTTCTTGGCTGTGTGCTTTGGGTCGTTGTCTTGTTGGTAGATGAAATGACGACCCATCTTAAGATCCTTGATGGAGGAGCGGAGGTTCTTGGCCAAAATCTTCAGGTAGGCCGTGCTATCCATCTTCCCATGGATGCGGACCAGATGGCCAGGCCCCTTGGCTGAGAAACAGCCCCACAGCATGATGCTGCCACCACCATGCTTGACTGT
Source organism: Anomaloglossus baeobatrachus (assembly GCF_048569485.1). Lineage (NCBI taxonomy): Eukaryota > Metazoa > Chordata > Amphibia > Anura > Aromobatidae > Anomaloglossus > Anomaloglossus baeobatrachus. The sequence goes on along the minus strand of NC_134358.1, from coordinate 372,357,305 downwards.
AGGGAAGGTATTCTTGGGGTCGTATGTAGTGCCATCCAGTCTCCAAACGTCACGTGTGTGCTTGGCACCAAAGATCTCGATCTTGGTCTCATCAGACCAGAGAACCTTGAACCAGTCTGTCTCAGAGTCCTCCAAGTGATCATGAGCAAACTGTAGACGAGCCTTGACATGACGCTTTGAAAGTAAAGGTACCTTACGGGCTCGTCTGGAACGGAGACCATTGCGGTGGAGTACGTTACTTATGGTATTGACTGAAACCAATGTCCCCACTGCCATGAGATATTCCTGGAGCTCCTTCCTTGTTGTCCTTGGGTTAGCCTTGACTCTTCGGACAAGCCTGGCCTCGGCACGGGTGGAAACTTTCAAATGCTGTCCAGGCCGTGGAAGGCTAACAGTAGTTCCATAAGCCTTCCACTTCCGGATGATGCTCCCAACAGTGGAGACAGGTAGGCCCAACTCCTTGGAAAGGGTTTTGTACCCCTTGCCAGCCTTGTGACCCTCCACGATCTTGTCTCTGATGGCCTTGGAATGCTCCTTTGTCTTTCCCATGTTGACTAAGTATGAGTGCTGTTCACAAGTTTGGGGAGGGTGTTAATTAGTCAGAAAAGGCTGGAAAAAGAGATAATTAATCCAAACATGTGAAGCTCATTGTTCTTTGTGCCTGAAATACTTCTTAATACTTTAGGGGAACCAAACAGAATTCTGGTGGATTGAGGGGTTGAATAATAAATGACCCTCTGAATAAACTTTTCACAATTTAAAAAAAAAAAAAAAAAAAGAAATAACATTCTTTTTTGCTGCAGTGCATTTCACACTTCCAGGCTGATCTACAGTCCAAATGTCACAATGCCAAGTTAATTCCGAATGTGTAAACCTGCTAAATCTGCAGGGGGTTGAATACTACTTGTAGGCACTGTATATTTGTGACCATTTTGCATTTAACCCCATCATGACAGCTCACTCACTTTTGACATGCCATTTTCCATTAACTGAATAGGATAACTGAAGTGAGCACTAATATATATATATATATGAGTGCAAGCCAAAAATACATACTATATATAAGAATAAGGCTGCACATCAACTTAGATAATGGTATAATGCCTCAAGCATATGGAAAAATATTGGAATATACAATGAAAAATGCTACTTGCTAATTTGAACATGTGAATAATGAATGAATTTCATACCTGCTATGAATATTAGGAAAAAGGAGATATTTAGCAATCGCATTGATCAATGTAACTGAGCCCCAAAACCTCGTCAAGGTATATCTCTATATTGGGGTCCCTAGCTCTGTGACCCTAACTGTGTGTCATCTCATTGCAATTAAAAACTGCTATGGGTGGAGAGGGGTAACTAAGGACTTTCTTATATAGGAGATGGAAAAAACATGGCCGAAAGGGGCGGAGCTGTGTTCACATTCAGAAAAAAAACTACATATAACTGAATAGGATAACTGAAGTGAGCACTAATATATATATATGAGTGCAAGCCAAAAATACATACTATATATAAGAATAAGGCTGCACATCAACTTAGATAATGGTATAATGCCTCAAGCTCCTTTTTCCTAATATTCATAGCAGGTATGCAATTCATTATTCACATGTTCAAATTAGCAAGTAGCATTTTTCATTGTATATTCCAATATTTTTCCATATGCTTGAGGCATTATACCATTATCTAAGTTGATGTGCAGCCATTTTCCATTAAGACCTGAAGACCTAGCAATTGTGATCTCAAGCTACTATTATCAAACAATGTTAAATTTTCCATGCCAGCAAAGATATAGGAGAGGGAATGTCTGAGTGCTGTCAGTATTGGCAATGCTCAGTTAACTGTTTACATGCTGCAATCAATGGTGTCTACTAGATGTAGAGTGTGACAGGGGGAGATCGCTTCCTCAGTCACTCCATCAGCTCCCCACAGCATGATCATTGGTTTGTGATGTAGTTATGGCAACCAGAGTTCTATCCATGGCCTCCAAGTCTGTCATAATAGCCAAATAGTCTTATAGACTAAAAATAATGAAGAGGTAATGCCTCACAGAATATGATACAAAAACATGTTTAATTTTTTTCATAAGTAGTGAAACATAACAATTGATATAAACTGGGTATCACTGTACTAGTACTGGCTATAAAATGATATCTTTGTTTGTTCCGATAACACAAAATAAAAAAACAATGCCAGCAGTCATCCCCCTATAAAAAAACTAAGGTAATAAAAATAGTTTGTGTGTATATATATATATATGTGTATGTGTGTGTGTGTGTATATATATATATATATATATATATATATATATATATATGTATATATACACAGTTAGGTCCAGAAATATTTGGACAGTGACACAAGTTTTGTTATTTTAGCTGTTTACAAAAACAAGTTCAGAAATACAATTATGTATATAATATGGGCTGAAAGTGCACACTCCCAGCTGCAATATGAGAGTTTTCACATCCAAATCGGAGAAAGGGTTTAGGAATCATAGCTCTGTAATGCATAGCCTCCTCTTTTTCAAGGGACCAAAAGTAATTGGACAAGGGACTCTAAGGGCTGCAATTAACTCTGAAGGCGTCTCCCTCGTTAACCTGTAATCAATGAAGTAGTTAAAAGGTCTGGGGTTGATTACAGGTGTGTGGTTTTGCATTTGGAAGTTGTTGCTGTGACCAGACAACATGCGGTCTAAGGAACTCTCAATTGAGGTGAAGCAGAACATCCTGAGGCTGAAAAAAAAGAAAAAATCCATCAGAGAGATAGCAGACATGCTTGGAGTAGCAAAATCAACAGTCGGGTACATTCTGAGAAAAAAGGAATTGACTGGTGAGCTTGGGAACTCAAAAAGGCCTGGGCGTCCACGGATGACAACAGTGGTGAATGATCGCCGCATACTTTCTTTGGTGAAGAAGAACCCGTTCACAACATCAACTGAAGTCCAGAACACTCTCAGTGAAGTAGGTGTATCTGTCTCTAAGTCAACAGTAAAGAGAAGACTCCATGAAAGTAAATACAAAGGGTTCACATCTAGATGCAAACCATTCATCAATTCCAAAAATAGACAGGCCAGAGTTAAATTTGCTGAAAAACACCTCATGAAGCCAGCTCAGTTCTGGAAAAGTATTCTATGGACAGATGAGACAAAGATCAACCTGTACCAGAATGATGGGAAGAAAAAAGTTTGGAGAAGAAAGGGAACGGCACATGATCCAAGGCACACCACATCCTCTGTAAAACATGGTGGAGGCAACGTGATGGCATGGGCATGCATGGCTTTCAATGGCACTGGGTCACTTGTGTTTATTGATGACATAACAGCAGACAAGAGTAGCCGGATGAATTCTGAAGTGTACCGGGATATACTTTCAGCCCAGATTCAGCCAAATGCCGCAAAGTTGATCGGACGGCGCTTCATAGTACAGATGGACAATGACCCCAAGCATACAGCCAAAGCTATCCAGGAGTTCATGAGTGCAAAAAAGTGGAACATTCTGCAATGGCCAAGTCAATCACCAGATCTTAACCCAATTGAGCATGCATTTCACTTGCTCAAATCCAGACTTAAGACGGAAAGACCCACAAACAAGCAAGACCTGAAGGCTGCGGCTGTAAAGGCCTGGCAAAGCATTAAGAGGAGGAAACCTAGCGTTTAGTGATGTCCATGGGTTCCAGACTTAAGGCAGTGATTGCCTCCAAAGGATTCGCAACAAAATATTGAAAATAAAAATATTTTGTTTGGGTTTGGTTTATTTGTCCAATTACTTTTGACCTCCTAAAATGTGGAGTGTTTGTAAAGAAATGTGTACAATTCCTACAATTTCTATCAGATATTTTTGTTCAAACCTTCAAATTAAACGTTACAATCTGCACTTGAATTCTGTTGTAGAGATTTCATTTCAAATCCAATGTGGTGGCATGCAGAGCCCAACTCGCGAAAATTGTGTCACTGTCCAAATATTTCTGGACCTAACTGTATATATACCGTATATATATATATATATATATATATATATATATATATATATATATATATATAAAACGTTATAGAGAAATGAGAACTACAGCTTGTCCCATAACAAATGAGCTCTCATAATATGCCTTTTAATCACAAAATTGTTTTTTATTTTGTTTTGTTTTTGTTTTTTTAGAAAAAGTGTAATAAAATAAATAAATTTAGTATACTTATCTTTTTTCATGACCTGCAACAGAAAGTGTCATGTTGATTACACTGAATTGCTGTTCCACAACCCAAAAATGTAATAAAAATAGATCAAAAAGTCCAAAAAATGGTAGCCGAGAAAACTGCAGCTTTTTCTGAAAAAAAAAAAAAAATCCCCAAAACAATAAACCTCTTAACCCATTTACGTCCTAGGACATTCCACAATGTTCTATATTGCCCCCCTCCCTGTAATGCACACATATCTGTTGATGTGATCTGCCTGTACCTCAGATTGCGCTGTCAAGCTCTGACAGCGTGAGGTAACTCGCTCCGGCGGGGATCGCGCCATTCCCCACTGCAATCGGCAGCTTTCTTAAGCGATCATAGGGCGCTAATGGGTTGTTATTACAGTGCGGGGTCAGCTGATGATTCCTGTCACTGTCATGACTCACTTTTTGTGCATGGCGGCAGAGCCCTGGCACTCACAAGAACAAGAGATACTACAGTATTGCTCTAATCAGTAGAAGCGATCTGGTAGTACAGGCACAAAGGACCCTAGAGGAACTAGCAAATTCAATGACAAATGTAACCCCACCACACACACATTTGGTATCTCTGCATTCAGAAATGCCCGATCAATCAAAATATGAAGTTAACTAATCTGATCGGTAAACGGTGTAGTGAGAAAAAAAAAATTAAACCAGAATTAAGGTTTTTTTTGGTCGCGGCAACATTCCATTAAAATGCAATAAGATAAGAGGCGATTAAAATATCATATCTGCCCCAAAATGGTATAATTAAAAATGCCAGCTCAAGACGCAAAAAATAAGCCATCACTGAGCCCCAGATCCCAAAAAGTGAGAACACTACAAGCCCCAACAATGGCACCAAAAGAGCTATTGGTTTTTTTCCACCATGTAGATACAAGTAAAACTATACATATTTGGTACCTACGACCTTATACTGACCTGGGGAATTATTATGCCAGGTCAATTTTATCATACTGTGAATATGGTAAATGAAAACCCAAAAAAACAATTGTGGAATTTAATGTTTTTTTCAATTAACCACATTTGGAATCTTTTTCCCATTTTCCAGTACAATATGGGGCAGAATGAATGGTGTCATTAAAAAGTACAACTCGTCCAACAAAAAACAAGCCCTCATATGGTTATATTGACTGAAAAATAAAAGAGATATGGCTCTTGAAAAAAGGGGAGGAAAAAACTAGAAACAAAGAATAGAAAAGCTCCGGGTGGCGAAGGGGTTAATTTTGGGTTCCTTTCTACTGTAATGCTTTTCATAAATAAACCTGTGTCAGTTAGGTATCATATAATTGTGCTGACTAGCGTTGAGTGAGTATGTTACTATTCTTACTCGCGATTCTCGGAACGAGTACTGTCTAATACTTGCGCATTGATTCCGAATAGCGTGTGCAATGCAAGTCAATGGGGAATAATGGAAACCTGAATTCCGCACTATTTGCTACTTGCACGAATAGTACGGCATTCAGGTTACTCGTTACATTGTGATTATTCCCCATTGACTTGCATTGCACACGCTATTTGGAATGAATATAGTTATGAGTATAGCGAGTATGAATAGTTAGGTACTCGCTCCGCTCTAGTGCTGACCAGCAGAATTCAGTTCACACTATATTTCTGCAGCAAACAATAAATTAAAAGCAACAACAGAATTTGCGTTTAGACTTTTTTTTTCTATTTCTTCACATATGAACACAATTGATAACCTGAAATAACTTATTACTGATCTCATCATTTTTCTATGTACGTTTTACTTGATTGTGTTTATTTAAAAAAAAAAAAAGCAATAAAAACTATTGAAACATAAAGGGTTATAAAAACTGAAATGTGTGGTATTAAATTGCATGAACCCTGAAATGGTGTCACTGACACTACAACTCTTCTCACAAAACAAAAAAGCCTTCATATATGACAAAGTCTACAAAAGAATAAAGTTGGGATGTGACCATGAAAAACGTGTGTATGAAGGCCAGATTGGGTCTGAGGGGGTTAATGTTTCATTCTTTTTTTTTTTTTTTTTTTCAGGAGACATTTTCCAGCTACCAGGGGGATGTTGATGAAATAGATGGCATTTTCAATTGTTCAAAAAATGGTAGTGAAGTTGTACCACCAACACCAGCTTTCCCTATTTCCCCAGAAACCCCTTATGGTGAGCAGAACGTTTCACTATGTGCCGAAATGACTTCCACAGAGATGCTAGCTGTGAACTTAAGGGGCTCTCTGTTTATTTTTCAGTGCGGACACCCCCAAATTATACTCAGATACAGGAGACAGGACATCAATTCTACAGCCCCTCGGATATGTACACAGCAGGGCATGGTGAGAACGCGCACACGTTAGAGTCTGATTTTTACATAATAGTATATAGGTGATAAAATGCTGGTTGTATAACATAACAATACTAGAGGTGATTGGATCTAGGTTTTAATTTACCAAATCGCATGGATTTTACCTATTTCTTATCACGCTGTGGAGTATTTACAGACCCCAGAACATAATGCACTGAGGATGTGAAGAAAATATAAATATCAATAACCTCACCGCTCACCTGTACGGCCAGTGCCACTACCTGCCATGATGAGCAGCTCCCTGAACTACACAGTGTGCCATCAGATGGGGAGAACCCTCTGACTTTTTTTTTTGCGTCAAATTAATGGGGTGTCTTCTTATGACTGTCATTTAAGTTATACATTTCTTAAAGGGGTTGTCCGATCTCAAATGACAAGTCTGCAGTGAGTGTTTTCAAGGTTCCGGTCACATAGAGTTACTGCAGACTTGTCATTTTAGACTGGACAAGCCCTTTAAGATTTCTGCTCTTTCAGGTAAATTACAATGAATGTATTTTTGTATGATTGATATTGGATAATTGGTAATTTGCAAATCCAAACTTGCTCAATAAATCCATGTACGGCGTTCCGCTAACTGCAGTATACTCAGAGCTTTGTCTATGCTAGCATTAGACGTTCAGTGGAGCAGATCTATTACACCAACACGCCACTAAATACACCTAGTGCGTTTTTAGACTGCCTTAAAGTCAGAAAATAAAATCTACACTTCTTGGAAGCTGGTGTAAATTTGTTCTAAAAATCTGCCTAAAACTTGTTGGTTTGCATTTGTTTGGAAAGTTTAACAAAATTTTAGACAAAAACCTTTTGAAAAACTATTGGAAACTGCAAGTTATTATGAGTATGTGGCTTAGTTGTGATCCTGGCAGCTGTGTTCTGCCATTCCATAGCTACCAGCTTATGTGACCCAGGTCTTGAGTAGCATCACGTAAATAAATTACAAGAAAGAACATAATAGGAATAAAAAGTGTAATATTAACATACATGAAGCAGTTTACATATTAGCTGTTTCCATGCATAGCCAGCTGAAGCGTTTTACACTAATTCCCAGAGCAAACAGCATGTTCACTAGTGATGAGCGAGCACTACCGTGCTCTGGTGCTCAGTACTCGTAACTAGTGATGAGGGGGCACTACCATGCTCAGGTGCTTAGTACTCGTAACTAGTGATGAGGGGGCACTACCATGCTCAGGTGCTCAGTACTCGTAACTAGTGATGAGCGGGCACTACCATGCTCAGGTGCTCAGTACTCGTAACTAGAGATGAGGGGGCACTACCATGCTCAGGTGCTCAGTACTCGTAACTAGAGATGAGGGGGCACTACCATGCTCAGGTGCTCAGTACTCGTAACTAGTGATGAGCGGGCACTACCATGCTCAGGTGCTTAGTACTCGTAACTAGTGATGAGCGGGCACTACCATGCTCAGGTGCTCGGTACTTGTAACTAGTGATGAGTGAGCACTACCATGGTCAGGTGCTCGGTACTCGTAAGTAGTGATGAGTGAGCACTACCATTGTCAGGTGCTGGGTGCACGTAACTAGTGATGAGTGAGCACTACCATGCTCAGGTGCTCGGTACTCGTAACTAGTGATGAGTGAGCACTACCATGCTCAGGTGCTGGTTACTCGTAACGAGAAGTTGGATGCTCGGATGGCTGCGACTCGTATACCTGACAATACTGGAACGCAATGGGGAAGATTTCCCAGAAAAATGTTGGAGTTCCCCCATTGATTTCCATTATACTCAATACACAAGTTACGCTCGTCCAACTGCTCGTTATGAGTATTGAGCATTGTAGTGCTCGTTCTTCTCTAATGTTCGAACATCACAGATTGGCCTATGTGTGTTTATAGGAAGTTCCATACCAAAATCCCTTGCAATATGGCATACAACATCTCTGCTAGTAATATCTAGTGAGCCGCACCATGTAACTACTGCACATCTTTAGATGTTGGGCTTTGGAGATGTGATGTGTGGATCATTAATCAAGCAGTCTATTCAAGCAATGCTATTACCTTCCAATATATTTTATCCTCTCAGCATAAGTTCATTTTTGTGGCACCTGAATGCCCTCATCAGTTACTGCACAGTTTCATTATTTAATGGGTTTTCCGTGCCTAATTCATTTAGTTACAGCAATGCTTTTAGTAAGGGTCCTGGGCCACCGTCATTATGATTTCTACTATAATAAGGGTATATGTACTTATTACTCTGACCCTTTCAGTAATAGCTGTGTGCTTGTACTAGTGCTTGGTTTCTTCTCCCTTGTGCTGGACATTTATTGCACATTGTGAATATATTTGTCCTTTACAAAGTAAGGTCTGTCCATTTCCTCCGCACATCCTTTTTGTTGCTTTGCTTCCCTGTAGTTGACAAAAGAACAATCCATGGAGGAAATGTATTGTCAGACACCACCAAGTGTTTTCCTGGACGTTAGCTACTTTAATAATGGCACCCGGACTCGTACAGGGTTCCTGGTTTTATTTTGACTAATACATCTATAGAAGCGTAGCTTTATCCTGGTAAGGAATCCTAATATTCATCTTAGTAACACGACTACAATATTGGATTGCTAAAGTGTGGCCAGCATTATAGTAGGCATACTTATGGCTGAGCCCTATATTATAATGGTGCATTTATAGCATGTGGAGGCCATATGTGGCCCTGAGGCTCTCACCCTATGGCCTTTGACTCCCATAATGTATTAGGTTGAGCACTACTTGTGTAATGGAGCCTTTGTAACGTACATACATTCGTTCTGGATAAAGGGGCTTCCTTCTGGCTGTTCTTCATTGCAGTGCATGGGGCATAGTTGCAATACTTGGCATATCCTGTGGACAGGTGTGGCACTGTTTTTCTATCTAATAAGTCATCCCTTTTTGTTGCTTGCCATCTCTGTCTTAATAAAGGTAATCTGTTATGTAGGAAACCTTATATAGCTGGATCACTAAATCCGGGATGTGATTGTTATAGTTGTAATGGGAACATTGGTTTGTATTTGCTTTTTATGTGGCGGTATTCTGTACAGCCATCCTGAATCGTTGGCCCCCTGTGCTCGGCAGAGGAGCACAGACCCTGCATGTAGATCCTGGTGGCATTGCTCTCATTTTCTGCATTCAGATGACGGATGTGGCCTTTGCCCTGCAGCACAGTCAGCGCATTGGTAAATGTGGAATGGGAGCATGAGAAACAATGTGCTGTGTGTGTCTGAGCTGGTGAGGGAGCCGGGCTGAGAGATGAGAAAAGGGACTGAGGCGGAGTCCTGCTGGACTAGGGGATCTTCACACTGACTAGATTCAGACAAGCTGTACCACCCTCGCCCTCAATAGCTGATTAGATGAATATCCTTTACTAGAATGTTTGTTTCCAAGCGGTCAGTGGGAGGAGGAAATCCAAGAACCTGGACTGTAAAGTGCAGCAGACCCTCCGCAGGAGCCTTCTCTGCCTGAACAGCCGCTTATGAGGCTAAGACTCCTGTGACTTTATTGTTGAGGGAAGAAGTGGATTTGCTCAATTCTTTCCTGGAAGTGTTTATTTTTGCCGTTTGCTGATCTGCACATGACATGTCATCGTTTGGTAGGTTTGTGTCCTTCTCGCTGTATTGTGGATTGATTGCACTCCTGCAGAATGTCTGTGATGGATGTGGACGTCTGTGTGTGGGGCTGTTTCCTTGAAGCAGGCTCTGATGGATTGGGAATGTCTCTGCTGAATGTGAAATATTACCCGTACTTATAATGTGGCATGGAGAATCCAGATATTGTTTGATCCCCTGACAATATCTCATCTGGTGTCCACGCTTTTCCCTAAGCTCCATTGTTGGATATAGAGGGTTCAGAATTGCTGGCCGCTAGTGATTGTTTTGGTGTTGGATAGTAATCTTTGTACCTATTACTTCTTTATTTATAATATAGCATGTTGCTGTTTTGAACAATATTTGTATTTGAGGAATACTGTTGAACTTGACTTCTTTTCTATCTAAACCTTTGCATATGCAATAGTGTATTGTAACAAAAAGTGACATAGCTGAAGGACAATGTCCTCCCCAGCTGTTACAAAGAAGCTTTATTTGTGGCGGGGAGGGCCAGAAGTCAGCTCCTTCTTTACCCAGGCAACTGTAGGAGAAGCCTGGACAGCTGACGGCATTCCACAAAGTAGCAGTGCCCACTAAAGTCAACAGGCTCGATACTGAAGACCTCTAGCAAAGGAACTACAAAAACTATACTTCATGAAATAAGAAAATGTGTTTAAACAAGGTAAAATATTTCATAGCAAATGTAAATAATAGATGTCAAGAATATTCACTATGTTGGTAATCTTGTCTTGGGAGATTCCTTCTTAGGATAAACAATCGGTCCCATTCTCATCCAGAAACCTCAGTTGATTTTTTCTCACTTGTCATCCGTGTCCTGTCCGTTTTTCTTACTGAGCAGCTATCAATCTCTTACTGGACCATGTGAAGTGTCCCATCTTACAGAATTGTAATGTATCAGTAAAAATCAAATGTCATACTGATGGTCTGTATCTCATCCAATTTTATCCTCGAACTGTACTGACTTCAGAGTCAAACCACAGCTTGCTACAATGCTTTTCTCATGCCAAATACAAAAAATGACGCAGATCTGCACTGCCTCATTGAATGACATTGATCCGAGCACAATCCTTTTTTTTCTTTTTAGATTGCACTTGTCCAATTTATATGCCCGTGTGAGCGAGCCCTTACAAAATGTTATTGTGAATGCAGAAACGGGTATTTGTGACCACCATTGGGATCATACCTTAAAGCAGGGGTGGGCAATTAATTTTCCCACGGGGCCGCATGAGAAATTGGGATGGTTTTAGAGGGCCGGACTAATATAATTAACTCGGTTCTACATATATATATATATATATATATATATATATATATATATATATATACACACAAACACGCATATATACTGTGCATGTATAACATATATACATACACACAATGTATTCATACACACACAGTCCCCATATACTACATCACTACACCCACCACATACTACACCTGTAATATACATCACTATACACTACACCTGTAATAAACTACACCTCTATATACTATACCACTATATACTACATCACTACACCCCTATATACACCTGTAATATGCTACATCACTATATACTACACCTGTAATTAACTGCAGCACATCACTATATACTACACCTGTGATAACCTACATCACTACACCCCTATATACTACACTTGTATTATACTACACTCCTATATACTACACCTGTATTATACTACACCACTACACCCCTATAAACACCTGTATTTTACTACACCACTACACCCCATATACACCTGTAATATACTACACCTCTATATACACCTGTATTATACTGCACTTCTATATACTACACCTGTATTATACTACACCACTACACCCCTATAAACACCTGTATTATACTACACCACTACACCCCATATACACCTGTAATATACTACACCACTACACCCCTATATACACCTGTAATATACTACACCCCTATATACACCTGTATTATACTACACCCCTATATACACCTGTATAATACAGGTGTATATAGGGGTGTAGTGGTGTAGTATAATACAGGTGTATATAGGGGTGTAGTGGTGAAGTATAATACAGGTGTATATAGGGGTGTAGTATAATACAGGTGTATATAGGGGTGTAGTATAATACAGGTGTATATAGGGGTGTAGTGGTGAAGTATAATACAGGTGTATATAGGGGTGTAGTGATGTAGTATAATACAGGTGTATATAGGGGTGTAGTGGTGTAGTATAATACAGGTGTATATAGGGGTGTAGTGGTGTAGTATAATACAGGTGTATATAGGGGTGTAGTATATTACAGGTGTATATAGGGGTGTAGTGGTGTAGTATAATACAGGTGTATATAGGGGTGTAGTATTATACTACACTCCTATATACACCTGTATTATACTACACCACTACACACCTATAAAACTACACCACTCCACCCCCCATATACCACACCTGTAAAACTACATTCCCATATACTAAACCACTACACCCCAAATATTTGTCAAAAGTTACCCCTCTCCCCCAGCCCCCCGCCCGCCCGCCCCCATTGTCCCTGCAGGTTACTAGTAACCACTCACCTCTCTTCTTATCGTTCCCGTCCTCAGACACCTCCGTATGAGCCCCCCGCTGAGCTGCTTCTCCTTCACATGGCCAGGCTGCGCCGACGCTGTATTCCTAGGAGCCCCCGCCGCTGCCTCTCTCCATACGGCCCCGGCTGCTGCTGCTTCTCCTGCCGGGCGGGAACTTTTCAAATGACTGTACTGACGATATCAGGGAGCGCGTGTGTCACAGAGAAAAGTGTCGGGCAAGGAACAGAGGAGAGATTCCTGCGTTCCGCTGCCTACACTGTCCGGAGCTTCAGGATCTGTCCTCTGTTTCCTGCCCGACACGCAGCGTCTGATGAGGGTCAGGGCTGGCTCCAGGTTTTTGTGGGCCTCGGGCGGAAGAGTCCCAGTGGGCCCCATCCACACGCAGACACACACATACGTACACATACATATACATATTTAAAGACAAACTCACAAAAATACATATAGAACTGACACATCTATACAGCCATATACACTGACATACCTAGATACACATTATACATGCCTACAGACACACAGCTCTGCTGCATACATACAGACACACATAGCTCTGCTACAGACACACATAGCTCTGCTACAGACACACATAGCTCTGCTACAGACACACATAGCTCTGCTACATACACACATAGCTCTGCTACATACATACATACACACATAGCTCTGCTACAGACACACATAGCTCTGCTACAGACACACATAGTTCTGCTACAGACACACATAGCTCTGCTACATACATACATACATACACACATAGCTCTGCTACAGACACACATAGCTCTGCTACATACACACATAGCTCTGCTACATACATACACACATAGCTCTGCTACATACATACATACACACATAGCTCTGCTACATACACACATAGCTCTGCTACATACATACATACATACACACATAGCTCTGCTACAGACACACATAGCTCTGCTACATACACACATAGCTCTGCTACATACATACACACATAGCTCTGCTGCATACACACATAGCTCTGCTACATATATACATACATACACACACACATAGCTCTGTTACATATATACATACAGACACATAGCACTGCTACATATATACATACATACACACATAGCTCTGCTACATATATACATAGAGACACATAGCTCTGCTACATACACACATAGCTCTGCTACATACATACACACATAGCTCTGCTACATATATACATACATACACACATGGCTCTGCTACATACACACATAGCTCTGCTACATACATACACACATAGCTCTGCTGCAGACATACAGACACACATAGCTCTGCTACAGACACACATAGCTCTGCTACAGACACACATAGCTCTGCTACAGACACACATAGCTCTGCTACATACACACATAGCTCTGCTACATACATACACACATAGCTCTGCTACATATATACATACAGACACATAGCTCTGCTACATATATACATACAGACACATAGCTCTGCTACCTTCACACATAGCTCTGCTACATATATACACACATAGCTCTGCTACATATATACATACATACAAACATGGCTCTGCTACATACACACATAGCTCTGCTACATACATACACACATAGCTCTGCTACATATATACATACAGACACATAGCTCTGCTACATATATACATACAGACACATAGCTCTGCTACATACATACATACAGACACATAGCTCTGCCACATACATACACACATAGCTCTGCTACATATATACATACATACACACATAGCTCTGCTACATATATACATACATACACACATAGCTCTGCTACATACATACACACATAGCCCTGCTACATATATACATACATACACACACGCGGCTCTGGGGGGCCCACACAAGCGGCTCTGGGGCCCAGCACATACGGCACGGGGTGGGGGGGGGGAAGCCCATACAGCTCGCCAGGGCCCATAAATCGGGGGGTGGGGAGGGCACATACCGCTCAGGTCACGGTGGAGAGGGGGCCCACACAGAGCCAGAAAGAAGCACTGTGCTGGGGGTCGCTGGCTGGCACTGCAACTCTTTCATCTGTGGGATGAGCAGGGCGCCGGTCGGTAGCTCCGCCCACAGATGAAGTTCAACCAGGAAGTCTGTGCTCCTTAAAGGGACGGCGCCGCAGATTCCTGCCGAGGACTGCGGTCCCTGGAACTCGGCCCGGGGGCAGCAGAACTAAGGCGAGTTGGTCCTGGCCAAGGGTCACCAGAACTGACGAGGCCGAGTGGGCCCCCCCGGCTCTCCAGGGCCCCGGCATTTGCCCGGGCACTGATGAGGGCAATCTGACCACGCGCCTCGCCGAGCCTGGAGCTCCGGACAACATGTTAGATTGCCCTCATCAGTGACCGGCCAGCAAGGACGCCCTGAGCCAGGCGGGCCGGTCACAGAGAGTAGGCGGGCCGGATGTGGCCCGCGGGCCGCCCCTTGCCCAGGTCTGCCTTAAAGGGTAGTCCAAAGTGATGAGCGAGCTCTACCATGTTCGCGTGCTCGGTACACAAAATGAGCAGTCAGGTACTCACACAGGCTCCACTCTAGTACTGAGCATAATGGAAGTCAATAGAAAACTCTAAGCATTTTTCTGGAAGATCTTCTGGAAAAAATGCTTCTGTTCCCCATTGACTTCCATTATACTCAGTACTAGAGTCGAGCCCATCCAAGCTACTCGTTTCGTGTACCTAGCTGCCAAGCAGGGTAGTGTTCACTCATCACTACTAGTTTTCTTTTTGGGTACTTTTTTTATTTAAGTACTGTATTTTAGGCTAAAGAATAATCTTTGTAATTTAATTTCTATAGCATTGTTTTGCTGTTACAGGCTCTTTGTTTCCATGCACATTAAACTATGGTGTGGTCTGTGGCCATGGTAGTCGATCAAGCATCCGGGGGCTTAGGTTCTCAGCCGAGTATCGCAGGGTGCTCGGATGTTTCATCCGTGAAACAACAACCACAAAACACAGGCTTTCTTCACTGCATGATGTGTGCAGGCACTCCATGGAGAGCCATTCACAGTCTCTGAATGGCTTTAGCTGGGGTTAAAACAATGTTTTTGGATGTAGAATGTCAAAGAAAAAAAAAGTCCCGCCATCCCTTCCCCCAGAAATGCGCTGTAAATGGCAGGCTGTAAGTGAGCGGAGAGGTGAAGTGCCCAATCAGTGACTTCCATTATACTTGTTACTTTGTGTTACTTGATCACTCCCATTCATATAAGTGAGCAATAATATACCGTATTTTTCGCTTTATTAGACGCACTTTTGTTCCCCCAAATTTTGGGGGAAAGTAGGGGGTGCGTCTTATAAACCGAATATACAGGGGGGTGTACATATATATATATATGTATACTGCAGGGTCCGCTCTGGAGCACTGCTGGGGGCAGGGAAAGCTGGGAGCGGCAGCGTTAGATCTCCTGCTCCCGCTCATATAATATGCACAGCCGCTGTCCAGCAGTGTGGTGCTGAAATTGCATCACGCTGAGGGGCTGGGGCAGCGGGGCATATTATATCTGCCTGCGCCCTCCTTTGATCGCACATGATCCCCCCTGTGTTAGATATGGCCCCCGTGCTGCTGCCCATAGTAAAATAAAAAAGCTTTACTTACCTCCAGCGCTGATCTCCCGGTCTCCTGCTGCTGCTGTCTGTGATAAGGCACGCAGAGATGATATCACATGACCGGCAGCAAGAACCAGGAAGTAAGGAAGCCAGGGCTCAACTGCGAGGAGGGAGACAGAGGAGGGACAGCGCTGAGAAGGTAAGGAAAGAGTGTTTTATTTTATTATGGGCAGCAGCATGGGGGCATATCTAACACAGGGGAGATGTGCCATCTATAGGGGCCATGGGCAGCTGTATGGTGGCCATATCTAACAGGGGAGATGTGCCATCTATAGGGGCCATGGGCAGCTGTATGGGGGCCATATCAAACACAGCGGAGATGTGCCATCTATAGTGGCCATGGGCAGCTGTATGGGGGCCATATCTAACAGGGGAGATGTGCCATCTGTAGGGGCCATGGGCAGCTGTATGGGGGCCATATCAAACACAGGGGAGATGTGCCATCTATAGTGGCCATGGGCAGCTGTATGGGGGCCATATCAAACACAGGGGAGATGTGCCATTTATAGTGGCCATGGGCAGCTGTATGGGGGCCATATCTAACAGGGGAAATGTGCCATCTATAGGGGCCATGGGCAGCTGTATGGGGGCCATATCTAACAGGGGAGATGTGCCATCTATAGGGGCCATGGGCAGCTGTATGGGGGCCATATCTAACAGGGGAGATGTGCCATCTATAGGGGCCATGGGCAGCTGTATGGGGGCCATATCAAACACAGGGGAGATGTGCCATTTATAGTGGCCATGGGCAGCTGTATGGGGGCATATCTAACAGGGGAAATGTGCCATCTATAGGGGCCATGGTGCGTCTTATAATCAGGTGCGTCTTATAAAGCGAAAAATAGGGTAGAGCCTTAGATGCCGATAAGCCTTCCAGTGCAGCTCATTTTCTATACATGCATCTTTATGGAAGCATTATAACTAATGTGCAGACCTAGGCCCGATCCATCAAACCAACTTCACCAGAATTTGGGCCTAACAAGCTTTGAATGGCTATGTTATGCAAAGTTTTTGCAGCTTTTGGCATTTTGACATCCGTTTTTCCCATCTCTGCCAAAATAGGCATAGCTGGTATAGTATGGTGGAGTGACACCGTACATCACCTAATTCATGATAAGTTGTGGCATTCCATACTCCAGTCAGTGACTGTAGTGAGATGTATTTTGTGAGACCCACGAAGGTTTACGTCGCTTATCAGACCCTCCTTATTCAGTTACCTTTGGTAGGTTCAGGTGCCTGCACTTTTGTCACATAGATGTACAAAGAAAAAAAACAAAAGACTAGAAAAAGTATATTTTCTTGCCCATCAGGGAAAAAAAATCAGTGATATCAGAATCAATAGCCTTAAGGCAGCCTGTCAGGAGGATTTCATACCTCAGTCTAATGGCATGTATGTAAAGGAGCTTTCATTGCAGTTTCTGAGAAATCCACAGATGGAATTGTATGCAAATGAGCTGCAAGTTATTCGAGGTAGGAAATTGCACTTCTCATGCCTTCCCTCCCTATTTCCCACCGCTTGCCTACTGTGTTTGATTCACAGGTCGCTCTTGTTTTTCTACCAAGACTTTTTGCCAGTGGCATCAGTGCCTTGGGTTGGTGCAGGTGCAGTAAGGTCCTCATAAAATCAAAGAACTATTGCATTTAACTGTGCATTCACCTCCCAGGCACTGACAGCACTTGGGAGAGACATTGGTGAGAAAAGCAGGTCTCTGAAACAAGAGCCTCCTGTTAGGCTACTTTGACACTTGCGTTGGACGGCATCCGTTGCTATCCGCAGCCTTGAGGAATTACGGTAACCGTTGCAAGAAACCGTTTTATTCCTCATAGGCTTCTGTTAGCTACGGATAGCAACGGATTGTCTTGCGTTGCATCCACTGCACGACGCAGCGTCGTTATTTTGACGCTGCGTCAGGCAGAAGGAACGCTGCATGTAGCGTTTTTTGTGTCGTTAAAATAGCGCACCTTGACGGATCCCGTTGGAATCCGCCACGGTGTCTAATGATTGTCTATGGTAACGGATTCCGCCGCTATCCGCTGACGGATTTCGTCACGTTCTACTGCGCATGCTCAGCATGTCCAGCAGAACGATCGAAATAGTTTAAAATCACTCCTGGTCTCTCGGGGTGTGTGCGGTGATGATGAGGGCTGTAGTGTCGGGATGTGTGCGGTGAAGATGAGGGTTGTAGTGTTGGGATGTGTGCGGTGATGATGTGGGCGGTAGTGTCGGGATGTGTGCGGTGATGATGAGGGCTGTAGTATCGGGATGTGTGCAGTGAAGATGAGGGCTGTAGTGTCGGGGTGTGTGCGGTGATGATGTGGGCGGTAGCGTCGGGATGTGTGTGGTGATGATGAGGGTTGTAGTGTCGGGATGTGTGTGGTGATGATGAGGGCTGTAGTGTCGGGATGTGTGTGGTGATGATAAGGGCTGTAGTGTCGGGATGTGTGCGGTGAAGATGAGGGCTGTAGTGTCGGGATGTGTGCGGTGAAGATGAGGGCTGTAGTGTCGGGGTGTGTGCGGTGATGATGTGGGCGGTAGTGTCGGGATGTGTGTGGTGATGATGAGGGCTGTAGTGTCGGGGTGTGTGCAGTGATGATGAGGGCTGTAGTGTCGGGATGTGTGCGGTGATGATGTGGGCGGTAGTGTCGGGATGTGTGCGGTGATGATGAGGGTTGTAGTGTCGGGGTGTGTGCGGTGATGATGAGGGCGGTAGTGTCGGGGTGTGTGCGGTGATGATGAGGGCGGTAGTGTCGGGGTGTGTGCGGTGATGAAGATGAGGGCTGTAGTGTCGGGATGTGTGTGGTGATGATGAGGGCGGTAGTGTCGGGGTGTGTGCGGTGATGATGAGGGCTGTAGTGTCGGGGTGTGTGCGGTGATGATGAGGGCAGTAGTGTCGGGATGTGTGCGGTGATGAAGATGTGGGCTGTAGTGTCGGGATGTGTGTGGTGATGATGTGGGCGGTAGTGTCGGGGTATGTGCGGTGATGATGGGGGCGGTAGTGTCGGGGTGTGTGCGGTGATGATGAGGGCGGTAGTGTCGGGGTGTGTGCGGTGATGATGAGGGCTGTAGTGTCGGGATGTGTGCGGTGATGATGTGGGCGTAGTGTCGGGATGTGTGTGGTGATGATGAGGGCGGTAGTGTCGGGGTGTGTGCGGTGATGATGAGGGCTGTAGTGTCGGGGTGTGTGCGGTGATGATGAGGGCGGTAGTGTCGGGGTGTGTGCGGTGATGATGAGGGCGGTAGTGTCGGGGTGTGTGCGGTGATGATGAGGGCGGTAGTGTCGGGGTGTGTGCGGTGATGATGAGGGGGCGGTAGTGTCGGGGTGTGTGCGGTGATGATGAGGGCGGTAGTGTCGGGGTGTGTGCGGTGATGATGAGGGCGGTAGTGTCGGGGTGTGTGCGGTGATGAAGATGAGGGCTGTAGTGTCGGGGTGTGTGCGGTGATGATGGGGGCGGTAGTGTCGGGGTGTGTGCGGTGATGATGGGGGCGGTAGTGTCGGGGTGTGTGCGGTGATGATGAGGGCGGTAGTGTCGGGGTGTGTGCGGTGATGAGGGCTGTAGTGTCGGGATGTGTGCGGGGATGATGTGGGCTGTAGTGTTGGGATGTGTGCGGTGAAGATGAGGGCTGTAGTGCCGGGATGTGTGTGGTGAAGATGAGGGCTGTAGTGTCGGGGTGTGTGCGGTGATGAAGATGAGGGCTGTAGTGTCGGGGTGTGTGCGGTGATGATGGGGGCGGTAGTGTCGGGGTGTGTGCGGTGATGATGAGGGCTGTAGTGTCGGGATGTGTGAGGTGATGATGAGGGCGGTAGTGTCGGGGTGTGTGCGGTGATGATGAGGGCAGTAGTGTCGGGATGTGTGCGGTGATGAAGATGAGGGCTGTAGTGTCGGGATGTGTGTGGTGATGATGTGGGCGGTAGTGTCGGGGTATGTGCG
This sequence comes from Anomaloglossus baeobatrachus, assembly GCF_048569485.1. Classification (NCBI taxonomy): domain Eukaryota; kingdom Metazoa; phylum Chordata; class Amphibia; order Anura; family Aromobatidae; genus Anomaloglossus; species Anomaloglossus baeobatrachus. Next base: position 372,337,079 of record NC_134358.1, on the reverse strand, counting down.
GTGATGATGGGGGCGGTAGTGTCGGGGTGTGTGCGGTGATGATGAGGGCGGTAGTGTCGGGGTGTGTGCGGTGATGATGAGGGCAGTAGTGTCGGGATGTGTGCGGTGATGAAGATGAGGGCTGTAGTGTCGGGATGTGTGTGGTGATGATGTGGGCGGTAGTGTCGGGGTATGTGCGGTGATGATGGGGGCGGTAGTGTCGGGGTGTGTGCGGTGATGATGAGGGCGGTAGTGTCGGGGTGTGTGCGGTGATGATGAGGGCTGTAGTGTCGGGATGTGTGCGGTGATGATGTGGGCGTAGTGTCGGGATGTGTGTGGTGATGATGAGGGCGGTAGTGTCGGGGTGTGTGCGGTGATGAAGATGAGGGCTGTAGTGTCGGGGTGTGTGCGGTGATGATGAGGGCTGTAGTGTCGGGATGTGTGCGGTGATGATGTGGACGTAGTGTCGGGATGTGTGCGGTGATGATGTGGGCGTAGTGTCGGGATGTGTGCGGTGATGATGAGGGCGGTAGTGTCGGGGTGTGTGCGGTGATGATGAGGGCTGTAGTGTCGGGGTATGTGCGGTGATGATGAGGGCAGTAGTGTCGGGGTGTGTGCGGTGATGATGAGGGCGGTAGTGTCGGGGTGTGTGCGGTGATGATGAGGGCGGTAGTGTCGGGGTGTGTGCGGTGATGATGAGGGCTGTAGTGTCGGGATGTGTGCGGTGAAGATGAGGGCTGTAGTGTCGGGATATGTGCGGTGAAGATGAGGGCTGTAGTGTCGGGATGTGTGCGGTGAAGATGAGGGCTGTAGTATCGGGATGTGTGCAGTGAAGATGATGGCTGTAGTGTCGGGGTGTGTGCGGTGATGATGTGGGCGGTAGTGTCGGGATGTGTGTGGTGATGATGAGGGTTGTAGTGTCGGGATGTGTGTGGTGATGATGAGGGCTGTAGTGTCGGGATGTGTGTGGTGATGATGAGGGCTGTAGTGTCGGGATGTGTGCGGTGAAGATGAGGGCTGTAGTGTCGGGATGTGTGCGGTGAAGATGAGGGCTGTAGTGTCGGGGTGTGTGCGGTGATGATGTGGGCGGTAGTGTCGGGATGTGTGTGGTGATGATGAGGGCTGTAGTGTCGGGGTGTGTGCAGTGATGATGAGGGCTGTAGTGTCGGGATGTGTGCGGTGATGATGTGGGCGGTAGTGTCGGGATGTGTGCGGTGATGATGAGGGCTGTAGTGTCGGGGTGTGTGCGGTGATGATGAGGGCGGTAGTGTCGGGGTGTGTGCGGTGATGATGAGGGCGTAGTGTCGGGATGTGTGTGGTGATGATGAGGGCGGTAGTGTCGGGGTGTGTGCGGTGATGATGAGGGCTGTAGTGTCGGGGTGTGTGCGGTGATGATGAGGGCAGTAGTGTCGGGATGTGTGCGGTGATGAAGATGAGGGCTGTAGTGTCGGGATGTGTGTGGTGATGATGTGGGCGGTAGTGTCGGGGTATGTGCGGTGATGATGGGGGCGGTAGTGTCGGGGTGTGTGCGGTGATGATGAGGGCGGTAGTGTCGGGGTGTGTGCGGTGATGATGAGGGCTGTAGTGTCGGGATGTGTGCGGTGATGATGTGGGCGTAGTGTCGGGATGTGTGTGGTGATGATGAGGGCGGTAGTGTCGGGGTGTGTGCGGTGATGATGAGGGCTGTAGTGTCGGGGTGTGTGCGGTGATGATGAGGGCGGTAGTGTCGGGGTGTGTGCGGTGATGATGAGGGCGGTAGTGTCGGGGTGTGTGCGGTGATGATGAGGGCGGTAGTGTCGGGGTGTGTGCGGTGATGATGAGGGCGGTAGTGTCGGGGTGTGTGCGGTGATGATGAGGGCGGTAGTGTCGGGGTGTGTGCGGTGATGAAGATGAGGGCTGTAGTGTCGGGGTGTGTGCGGTGATGATGGGGGCGGTAGTGTCGGGGTGTGTGCGGTGATGATGGGGGCGGTAGTGTCGGGGTGTGTGCGGTGATGATGAGGGCGGTAGTGTCGGGGTGTGTGCGGTGATGAGGGCTGTAGTGTCGGGATGTGTGCGGGGATGATGTGGGCTGTAGTGTTGGGATGTGTGCGGTGAAGATCAGGGCTGTAGTGCCGGGATGTGTGCGGTGATGATGAGGGCTGTAGTGTCGGGATGTGTGCGGTGATGATGAGGGCTGTAGTGTCGGGGTGTGTGCGGTGATGAAGATGAGGGCTGTAGTGTCGGGGTGTGTGCGGTGATGATGGGGGCGGTAGTGTCGGGGTGTGTGCGGTGATGATGAGGGCTGTAGTGTCGGGATGTGTGAGGTGATGATGAGGGCGGTAGTGTCGGGGTGTGTGCGGTGATGATGAGGGCAGTAGTGTCGGCATGTGTGCGGTGATGAAGATGAGGGCTGTAGTGTCGGGATGTGTGTGGTGATGATGTGGGCGGTAGTGTCGGGGTATGTGCGGTGATGATGGGGGCGGTAGTGTCGGGGTGTGTGCGGTGATGATGAGGGCGGTAGTGTCGGGGTGTGTGCGGTGATGATGAGGGCAGTAGTGTCGGGATGTGTGTGGTGATGAAGCTGAGGGCTGTAGTGTCGGGATGTGTGTGGTGATGATGTGGGCGGTAGTGTCGGGGTATGTGCGGTGATGATGGGGGCGGTAGTGTCGGGGTGTGTGCGGTGATGATGAGGGCGGTAGTGTCGGGGTGTGTGCGGTGATGATGAGGGCTGTAGTGTCGGGATGTGTGCGGTGATGATGTGGGCGTAGTGTCGGGATGTGTGTGGTGATGATGAGGGCGGTAGTGTCGGGGTGTGTGCGGTGATGAAGATGAGGGCTGTAGTGTCGGGATGTGTGCGGTGATGATGTGGACGTAGTGTCGGGATGTGTGCGGTGATGATGTGGGCGTAGTGTCGGGATGTGTGCGGTGATGATGAGGGCGGTAGTGTCGGGGTGTGTGCGGTGATGAGGGCTGTAGTGTCGGGGTATGTGCGGTGATGATGAGGGCAGTAGTGTCGGGGTGTGTGCGGTGATGATGAGGGCTGTAGTGTCGGGATGTGTGCGGTGATGATGTGGGCGTAGTGTCGGGATGTGTGTGGTGATGATGAGGGCGGTAGTGTCGGGGTGTGTGCGGTGATGATGAGGGCTGTAGTGTCGGGGTGTGTGCGGTGATGATGAAGGCGGTAGTGTCGGGGTGTGTGCGGTGATGATGAGGGCGGTAGTGTCGGGGTGTGTGCGGTGATGATGAGGGCGGTAGTGTCGGGGTGTGTGCGGTGATGAAGATGAGGGCTGTAGTGTCGGGGTGTGTGCAGTGATGATGGGGGCGGTAGTGTCGGGGTGTGTGCGGTGATGAAGATGAGGGCTGTAGTGTCGGGGTGTGTGCAGTGATGATGAGGGCTGTAGTGTCGGGGTGTGTGCGGTGATGATGAGGGCGGTAGTGTCAGTGTGTGTGCGGTGATGATGAGGGCTGTAGTGTCGGGGTGTGTGCGGTGATGATGAGGGCGGTAGTGTCGGGGTGTGTGCGGTGATGATGAGGGCGGTAGTGTCGGGGTGTGTGCGGTGATGATGAGGGCGGTAGTGTCGGGGTATGTGCGGTGATGAAGATGAGGGCTGTAGTGTCGGGATGTGTGTGCTGTGATGAGGGCTGTAGTGTCGGGATGTGTGCGGGGATGATGTGGGCTGTAGTGTTGGGATGTGTGCGGTGAAGATGAGGGCTGTAGTGCCGGGATGTGTGTGGTGAAGATGAGGGCTGTAGTGTCGGGGTGTGTGCGGTGATGAAGATGAGGGCTGTAGTGTCGGGGTGTGTGCGGTGATGATGGGGGCGGTAGTGTCGGGGTGTGTGCGGTGATGATGAGGGCTGTAGTGTCGGGATGTGTGCGGTGATGATGTGGGCGTAGTGTCGGGATGTGTGTGGTGATGATGAGGGCGGTAGTGTCGGGGTGTGTGCGGTGATGAAGATGAGGGCTGTAGTGTCGGGATGTGTGTGGTGATGATGTGGGCGGTAGTGTCGGGGTATGTGCGGTGATGATGGGGGCGGTAGTGTCGGGGTGTGTGCGGTGATGATGAGGGCGGTAGTGTCGGGGTGTGTGCGGTGATGATGAGGGCTGTAGTGTCGGGATGTGTGCAGTGATGATGTGGGCGTAGTGTCGGGATGTGTGTGGTGATGATGAGGGCGGTAGTGTCGGGGTGTGTGCGGTGATGAAGATGAGGGCTGTAGTGTCGGGGTGTGTGCGGTGATGATGGGGGCGGTAGTGTCGGGATGTGTGCGGTGATGATGAGGGCTCTAGTGTCGGGATGTGTGCGGTGATGATGTGGACGTAGTGTCGGGATGTGTGCGGTGATGATGTGGGCGTAGTGTCGGGATGTGTGTGGTGATGATGAGGGCGGTAGTGTCGGGGTGTGTGCGGTGATGATGAGGGCTGTAGTGTCGGGGTATGTGCGGTGATGATGAGGGCAGTAGTGTCGGGATGTGTGCGGTGATGAAGATGAGGGCTGTAGTGTCGGGATGTGTGTGGTGATGATGTGGGCGGTAGTGTCGGGGTATGTGCGGTGATGATGGGGGCGGTAGTGTCGGGGTGTGTGCGGTGATGATGAGGGCGGTAGTGTCGGGGTGTGTGCGGTGATGATGAGGGCTGTAGTGTCGGGATGTGTGCGGTGATGATGTGGGCGTAGTGTCGGGATGTGTGTGGTGATGATGAGGGCGGTAGTGTCGGGGTGTGTGCGGTGATGATGAGGGCTGTAGTGTCGGGGTGTGTGCGGTGATGATGAGGGCGGTAGTGTCGGGGTGTGTGCGGTGATGATGAGGGCGGTAGTGTCGGGGTGTGTGCGGTCATGATGAGGGCGGTAGTGTCGGGGTGTGTGCGGTGATGAAGATGAGGGCTGTAGTGTCGGGATGTGTGTGGTGATGATGTGGGCGGTAGTGTCGGGGTGTGTGCGGTGATGATGGGGGCGGTAGTGTTGGGGTGTGTGCGGTGATGATGAGGGCGGTAGTGTCGGGGTGTGTGCGGTGATGATGAGGGCTGTAGTGTCGGGATGTGTGCGGGGATGATGTGGGCTTTAGTGTTGGGATGTGTGCGGTGAAGATGAGGGCTGTAGTGCCAGGATTTGTGTGGTGAAGATGAGGGCTGTAGTGTCGGGGTGTGTGCGGTGATGAAGATGAGGGCTGTAGTGTCGGGGTGTGTGCGGTGATGATGGGGGCGGTAGTGTCGGGGTGTGTGCGGTGATGATGAGGGCGGTAGTGTCGGGGTGTGTGCGGTGATGATGAGGGCTGTAGTGTCGGGGTGTGTGCGGTGATGATGAGGGCGGTAGTGTCGGGGTGTGTGCGGTGATGATGAGGGCGGTAGTGTCGGGGTGTGTGCGGTGATGATGAGGGCGGTAGTGTCGGGGTGTGTGCGGTGATGATGAGGGCGGTAGTGTCGGGGTGTGTGCGGTGATGATGAGGGCGGGTAGTGTCGGGGTGTGTGCGGTGATGAAGATGAGGGCTGTAGTGTCGGGATGTGTGTGGTGATGATGTGGGCGGTAGTGTCGGGGTGTGTGCGGTGATGATGAGGGCGGTAGTGTCGGGATGTGTGCGGTGATGATGGGGGCGGTAGTGTCGGGGTGTGTGCGGTGATGATGAGGGCGGTAGTGTCGGGATGTGTGCGGGGATGATGTGGGCTGTAGTGTTGGGATGTGTGCGGTGAAGATGAGGGCTGTAGTGCCGGGATGTGTGTGGTGAAGATGAGGGCGGTAGTGTCGGGGTGTGTGCGGTGATGATGTGGGCTGTAGTGTCGGGATGTGTGTGGTGAAGATGAGGGCGGTAGTGTCGGGATGTGTGTGGTGAAGATGAGGGCGGTAGTGTCGGGGTGTGTGCGGTGATGATGAGGGCTGTAGTGTCGGGGTGTGTGCGGTGATGATGAGGGCGGTAGTGTCGGGGTGTGTGCGGTGATGATGAGGGCTGTAGTGTCGGGGTGTGTGCGGTGATGATGAGGGCGGTAGTGTCGGGGTGTGTGCGGTGATGATGAGGGCGGTAGTGTCGGGGTGTGTGCGGTGATGATGAGGGCGGTAGTGTCGGGGTGTGTGCGGTGATGATGAGGGCGGTAGTGTCGGGGTGTGTGCGGTGATGATGAGGGCGGGTAGTGTCGGGGTGTGTGCGGTGATGAAGATGAGGGCTGTAGTGTCGGGATGTGTGTGGTGATGATGTGGGCGGTAGTGTCGGGGTGTGTGCGGTGATGATGAGGGCGGTAGTGTCGGGATGTGTGCGGTGATGATGGGGGCGGTAGTGTCGGGGTGTGTGCGGTGATGATGAGGGCGGTAGTGTCGGGATGTGTGCGGGGATGATGTGGGCTGTAGTGTTGGGATGTGTGCGGTGAAGATGAGGGCTGTAGTGCCGGGATGTGTGTGGTGAAGATGAGGGCGGTAGTGTCGGGGTGTGTGCGGTGATGATGTGGGCTGTAGTGTCGGGATGTGTGTGGTGAAGATGAGGGCGGTAGTGTCGGGGTGTGTGCGGGGATGATGTGGGCTGTAGTGTTGGGATGTGTGCGGTGAAGATGAGGGCTGTAGTGCCGGGATGTGTGTGGTGAAGATGAGGGCGGTAGTGTCGGGGTGTGTGCGGGGATGATGTGGGCTGTAGTGTTGGGATGTGTGCGGTGAAGATGAGGGCTGTAGTGCCGGGATGTGTGTGGTGAAGATGAGGGCGGTAGTGTCGGGATGTGTGCGGTGATGATGAGGGCGGTAGTGTCGGGGTGTGTGCGGTGATGATGTGGGCTGTAGTGTCGGGATGTGTGCGGGGATGATGTGGGCTGTAGTGTTGGGATGTGTGCGGTGAAGATGAGGGCTGTAGTGTCGGGATGTGTGTGGTGAAGATGAGGGCTGTAGTGCCGGGATGTGTGCGATGATGATTTTTTCGTATTAGTACGGCTGCAAGTTTCGGTGTAGGATTGTGCCGTACTAATATGAAAAAAAGTACAAGTTACAATTCTTTTGGGTTGCCTCTAGAACTATGGCCAACAATAAAACAACTGGTTCCTTGAAATACAAGTGTTGTAAGCTCATTAAAGGGAATCTGTCACTAGGTATTTGCCACATAATGTGCCTACTGCCAGGTTGTCCAGCATATTCATAAGCTCTGTATAAGGCTGCAGTCACACTAGCATATGGCATGTGAGGAAGCGCATCGGATGTCATATACTAATGACCCTCGGCTGATGCTCTGCTGCAAGTGTGAACAGAGTTTCATGCAGTTGTGATCCAATCTTGCAATTGCTCACTAACCCCATAGACTTGCACCCATAGACATTACTATTAGATCTGCAGTAGAGAAAACAGTGATTTTATCAAAATGACAGGAAACAACTCAGTAAGTGACACATCGCTGCAATCAGGGTCTCTGTACATTATGCTGCTCTCAGATGAGGTAGCAAAAACCTGGTGACAGGGTCCCTTTAAGGGCATGTTTACATGATGCAATTGAGATTCATTCTTAGACATGATTTTCTGAAAGTACAATAAAATCTCTGAACAACCGGCGCGCAATAGGAGGAACGACTTTATGAAAATGAACGACATGTCAACGAGCAAAGATAAGGTGAGTATTTTTGCTCGTTCACAGTCGTTTGGAGATGTCACACGGTACGATATTTCTGACGATGCGGGATGTTCTTCACTAACGACGTTACCCCAACGACATCTCGCCCGATATATCGTACCGTGTGACGCCGGCATTAGGCTATGTGCCCACGGGGAAAGTGTCCTGTGGATATATCCGTAGGACATTCTGCAGGAGCTCCCAGAAAACCGCAGCACAACTTTGTGTGTGTTAATGCTGCGGTTTTATTGTGGAATGTCCTGCGGATATGCTGCGGTCATTCTGCATTGAGGATACAGTACCATGGCTTCGGCACTGCATCCTCAATGCAGAACAAGTGCCGGAGTGATCGGGGCATTCATACTTACCTCCATCACGCAGCACTTCACTCTCCGGCCGTGTCTGTCTGCACTTTGCAGGAGAAGGTGGGCGGGCCTGAACCAGCTCCGGCTGTCACATGACCGGAGCTCGTACAGGCCCCGCCCACCTTCTCCTGCCCGCTCCTGGCTCCACCGCGCTCCTCTGCACCGGAGGAAGTGACTCTGGTGTCTTCAATCAAGGCAGGTAAGTGTGGGACCCTGCGGAAAAATCCGCAGTAATAATTGACATGCTGCAGATTTTTCCGCAGGGAAATCCGCACTCTTTCTGCTGCGGAAAAAAATGCAGCACGGGCACAGCAGTTCCAAAATGCCATAGAAATGGCTGGGGACTCTCTGTACTGCGGATTTTTGAGAAATCCGAGGAATTTCTGCGAAAAAATCGTGACAAGTTCCACAAATTTTCCACAGCGTGGATACATAGCCTAATATTCCACCATTCTGTGTGTGGCTCATTTCATTGCAAGAAATCCTGCTTAACATTGGCCAAACTTATAGCAGAAAAAGCTGTAGTGTTAAGAGGTAACTATCACTTTACCGAAATATATGCAGTCATGCTTGAAAGTGTTGGCTTCCTTGAAATTGTTCCAGAAAGTGAAGTATTTCTCTCAGAACACTTTTGCAATTTCACTTGTTTTGTTATTCACATGTTTATTTCCTTTGTGTGTATTGTGACAACCCCAAAAAAACTGAGAAAAAAAGGAAACTAGACATAATTTCACACAACATTGTTGGCATCCTTAACTTAAAGGGAACCTGTCAGCAGAAATGTCCCCTAAAACCTAACAGATTCCCCCTCTGCAGCTCCTGGGCTGCATTCTATAAAGGTCCCTGTTATGATTGTGCCCACTTTCTGACCGAAAAAAAGTGTTTATAAAGTTGTACCTTTTTGGCTTCTGATTCTGTAAATCCGTCACGGGGGCGGGCTGCCTGATGGCCGTTATTCTGCCCCCTGGTCCTGTATGCCGCCCCCATCGCTGATTTCAATACTTCTGGACGCCGCCCACTGCTCCAGCCATCCCCGCGCATGCCCAGTGCCCATCTCTCGGGGATGAGCACTGTGCCCAGCGTCACCGCTGGTGACGTGCACGCAGGGTTAAGATTATGGGCGGTGCTGTGATGTTTATTCCTAAGCAACCGCCTATAATCGCGGGACCGCGCTTTTCCCCTCGGCCTGCTTCTTTCTGCGCAAGCGCGCTGCTGCTGACCTCACTTCGCCTCCTTCCCATCTTGCCCCGAGGCAGGAAATAGATGGGAAGAGCGCGGAGCAGTGACTACACCGAAAGCGCGGTCCCGCGATTATGGGCGGTTGCTTAGGAATAAACATCACAGCACCGCCCATAATCTTAACCCTGCGTGCACGTGACGCTGGGCACAGTGCTCATCCCCGAGAGATGGGCACTGGGCATGCGCGGGGATGGCTGGAGCAGTGGGCGGCGTCCAGAAGTATTGAAATCAGCGATGGGGGTGGCATACAGGACCAGGGGGCAGAATAACGGCCATCAGGCAGCCCGCCCCCGTGACGGATTTACAGAATCCGAAGCCAAAAAGGTACAACTTTATAAACACTTTTTTTCGGTCAGAAAGTGGGCACAATCATAACAGGGACCTTTATAGAATGCAGCCCAGGAGCTGCAGAGGGGGAATCTGTTAGGTTTTAGGGGACATTTCTGCTGACAGGTTCCCTTTAATATTTGGTTGCACACCCTTTGGAATAAATAACTGCAATAAGTCACTTCCTATAACCATCATCAAGCTTCTTACACCTCTCAACTAAAATTTTGGACCACTCTTTTGCAAACTGCTCCAGGTCTCTCTTATTTGAAAGGTGACTTCTCCCAACAGCAATTTTAAGATTTCTGCACAAGTGTTCAATGGGATTTAGATGCGGACTCATTATTGCCACTTCAGAACTCTTCAGTTTCCATCAATTTCTGGGTCTTCTTGAAGTATGTTTGTGGTCAATGTTCTGCTGGAAGACCCATGACCTAGGGCACAAACCCAGCTTTCTGACACTGGGCCCTACATTGCAATCCAAAGTCCTTTGATAATTTTAAGTTTTCATGATGCCTTGCACAAAGTCAATGCACCCAGAGGCAGCAAAACGTCTTTGAACCTCCATCATATTTGACTGTTCTTTTCTTTGTAGGTCTCATTCTGTTTTCAGTAAACAGTAAAATGATGTGCTTTACCAAAAAGGTCTATCGTGGTCTCATCTGTCCACAAAATGCTTTCACAGAAGGATTTTGGCTTAAGTACATTTTAGCTTCTTTATATCTTTGTCACCAGTGGGTTACTCCTTCGTCTCCTGCCATGGTTTTTCATTCCATTCAAATGTCTATAAATATTTTGCACTGACGCTGATGCACCCTGAGCCTGCAGGACAGCTTGAATTTCTTTATTTCTTTGAAAAATGATTGGGGCTGCTTATCCACGATCTGGACTATCCTGTGTTGCAACCTTTCATCACTTTTTCCCTGCTGTCCACATCCAAGGAGATTAGCTACAGTGGGTTGTAAACTACCATGGACAAAGGAACATTAAAATCTCTGGAGATGACCTGGTAACCTTGAGATTGTTCATATTTTTCAACAATTTTGGTTCTTAAGGCCTTAGACAGTTCTCTTTTACTTTTAATGTTCTCCATGCTTTGTGTGGCACAGAGACACACAATGCGCAGATTGAATTAACTTCTCCCCTTTTAATCTGGTTTCAGGTGTGATTTTTATATTGCCCACACTTGTTACTTGCTACACATGAGTTTGCACGAACATCACATGTTTGAAACAAATTTGTTTTACCCACCTTGGAAAGATGCCAACAATTGTGTTCAGACCATTTTTGGGGTTTTGTGTGAAATTATGTCCAATTTGCTTTTATTTCTCTTTTTTGTGTTCTTCCAATACACAAAACGTAAATAAACACGTGTATAGCAAAACATGTGTAATTGCAAAAATTTTATAGGAGAAATAATTATCTAGAACAATTTTAAGGGTGCCAACACTTTCAATCATTAGTGCATATAGTACTAGTCAAAGTTTGGACACCCTTTTTCATTCAATGATTTTTCTTGTGAGTATTGGAAAGTTAACATTGTAGGTTCAGACTGAAGGCATCAAAATCTATAATGTAGGTATGTATGTTTGTATGTATATAGATATACTTCTGAAATAAAAAATTATAACATTTGTTTCATGTGACTTTTCGATATATAACAGTACTGTTTGTGATTATTATATGATTTCTAACCTGCATTTTTAGCAGTTTTTCTGGGTGTCTCTCCACCTCTGTGTCTAGCTCCTGCATCCCACCCCTCTATAGACTTTGATAAGCATTGAACTGTAAACTTTAATCTGATCCCTCAGTGAGTTAATAATTTGCTGACACTAAATTCATAGTTTCATAGTTTTTAAGGTTGAAGGTAGACCACTGCAATATTTAGCAGAGGGTTACATAGTCTCACTCCTCTAAAGGCCGCTTTACACACAGCGACATCGCTAACGAGATATGGCTGGGGTCACGGAATTCGTGACACACATCCGGCCTCGTTAGCGATGTCGTTGCATGTGACGCATATGAGCGACCGCTAACGATCAGAAATACCTAATCGTTGATCGTTGACACGTCGTTCATTTTCAAAATATCATTGCTCTTTCAGGACGTAGGTTGTTTGTCGTTCCTGAGGCAGCACACATCGCTATGTGTGACACGAGGGCAACGACGAACAACAGTGTTCCTGTGTCCTCCGGCAACGAGGTGGGAGTGACGTTAATGCGGCTGCTCTCCGCCCCTCCGCTTCTATTGGTGGCCCGCTGAGTGACGTCGCTGTGATGCCGAACGAACCGCCCCCTTAAAAAAGAGGTTGCTCAGCGGCCACAGCGACGTCGTTAGGAAGGTAAGTATGTTTGACGCGTATCGGCGATATTGTTCGCCACAGGCAGCGTTTTGCCCATGACGCACAAACGACGGGGGCGGGTGCTTTCGCTAGCGACATCGCTAGCGATGTCGCAGCGTGTAAAGCGGCCTTTACAGTAAAGAATCTGTGTCGGTGATTCTGATTAAGCCTTCTTTCATCTAGATGTAGTGGATGACCCCTTGTCACCTTTGCAGGCCTGGGTGTAAAAATATTAGAAAGGTCTCCGTACTGATATATATATTTTCATATATTAGGAAAGAGGTTCTTGATAAGTGGAGAAAGTGGATTTTTTCTTTAATATGATATCTTTCAAAGTGTCTTATCTTTGCTTGCACTACATACTATTTACTTGATTTACACCGTGTGCAGAATTATTAGGCAAGTTGCATTTTAGGGGATTTTTTTTTATTATTGATCAACAACTATGTTCTCAATCAACCCAAAAGACTCATAAATATCAAAGCTTAATATTTTTGGAAGTTGGAGTGGTTTTTTTTTTTAGATTTGGCTATCTAAGGAGGATATCTGTTTGTGCAGGTAACTATTACTGTGCAGAATTATTAGGCAACTTAAAAAAAAAACTAATATATTCCCATCTCACTTGTTTATTTTCACCAGGTAAACCAATATAACTGCACAAAATTTGGAAATAAACATTTCTGATATGCAAAAACAAAACCCCAAAAAATTAGTGACCAATATAGCCACCTTTCTTTATGATGGCACTCAACAGCCTACCATCCATAGATTCTGTCACTTGCTTGATCTGTTTACGATCAACATTGCGTGCAGCAGCCACCACAGCCTCCCAGATACTGTTCCAAGAGGTGTACTATTTTCCCCTGTAGATCTCACATTTTATGACGGACCACAGGTTCTCTATGGGGTTCAGATCAGGGGATCAAGGGGGCCCATGTCATTATCTTTTCATCTTTTAGACCTTTACTGGCCAGCCACGCTGTGGAGTAGTTGGATGCATGTGATAGAGCATTGTCCTGCATGAAAATCATGTTTTTCTTGAACGATACCGACTTCTTCATGTACCACTGCTTGAAGAAGTTGTCTTCCAGAAACTGGCAGTAGGTCTGGGAGATGAGCTTCACTCCATCCTCAACCCGAAAAGGTCCCACAAGTTCATCTTTGATGATACCAGCCCATACCAGTACCCTACCTCCACCTTGCTGGCGTCTGAGTCGGAGTGGAGCTCTCTGCCCTTTATTGATCCAGCCTCTGGCCCATCCATCTGGCCCATCAAGAGTCACTCTCATTTCATCAGTCCATAAAACCTTTGAAAAATCAGTCTTAAGATATTTCTTGGCCCAGTCTTGACATTTTATCTTATGTTCCTTGTTCAAAGGTGGTCGTTTTTCAGCCTTCCTTACCTTGGCCATGTCCCGGAGTATGGCACATATTGTGCTTTTTGATACTCCAGTAACGTTGCAGCTCTGAAATATGGCCAAACTGGTGGCAAATGGCATCTTGACAGTCACGCTTGCTTTTCCTCAATTCATTGGCAGTTATTTTGCGCCTTTTTTGCCCAACACGCTTCTTGCGACCCTGTTGTCTATTTTCCATAAAACGCTTGATTGTTCGGTGATCACGCTTCAAAAGTTTGGCAATTTCAAAACTGCTGCATCCCTCTTCAAGACATCTCACAATTTTGGACTTTTCAGAGCCTGGCAAATCTCTCTTCTGAGCCATTTTGCCAAAGGAAAGGAAGTTCCCTAATAATTAAGCACACCTTATATAGGGTGTTGATGTCATTACACTACACCCCTCCTCATTACAGAGATACACATCACTGGATTTACAGAATTGGTAGTTGGCTCTCAAGCCTATACAGCTTGGAGTAGGACAACATGTATAATAAGTATCATGTAATCAAAATACTCATTTGCCTAATAATTCTGCACACAGTGTATAAAAAGAGCAAAAATCCTAATGTAGAGCATGGTGCAGGTTACTCTGTATAATGCACCGCCACTCACACCCGGTCCTAAGTATGATACAGTAAATTAATTTTGCCTGGACAGTTCCATGAAAAGTATAGATGTTTAAAATGACGACTTGGTTAGTGATTCAGTAATATTAATAATATTTTCCCCCTTTAGATTAGTGCTAGGAATAAGTCACATTTGATTAGTAAAGGCTGTAAATTCTAATGTGCAGCTGAGTAATAGTATTTTTAGGTCGGCACATAATTTTGCAGTTGTGAGCGCTGACATGGAAAGTTTCATATCTGCTCTTGGTACAGGCTGATAAACTGCTGGATTGAAATAGACCACCATGTTCAGGATAGAGACAAGCACCAGCATATTGTCACCATCGTCCTGGTGTCTAAGGTCTTAGTATTCAGTATGAATCTCCGTTGTTCTGGTTTATGGGTTATGGCATAAATGTTCTGGAAAAATCATGTTGCTCGTCACTGGTCTAAAATTTCAGAAGTTACAGTGTCTGACATCTAAATACTGCTTGTGTGTTTTTGCAAAATAAAAAATTTCCTTGTTGGAAGATTGTCCTTTTTCTGTATGTGGCTATACAACCTCGAACAAGACGCAAGAATAGGAAGCCATATTTGTACCAGTAACATGACAGAATAGATACAGAACCCTGCAGGTCTAAAGGGATATAAGGGGGTGACCCATTAATGTGCAGGAATCGTCAGAAATCTCATTCACTGAATCATGCAATAAAACAGAATCCTTTTTCTATGTATAAGCGCCACAGCACCATGAGGCAGCCGGCACAGAGACTGACATGGCTTCTGCAGACTATAGAGCGATTTGCAGCTTTTATGACACCGAGCAGTGTCCGACAGACCCATTTTACCAGAAAGTAAAAATGGCCCTCCATTTCTTATTTTTTTTTTTTGGAGGGGGGATTCCCCCCCCCAGATTTGCTTCAGAGGCTCCGAATGGTGCACTGGGACAGGGTCTGCAGTTACCCAGAAATCCAGGACTATAGATTAGCGCATATTGCTGTAAGATCTTCTTTTATTATCACAAAGGAATATGATGATAGTACCCCATTAAGAATGAAGTCCGTTAAGGAGTGTTAAGTTACTTAGCAGCAGAGCGTCTGGAATCTGTGGAATGTGACTGCTTAATTGCGAATGTTCCTGCTTGGAGTGGCCTCTAAGTATGTGCATGTACGTCTAGTGATGGGGGAGAAGAGCGATTGGAATTATACTAAATGCTCATGCTTAACGAGCTATCCCCTTCAGATCTATGTATATTTCCACTCTCCTGTTACCATTGGGATGACACAGCAGAAAACATGGTGGGCTTAAGGGGGTCATGCACATCAGATAGTTGTAAGTTGAATGCTCGTTTGACAGAAAGCTGTCATATCCGACATCTCAATATAAATGTACACTTGATTAGCACAGCGTACGTGTTTCTGTATGAGAAGGGGCACAGCCGCGTCCAGGCACCTTGGATGTCAGATTATCTACAGAATACAAATACAAAAAACCCCATCTTTCCCTCCCGCAACATCATGTTGGGAAGAAGCCCCCATACACACATCAGATGGTCAACTGGTTCGCCTGACTATGCTAATATGTGGAGCCTTACATGATTATTATTAACCTATTAATGGCCATTATAACATAGGCAGGTGCTGACACACCTACTGGGTCATTCCATGTCAAGTGGACCAGTGGTCCCCACTCGACCTCCGATTTTGCTGAAAATTTATAAGGATGTACATGTATGTTTGAAAAGAGGTTCTGTAAATTTTTAGGGCCAGATCTCAAATACATTGGGCACTGTTGACCTTTCACTGGAGGTTCCACCAAGCCTGCGGCTTCAGCTAAGAGGATTTTGCAAACTTTGGCACATAGCCATTAGAGTTCTATACTGGCTATGATGCTGAAATTTGGCATGCTAGCGCAACTTTTGCTGCTAAACACGATAAAATTATTACCGGCTATGACAAAACAATATTTCGGCCGCAATTTTGTGTCAAAGTAGCTTGTAAAATGCCTCGCATAAATTTTTTGCCTAACTTTGCCCATATGTAACTCAAGACCAAAAACCATTAGTAACTGGTGCTTTACCCTGTACACCAAACATCTACATGACTTTGCATTGCTGCAATATCATGGTCAAAGCATATGTATTTGTGGAAATATTCACACCCACATATGATGACAAACTTAAAAAATCAGAATTTTACCTATTTTTAGGTCAAATTTGTCAAAAAGGGTACCCCTAAAAAATATTAATTCTGATCTCATTAGAAAGAGCACATTTTTCTCTACAAGGATCATTGTTTTTTTTTTTTTTTGGAGTCTCTTAGTTTAAGAAAAAAAAAATGCCACTGAACATGGTGTTATTTATGCACGTAATGCATTGATTTTGTGTTTGATTTTCAGATTCTTATCACATGTTACAGAGTTTTTATTGTTGCTAGCAATGTCTATTATAATCAAAAACCTATAAACTTTTTTATTTATGAAAAGTTATTGACTAATAATAACAACTAATAATAACTAATCAGTGATTGCTCACAACATGACACAGGTGCAGTCCACACTTTCTTAACATTAATTGTGGAGTATCTCAAGACTCTCATCTATGAGATTCGTCATATCCACTACTTCAGCGATGGATCTGTAGCTCAGTACAAAAATTTCAAACATTTTCTCAACTTGTGCCACCACAATGCTGATTTCAATATCCGTGCTGAATGGAATTTTTTTGGTACCAGTCATGGAAAGTCGCCCTGTGATGGGATTGGAGGGACAGCAAAGAGGTTGGCAGCTCGTGCCAGTCTTCAACGCCCAACTGAAAACCAAATACTGACCCAGGTGGATTTATTCAACTTTTGCAATGAGCAACTGCATGGAATCAAGTTTTTTTGTTTTTTTTTGTTCCAAAAGAAAAAATTGACGAAATAGGGGTAGTTCAAGAGGAAAGGTTCAAAGATGGACATACAATTGCTGGAACAAGAGAAAATCACCAGTTTGTGCCAATTGATGACAAAAAGATTCGCATTTCAAGGGTGTCAAATGACCCATCATCTTTCATTGCCCATGTAGATAGATCTGTCAGATCAGAAATGCCTTTTGTGCCAATTGCAAACCTCCAGCCAGGGCAGTACATTGCCTGCATTTACGATAGGAACTGGTGGATTGGAAATATTTCTGAAATTTGTCGCCGACCATGTTGCATTAATAAATTTTATGCATCTTCATGGACCAGCTAGTTTCTTTCACTGGCCTGTGAGAAATGATACATGCTGGATTCCCGAGCAGTCAATCATTGCAATAATTCCAGCACCAGCTGCAACAGCAATGGGCCGACAATACAGCTTCTCTGAACCCATTATGTTGCAAATTCAGCAACAATTCCAGACCACTTAGACTGAACATTATGGCTTGGGAACCAACAAAAGATACCCAATATTAGGCTTGGGATCCTAGGCAAAGACACCCACCCTCAGGCTTCGGAACCTGCGATAAAGAGACCGTCCACGGCTGGCCTTGCACGGCTATCGGCCATGGCTCCTAGGCGATGAGGCTGCCAATTCTCGAAAGACCGCAGTATTAGAATTCTTAATAGGATTATAATACTAATTCTTAGGGAATTGGTTGTGGTATAACCACCATGGACCAACGCAAGGGTTTGAATAGTGCAGTTACCATTCATTGCGTATTAATAAATATGTTCAGTGGCATTTTTCTTTTCTTAAACTGAGAGTCTCCAAAAAAAAAACCAATGATCCTTGTAGAGAAAAATGTGCTCTTTCTAATGATATCAGAATTAATATATTTTAGGGGTACCCATTTTGAGAAATTTGACCTAAAAATAGGTAAAATTCGGTTGTTTATAGTTTGTCATCATATGTGGGTGTGAATATTTCCACAAATACATATGCTTTGACCGTGATATTGCAGCAATGCAAAGTCATGTAGATGTTTGGTGTACAGGGCAAAGCACCAGTTACAATTGGTTTTTGGTCTTGAGTTATATATGGGCAAAGTTAGGCATAAATTTTATGCGAGGCGTTTTACAAGCTAGTTTGACACAAAATTGCGACCGAAATATTTTGTCATAGCCGGTAATAATTTTATCGTGTTTAGCAGCAAAAGTTGCGCTAGTATGCCAAATTTCAGCATCATAGCCAGTATAGAACTCTAATGGCTATGTGCCAAAGTTTGCAAAATCCTCTTAGCTGAAGCCGCAGGCTTGGTGGGACCTCCAGTGAAAGGTCAACAGTGCCCAATGTATTTGAGATCTGGCCCTAAAAATTTACAGAATCTCTTTTCAAACATACATGTACATCCTTATAAATTTTCAACAAAATCGGAGAAGGTAGAGTGGGGACGATTTTTAAAACTGGTCCACTTGATGTGGAATGCCCCCTCTTCTGATCACCTGTCTAACCAGACTGCAGTGCTTGTGCAAGCCGTAGCCACTCCATTGATTACATTTTACTGACCACTTATTTGCAGGGGTGCAGAATATTGCACTTTTTTCCCTCTGAGGAGAATGGGGGGAAAAAGTACAATACTCTTGATAGGAGACTTGTCACCAAGTGAAAAGGGGGCAGCTTTGGTTTTCTTATATTTCTGCTTTTCCTCTGACTAATACATTTTTACCTCCCTAAATCTGCCATACGGTTCCTGATATTTGGTGCTTATTCGTATGGTCTTCTAAGGGGCATGGCTCACAGGATTCTCTGCGGTGTGTCTTTAGTCTGCTCTGTAAAGAATAAACCCTATGAGCCATGCCCCCTTGTAAAAACCCCCAAAATTAGCACCAAATAAAAAGGTCTATATTTAAAAAATTACAAAATTAGAGTAAAAACGACCCACTTTTGACTTGCTGAAGATCATCTTTAAATCTTGTCCTGTGAAACCTCTCCAAAAGACAGCTACCCCTATTCTAGGTTTTTGTATGCTGGATATTCAATTCATTTATTGTATTTGCTAACATTTTCTGGTCATCTTCTTTGGGAAGACCGCCCTTCCAGAAAACCATTTTTCACTGCAATTTGACATGATTGTCTCAAAAAAGTTCCAGTATTTTGTGTTAATGTGTATATTTTATTGTACGTGGATTCCCCATCTATGAGAATCTTTATGCTTCCTTTAGGCATGAATTACAGTGAAGGCATGAATTACAGTGAAGGCCTGAAGCAGAGGGTCCTCCCTCCTGAGAGCTCCATTGAAGCAAACTCTGTGTTCTTCATGACTGAATTAGAAAGGGCATCAGTACAACGCACTGCATCTCCTGCCACCAGAGAAGAAAGGTGGGCTTTTATACATCATGTGCTACAAATGTTATGAGCTCCTCTTGCCATTACTTAGCTTTTGGTAGGGTCCAGCCCAGTTTGTTCAAGTGGCTGAAGGCTGTCCACTTAGCACAATAGAAATTGCTGATAGCCGAAAACTTGACTTTTTGATAGTGGGATTCTCCTGCATACACATCTAGATCATCATCAGACACCTGAATCTGCTGCATTCACTTACTGGCTACATGTATGGTGCTTGTAAATTAGCTACATGGTTTTAGAATTTCAGTTTTATGATTTTCAGTCATTCTTTTTTCTTTTAACAGCATTTCAGGAGTTGACAATCTATGGATGGAAAATACACCAAAGTCTGTACTCTCCTACCAGTCTTCATTGAAGAGCAGAAATAGGTCATTACTTAGTGACTTGCATTCATCAGAGTTTCTGAGCTCAGAGAGATCGGTTCTAACCCAGGACTCTTCCCCTAGCCATCAGTTTCTCACAATAAGTGCTCCAGATTCAGGACATATTGATCCACAAGAGCACTCTGCTAGCAGAAATGCCCCGGCTTACCTGAACTTTGACAGCCATGTTATTGTCGGCAATAATCCTCAGTTGGATGAAAAACAGTTATTGTTTCTCTCAAGTACAAATGGTTCTCCTAAAACCATAAGAACAGCACTCTCATTGGATAGTCACAGCTCCCCAAGCCAAGGAAGTCCAGTCTTACAACATGTAGTAAAAAGTCTCCATTCACAGCCACCTCTTCCTGAGAAAAAGAGAATTTCTGAAGGGGAACGTTCGTTTGGCTCAGTCTCTCCTTCTTCCAGTGGCTTTTCAAGTCCACATAGTGGCAGCACAATCAGCATTCCATTTCCCAATGTGCTCCCTGACTTCTCTAAGGTTTTGAGTGAATCTACAATACAAGGTAATGTCTCTTTAGCTACCATATAATATTCTTAGCTGTTTACCAAACTGCAAAATATGAGTATACAAGCGTATACATTATGTTTATTTAACAATATGCTGTACTATTCTTAAAGGAACCTGTCACCAGTTTGTTCACTATGAAACCAAAAGTGTCACCTTCTGGAGCTCCTGGGCTGCATGCTATGAAGGTGTACCTTGTGCCCTGACTCCCCTTGCAGACCCTGAATATAACTTTATAAAACCTGACAGTTAGGTATGCTAATGACCTGTGGGGCTCAGATGGGTGTGCTCATTTTCGTCTCCGGTCCCTCCTTGTGGCCTTCTTCGCCATCCTCCTTTCATGATTGACGTGATGCCGCCGCCGTCATCATGCACGCTACTCGGCCAAGTCTCGCGTCTGTGCAGTCATTTCCCCAGCTCGCGCAGGCGCAGTTCGCCCTCGCGCAAGCCGGTGCGGTGTTTGCGCATGCATAAGATTATGGTCGGCAATGTGCATGACGTCCCCTGCGTCATCCTTATATTCTGGGCTCGCAAGTGATATTTGGTTAATAAGGAGGGAGACAGCAGTGCAATGATAGACAGGGCTGATTACAGTAGACAGACTTGTAACAGTGTTGCCCATGACTTTACGGAAATAATTTAACTTAGAACTAACCCTACCACTGCAACTTGTGGTGCTAGCACTCCCCTATTGACTTAAATGGCAAGATCATTAGAAAATCAGTCACACTTCAGCAGAGATTTGTGCCTTTTAATCTTGGATTTATTTTCCTTAATTGAAATTATTAATTTGTGGAACATATTTGGTTTTTGTGACAACTATGTATGTTGCATAACTAAACAGTTGAATACAGACTTCTTATTCAGTTAGGAAGGGCACACCAAACGGGTATGGGCAGGTGCACAGTGGTAGAAATAATCCAAATAATAAGAGAGAATACCACAGCACTCAGTGAGTAAAGTTTATTTGTTGAATACGTGCAGCATGATATATCTGTATTAGAAATAAACCAACGTTTCGGGGTACATGACCTTCTTCACGGCCTCCGAGGAATGACACAGTGTGTAAGCTGTTCTTACTTACTATTTTTATTCAGTTAGTCCGGTTACACATAGGGCAAGGGACCATGCTGAATAGAGGTAATCATTAATATTTGTGACACAGCCATTCATCAATGTATTTTCTGTTAATTTTTCACTGCATTTAGTTTAGACAGACTCCAAATTATCCACAGGCATATAGCTGTGAAAGTCTTCTTTATTGCACTGCCTTTTGCCCTATTCATTGGTAGGGTCAAATGAGGTGTAATTGCAGGCAGTCATCACAGGGCTCACTAGCTCTGCTCATGTAGGTAGCACAAGCCATTGAGCTCAGTGATTGGCTGCAGCGCTGCTGATGTGATGTCACCCCCGCAGCCGGGAAACAATGCACTGGACCTGGGGAGAGTGAGTAGTAGATGATTTTATTATTTTAAATAATGAGGAATAAGTAAAATTCCTTTAAACAATGAAAGTAGGGGTTCTGATTGTTATAG
This sequence comes from Anomaloglossus baeobatrachus, assembly GCF_048569485.1. NCBI lineage: Eukaryota > Metazoa > Chordata > Amphibia > Anura > Aromobatidae > Anomaloglossus > Anomaloglossus baeobatrachus. The sequence continues at coordinate 372,315,558 of NC_134358.1, read as the reverse complement.
ACAATAAAACAATTTTCCATAAACGAGGCCTGAAGAATCTGGGGTTGATTTTCAAGTTTCTAATTGTAATTCTGCAGACATAGTCATTCTCGCATCCCCCAGGATTCTTGTTTTGAAGTCCGTACACTCCTGGCTTTGGTGGTTAGCATTCTGGGAAGTGTGGCATGTACAACAGGCAAACAACACTCCCACTACAATGTAACGAATAGCCAAGCTGGCACACATTATTCTTTGCAGTTACAGAATATTTTATGTAGAATATACACACATGGTCAAAATTGTTAGTACCCCTCGTTTAATGAAAGAAAAATTCACAATGGTCATAGAAATAACTTGAATCTGACAAAAGTAATAATAAATAACAAAAAATCTCTGAAAATGAACAAATGAAAGTCAGACATTGCTTTTCAGCTTCCACAGAATTAAAAAAAAAATAAGACTCATGAAATAGGCCTGGACAGAAATGATGTCACCCTCCTCCGACTCCTCCTTAACTTAATATTTTGTTGCACAACCTTTTGAGGCAATCACTGCAATCAAATTATTCTTGTAACTGTCAATGAGACTTCTGCACCTCTCCACAGGTATTTTGTCCCACTCCTCAAGAGCAAACTGCTCCAGTTATCTGGTGTTTGAAGGTTGCCTTTTCCAGACAACATGTTTCAGCACTTTCCAAAGATGCTCAATAGGATTTAGGTCAGGGCTCATAGAAAGCCACTTCAGAATAGTCCAATGTTTTCCTCTTAGCCATTCTTAAGTGTTTTTAGCTGTGTGTTTTGGCTCATTATCCTGTTGCAAGACCCATGACCTGCAACTGAGACCAAGCTTTCTGTCACTGGGCAGCACATTTCTTTCTAGAATCCCTTGATAGTCTTGAGATTTCATTGTACCCTGCACTGATTCAAGACACCCAGTGCCAGATGCAGCAAAGCAGCCTCAGAACATAACAGAGCTTCCTCCATGTTTCACAGTAGGGACAGTGTTATTTTCTTGAAATGCTTCATTTTTCTGTCTGTGAACAAAGAGCTGATGTGCCTTGCCAAAAAGTTCCATTTTTGTGTCATCTGTCCATAGCATATTCTCCCAGAAGCTTTGTGGCTTGTTAACATGTAGTTTGGCAAATTCCAGTCTGGCTTTTTTTATGATTTTTTTTTTCCAACAATGGTGTCCTCCTTGGTCGTCTCCCATGAAGTCCACTTTGGCTCAAACAACTACGGATGGTGCAATCTGACACTGATGTTCCTTAAGCTTGAAGTTCACCTTTAACCTCTTTAGAAGTTTTTCTGGGCTCTTTTGTTACCATTCGTATTATCTGTCTCTTTGATTTGTCATCAATTTTCCCCCAGTGGCCATGTCCAAGGAGGTTGACCACAGTCACATGGGTCTTAAATTTCTGAATAATATGTGCAACTGTAGTTACGGGAACATCAAACTGCTTGGAGATGGCCTTATAACCTTTACCTTTAACATGGTTCTCTATAATTTTCTTTCTAATGTCCTGAGACAACTCTTTCCTTTGCTTCCTCTGGTCCATGTTGAGTGTGGTACACACAATGTCACTAAACAGCACAGTGAGTATCTGTAGCCCTATATACAGGCCCACTGACTGATTACAAGATTGTAGACATCTGTGATGCTAATTAGTGGACACACCTTGATTTAACATGTCCGTTTTTTCACATTATTTTCAGGGGTACCATCATTTTTGTCCAGGCCTGTTTCATGAGTTTTGTTTTTTTAAAAATTCTGTGGAAGCATGGTTGAAAAGCAATGTCTGACTTTAATTTGTTCATTTTCATCAATTTTTAAGTTAGAATTGCTTTTATCACATTCAAGTTATTTCTAAGACCATTGTGGGTTTTTCTTTTATTAAACGACGGGTACCAACAATTTTGACCACGAGTGTATGTAAATGGTTGTTATATCTTTTACCCCTTCTGCCCCATGCCACATATATAAAGCACAGGCAGATCATTACCATCTGAATGGGGTTGGCTTGGTAGCTGTGCTGTGTTGTTAGCAATGAGTGTCAGATGTGACAAAGGTTAACCCCGTAGATACAGTAGTTGGTATCAGCCCATCATCACCCCCGTCTATGGGTCCACTAGGTGCCAATGGGCGTCCTTGGCCCCATGAGCCAAACAAGGGCCTGCCCCCATGTTAACTATGGACTTAAACCACTTACCACTGCCTGTTAGGCTACTTTAGTGCAGTGTATTTTGTTTGCGGTCAATGTATCACATGGTCAAGTTCACTAATAAATATTTTAAAATGAAAAGGTTTTTTGATGTTTATAAATTAAAAGCCAAAAAGAAAAAAACTATACAAAATCAGTTTATCTGAAGTTGTAATAACCGCTAAATATAAAAAATGTGGGAATTTATTCCGCATGGTGGACACAAAAACAATTCCAGAACTGTTGATTTATATTTTTTTTTGTGAAACCAGAATGAAAAATATATATAAAAAAAAAAAGTTGTAGTGCAAGCAAGGAATATTACAAGTTAAGATCCGTGGAGAGGGGAAACAAAATGTTACAGGTTTAGTTTTTAAAATATTTTAATTGTATAAAAAAAAAATCAATTTGGCATGTCTGTAATTTCATTGTCCTGCACAGAAAAACGAATGTGGCATTTATTAAAACTTGAACAAAGCCCCCAAAATTTCAGAATTGTTGTTTTTTACTCCCAATCTCAAACCCTCCTAAATAAATACATTCAATTTAGAAAATGGCTTATTAATACAACTTATTACTGTATTAAGAAAAAAAAACCTGTTGAGTGATTATGTTAACGGAAAATAAAGTTATGGCTGTAGTAAATAAAATTGGTGAGTCCTTTAAATCACCATTGTCAGAAAAACTTGACGCACCTGATTGCCAGTGCAATGACCAACAAGATTGCATAGTATTGTCTTTTCTTAAATGGGATATGTCAATAAGATCAACCCTTCTAAGCCGTCTATATGGGCATGCAGGACATAGGAAGCTGAATAAAATGATACCTGCTATCCAATGTGTTATTCCAGAGAAATGCATGTTTTCCTATAAAATGGCTGTTCTTTTGATCTGACTGCAGCACTGCATCCATCTCACAGGCAGCCAGTGTTGCAATTCAGCAGAGTTGTGTAAGTTGCAACTGCAAACCTTTTTGTTATGAGGCAAAGTTCCTGTATTGTGTTAGTTACATGTCTCACATTGGCAGTGGTGTACCACCAATGGGGGCAGACCACACAGCCACAATGGGGCCCATGAGTCAGGGGGACCCGGTGCCAGCAGCGGCATCAGGCCCCCCTCTCCTCGCACAAAGCTCCATCCTTCATCATTCTCCCCCTGTGCCTGTGCTCGATATCTCAGTGCAGCGGAGTGTGGTGACATCACTACTGCACGCTGCTGTGCTGAGATATGCAGGACACTCTCTGACCGGAGCAGCGGAGGAACAAGAATAGGTGAGTACTGAGGGCCATATTTATCACTAGGCACCCATGGTCCGGTGCCTAGGGCGGCGAGCTGTAAGGGGCGGCACTTCCTGGCAGCAAAATAAAATAAAAAAATATTATTGTTACATCATCCCCCCTCCGTTAGACAGTCAATTAAATCCGCTGTGTTTTTGGAGTGGGGGGGAGAGGCGCACCTCCATTTATCTGTATCTGTGTCTTTAAGACGCAAATACAGATAAACTGCGAGCGCCGGCACACAGGGAGCTGATTCACCCCAGTTGTTCCTAATACTGTAAAGTGACGATTGTGGGGGAGGGGCAGTCAGAGGCTATAATGGGAAGTTTGTGGGTGAGAGGTAGGCAGAGGCTATAACGTGAGCATTGTGAGGAATGGGCAGACAGAGGCTATACCGTGAGCATTGTGGGGGATGGGCAGGCAGAGGCTATATCGTGAACATTGTGGGGGATGAGCAGGCAGAGGCTATAACTTGAGCATTGTGGGGGATGGGCAGGCAGAGGCTATAACGTGAGCAATATGGGGGAGGGGCAGGCAGAGGCTATAACAGGAGCATTGTGGGGGATGGGCAGGCAGATGCTATAACGTGAGTATTGTGGGGGATGGGCAGGCAGAGCCTATAATTTGAGCATTGTGGGGGAGGGGCAGGCAGAGCCTATAACGTGAGCATTGTGGGGGAGGGGCAGGCAGAGGCTATAATGTGAGCATTGTGGGGGAGAGGTAGGCAGAGGCTATAACATGAGCATTGTGAGGGAGGGGCAGGCAGAGGCTATAACGTAAGCATTGTGGGGGATAGGCAGACAGAGGCTATAACGTGAACATTGTGGGGGATGGGCAGGCAGAGGCTATAATGTGAGCATTGTGAAGGAGTGGCAGACAGAGGCTATAACGTGAGCTTTGTGGGGGAGGGGCAGGCAGAGGCTATAACATGAGCATTGTGGAGGAGGGGCAGGCAGAGGCTATAACGTGAGCATTGTGGGGGAGGGGCAGGCAGTGGCTATAACGTGAGCTTTGTAGGGGAGGGGCAGGCAGAGGCTGTAACGTGAACATTGTGGGGGAGGGGCAGGCAGAGGCTATAACGTGAGCATTGTGGGGGAGGGGCAGGCAGAGGCTATAACGTGAACATTGTGGGGGAGGGGCAGGCAAAGGATATAATCTGGGGATTGCCGGAGAGGAGCAGGCAGAGGCTATATTCTGGGGGATTGCGGGGGAGGGGCAAGCAGATGATATAGTCTGGGGATTACGGGGGAGGAGCAGGCAGAGGCTATAATCTGGGGGATTGCGAGGGAGGGGCAGGCAGAGGCTATAGTCTGCGCATTGCGGGGGAGGGGCAGGTAGAGGCTATAGTCTGGGGATTGCAGGGAAGGGCCAGGCAGAGACTATAGACTGAGGATTACAAGGCCTTTTGTAGTCTGGGGAGTAGGGGGCCTATGACTATAGACAGTGGTTAGGGGGATGGGGCTATTAGTATAGTCTTAGGCCCGTTTCACACATCAGTGAAAATCACTGACGTTTTTCACTGGCGTGTGTAAAACACGCACATGTCCCTCCGTGTGCCGTGATTCACGGCACACATGGGTTGTCTAAGTGCAATCCGGGCTCCGTTCTCCGTGGCCCGTGATTGCACTTAGAGATTAACTCACTTGTGCGCGCTCCCGCTCTCCATGGTGCTGATCGCTCCCGCGGTGCAGCATCCGGCCGGCGCTGACCCCCGCAGCAGCTGCTTCCAGGTCGGCTGTGTCGTGCATCATGAATATGCGCGACAGTAATCAGCCGGCTCAGAAGCAGCAGGGAGAACAGGCTGCACAGAGCGCCGCTGAAGCCGGGTGAGTAAAAATGATTTTTATTTTAAAAGCACGTTTTTTTCTGGCATGTGTTTCACGGACAACACCACTGCGTGGTCCGTGGGACATCAGTGATGCCAGAAAAAAATGGACTTGTCTCTGTGCGGCAATCACGGACACGCGGGTAAGCTGCACGGAGACACGTGCAGTGAAAAATCACTGATGTGTGAGCAGACCATTCATTATAATGGGTCTGCGTATGTCAGTGATTCTGGTACGTTTAAAAAAAAGCACAAACGTACCAGAATCACTGACGCTAGAAAGGGGCCTTAGAGTTAGGTGAGAGGTGCCTATTGCTGTAGGAGGGGCGTTTAAGGAGTCTATTGCTATAGGAAGTGGATTTAGGGGGCCTATTGTTGTAGGAGGGGGGTTTAGGGGGCCTAATGCTGTAGGAGGGGGGTTTAGGGGGCCTATTGCTGTAGGAGGGGGGTTTTGGGAGCCTATTGCTGTAAATGAGGTTTAGGAGGCCTAATACTGTAGATGGGGGGGTTTAGGGGGGCTTACAGAGTGAGGGATACTGCAAGGGACAAAATCGATGGGGAAAAGTATAAGGACTCAGTAAGTTGGGGGTCTCCGTATGGAGAGGGGTAGATGTAGAAACTTGGCAGTCAAGATCAATGTGAATAGGGGTTTTTATTGGGAAGAATTTGTAGGACCAGCACAAGCACAGGTGTTTCGGTCAAAAGACCTTCATCTTTGTGTGTGCAGAGGGTCCTCAGAAAGTATAGTAGCGTGGCGAGCGGCATAGCTGGGCATGACGTGGTGTCCTCCACTGTGTATGTGGCAGTGATTTGCTTGTCCTGGTCCTACAAGTTTTTCACAATAAAAGCCACTATTCACATTGATCTGGAGTGTCAAGTTTCTACATCTGCTTGAGATGGTTTTGGACCATACTTGTGCACCCCCCAGAAGTGCCGAGTGTATCAACTCACTGGAGTGGGGGAAGCATTGGGAGCTCATTATGGAAAAGGGATAGCATGGGGGTTCAATATGGACAGAGGCAGTGTGAGGGTTCAGTATGGAAAGGGGGCAGCATGGTTGGGCTCAATATGGAGTGAAGCAATGTAGGGGACTCAGTATGAAACGTGAGGTAGTATGGGGGGTGCTCAGCATGAGGTAGCATGGTGGTCTCTGTATGATGAGTGGTGCAGCATGGAGGTGTCATTATGGAAAAGGGGCAGGCAGCATTTGGAGCGTATTAAAAAGGGGCAGCATGATGTGAGGACAATCTGCAGATCATATTTTATAATTGAGAAAGGCTTGGTGGGTATAATTTATAAGGGAGGACAGTGGCATTTTAGTTTATTAGGGGGCAGTGTGGCGGTCATAGTATATAAGTGGGGACGGTGTGGTGGTAATATTTTATATGATAGGACAGTGTGGAGGCCATGTATGTTAAGAGGGATTGTGTGGAGTAATATTCTTTTGCGGGAAGCGCAGTGAGGAGCAGTTATTTTTTTTTCAGTCCACAGCATAGGGCTTATTTATGGCACAGTATTTGTGGTTATTGTTATTCGGAAACATTATACTGGCATTGTTATTTCTCAGGGCACCATGTTGGGATGTACTGTAGAAGACTGGAGAAGAGGGAAGTCTGCAGAGACGAGCTGTGGATGTGAAGTCATCATGGAGTCGAGTACATGAGAAAACAGCGATCGGTGAGTGAATTATCACAGATCTTACACTAACATTTACACAGGTTTAGGGAAAAAAATGACCGGCGTGCTTCTTTTAAGGGAACCTGTCACCAGATTTGGTGACTATAAGCTACGGCTACCACAAGTGGGCTCTTATATGCAGCATTCTAACATGCTCTATATAAGAGCCCGGGACGCTGTGTAGAACATAAAAATCACTTTATAATATTCACCTAAAGGGCAGCGCGGTGCAGACTGGTCGAATTGGTGTCTCCGTTCTCCGGGATCGGCGCCGCCTCTTTCGGCCATCTTTGTCCTCCTTCTTCTGAAGCCTGGGTGCATGACGCGTCCTACGTCATACACACTTGCCAGCATTGAGGTCCTGCGCAGGTGCACTACAATACTTTGATCTGCCCTACTCAGGGCAGGTCAAAGTGCGCCTGTGCTGGACCACAATGCTGACTAGTGAGGATGACTTAGGATGCGTCATGCATCCAGGCTTCAGATGAAGGAGGACAAAAATGGCTGAAAGAGGAGGCGCGGTTCCAGAGAGCAGAGACACCAATCTGACCTGTCTGCATCGCGCCACCCTTTACCTGAGCATTAAAAAGTGATTTTTATGTTCTACACAGCGGCCTAGGCTCTTGTATACAGCATGTTAGAATGCTGTATATGAAAGCCCACTTGTGGTGGCCGCAGCTTATAGGGGACATATCTGGTGACAGGTTCCCTTTAATATTTGCAAAAAAATCTACTTTTATTTATTATGCAAATGAGGACGCTTTGGTGCACCATTGGTGTGGTCTTTGTGTCGGTGCACCATTGGTGTGGTCTTTTTGTCAGTGCACCATTGGTGTGGTCTTTTTGTCGGTGCACCATTGGTGTGGTCTTTTTGTCGGTGCACCATTGGTGTGGTCTTTTTGTCGGTGCACCATTGGTGTGGTCTTTGTGTCGGTGCACCATTGGTGTGGTCTTTGCTTTGGTGCACCGTTGGGTTGGTCTTTGCTTTGGTGCACCGTTGGTGTTGTCTTTGCTTTGGTGTACTGTTTGGGTGGTCTTTCCTTTGGTGTACTGTTACACTCTCATATTTGTATTTTTATAAATGTTTTTGTTTTTATTGACAGCGCTCCATTAGTAAAAGTGAGTGCTTTCTAATATCAGCTTGTATGTCTGATTTTTACCGCTTTTACTAAGTGAGCGCTGTCAATCAACACAAGGGACTGGCTTTCATATGCAAATTTAAGAGTGCACCAAGGCATAGGTCATGCCAAGGGTGCACCGAAGCCCCCTCATTTGCATTTTAAAAAATAGATTTTTAAGCAAATATTAAAGGGGTTGTCCAGTCTAGAATGACAAGTCTGCAATCACTCTGTTTAAGTGCAGATTTGTGAATCCTCCCAGTCCACTCACTGTGTGCTACGAGGATTCTCTGGTGTCTGCGCTAGGAATGGCGGTCAAGTATGCGATATGCAGAGTCCAAGCTAGAGCCCGTGTAGGGGCGCCACCTCGGTCAATACAAGTGCATTAAATGAGGCCGTATCCACTAGACAAGTTCTGACCGGAAATATGCATATTGCATACTTGAGAATCGTGAGTGCGCTGGAAGGATTCACAGGTCTGCAGCCATAGAGGAACACATAGTCGGACTGCAGACTTGTCATTCTAGACCGGACAACCCCTTTTAAGCTAAACTTTGATTTTTGTAGAGGAATCATCCCTTATATAAATGTTTATTTATGTAAATAGAAAAATCACTTCACCCGACAAACAAACATTTTGCTTGTGCTTCAGGTGATCTGACAGCCGGTTTAGATAGATCATTAATCAATTTCCGATTATTAACAGCATTGTAAATGCACCTCAAAGAGTAACTAAACTTTTGGGAGAATTTTTTGTATTATGCCCAATAATTCTAAGCAGATTGGTGAGGAATCTGGTCCGGAGACCCCACAACCACAGCTGAAAAGCTATTTTAGAAGAGCGTGCACAACACAGAGCGGATGCTGTAGAAAGTCATAGTCCTGTCTCCTGAGCCGTGCACTTCTAAGGGGTCTTTTGAGCAATTTACGGGGGTCTCAGGACCCAGACCCACATCAATGTGCTCAGAATTAATGGACCTAAAACATAGAAGTTATCTCCCCAAAATTAAGGTATTTTTTAAATGTTTAATAGTGCTACTGCCTGCATCATCAGTTCTGTGGTTCCTGTATGGTTCGTAATCTGATGATGGCTGGTAACAATTCCTGGTATATACTCCTACTTACTTACCATTGTTACATACAAACTAGGAGCAGGAGTTTCATGCCAGACAATTTTATGTTGGGCTTGCTTTAGTTCTGGTGATGTAGTAGTGATTTGAGCTTGGTTCTGGTGATGCAGTCATGTACCAATGGTGGTCCTGGTCATGTAGTAGTGATTTGAGCTTGGTTCTGGTGATGCAGTCATGTACCAATGGTAGTTCTGGTGCTGTAGCAGAGTGCAGATGGTGGTTCTGCTGATGTAGCAGTGTGCAGATGGTGGTTCTGGTGATGTAGTAGTACTTTGAGGTTGGTTCTGGTGATGTTGTCGTTTACAGATGGTGGTTCTGGTAATGTTATTGTGATTTAAGGTTGCTTCTGGTGATGTATTCGTGTAGATGTAGCAATATTTAATTTATTAGATTTGATAGTAGATCATTATAGTGTCAGTGGGCCAGGCTAAATAAATATCTGTCTTAATGAGGCCATACGTCTGCCAAAGAAGTATTTGACTAAAGCACCCATAAGCTAGAGACAGCTGTCCCATCATTCGGCTGGCAGCTATCTCCCTGACTCTCCCATACACTATAGACAGGTGTTCCATTATACGGATGGCAGCTGTCTCCCTGACTCTCCTATACACAGGAGCGCTCCCTTTGTTGACTGCTCTTGTGTTCTCTATGAGACAGACACTACTACACATCTCTAGCAGTGGCTTATCTCTTAAAGAAAAAATGATCCACAGTCCAAAACTGGACATGCTGGGTCATCACTTCTCTGACAATCAGACTGTCGGCTGATCCTGTTTATCTCTGGGTTTAGCCAACTGTGGTCTGTGTACGAACACCTTAACTACTATCTGAAGGGAATGTGAACGGTTAGGGTGTGTGCCCACCACGGCCTTTACACATCTGTGATCTCATGAGTTTTTCAGGCGGAGGACAGGTTAGGAAACACGGGCATCTTTTTTAACTTGAAATTGTATTAAGTGCTAGTCAGTAACTTCTTGGTGGCAGTAGCATGAAAAATGGTTCATTTACCTGTTTTAACCACTTAGTGTCTTTGAAAACCTGAAGCTGTTAAAAGAAGCTAAAAAAAACTGAACATGTGCGCAGCAAGTGCTGATCTTCATTCTTATAGTGTTTAGCACTTTTTCAAGTGTATTACAGAGTAGCATCTTAAATAGATGTCAAGTGCACAACAAAATCATAGTTTAAGTGGTCGCACCCCTTACTGACAACGTAAAAGTGCCTAGGGCAGCATGAAGGCCAAATACAGCCCTGTGAGTACTTGTTTCTATATTTCTTTAACCAGTGAGTACACAATGACCAGAGGCATATGGGGGTGCATTAAATGATATGGGGCTACATAATACAATATGAAGGACTATGAGGGATACCTTATTCATGGACTATGGGGGGTGCATTATAATACATTGAGGACTATGGGGGCTACATATTATACATTCAGGACTATGCATTATAATACATGGAGGACTATGGTGATGCATTATAATACATGGAGGACTATGGGGAGTGCATTATACAGTAATACATGGAGGACTTGAGGGTGTGTATTAGAATACATGCAGGACTATGGGGGCTGCATTATTATACATGGAGGACTATGGCGGCTGCATTATAATACATGGAGAGCTATGAGGGTGCTTTATAATAGATGCAGGACTATGGGCACTGCATTATAATACATACAGGACTATGGGGGCTGCATTCTACTATATGGAGGACTGTGGGGGCTACCTTACACATGGACTATGGGGGCTGCATTATTATATATGGAGGACTATGGGGTGCAGTTTTAGTGAGTGAAAAATGCTGCTAAAGCGCTGAAAGAACTTACATGTTGCAGATTTTAAAAACTGCTTTGAAGGTTCAAATCTCCAATGAAAAAATAAGCAGCATGTGCATGAGATTTCAGAATCCTCATTCATTTTGCCGGTGTTGTAAAACGCTGCTTTTTTTCACCTGCAATACTGCAACATGTGAGTAAGCCCTACCAGTCATAGTACCGTAAGCTTTGTCTTTATTCTTAATATTCTCTTCAATATTAGGAACATACCAAGTGAAATACAGTAATAGCACCAGATGACCCATACTGTCAAACAATGAGGTCTGTCATGTTTTCACTTGGGTGACAGAGCCTTTTGTGTGTTTTCATATAGAAAGTACTGTATACACAAGCCATACTGAATTAATCTGGTACCACATACATGTAAGACAATGCGGACCTGCAGATTTCTTCTGCAGATTTGCAGTTCTACCTGTTGCAGATCTGCATGAGAACTAACCATGTCAATGAGGCTCACACTTTGCTTTTCTTTGTGGCATCTGCAGTTATGTCACATACATCAGATTCATATGGTTGTTGTATTTGTCACTGATTTTGGCACTAAACCATGAGAAAATACCCCAAGAGTACAAACAATTCTAGTGTCTAAATGGATTTTTTGATGAAAGTTGGTAGAACATGTAATGATGCTGAATTATTACTCAATTGGATATACAGCTGAACAGTCTAGCTAGAAACTTATTTTTTTCCTGTGATTTATGTGCCTTTCTGTTACATCATATATAAAACCTTGTAATATTATGTCACTTTCTGTCCTGCAGAACATTCAGCTGACAAACACATGACTGTAAAGTTTGTGCAAGACACTTCCAAGTTCTGGTACAAACCTGACATTTCCAGAGAACAAGGTATGTGTGTATATGTATCTTCATATAGGTTTCTATCATTTATGGTTGTTGCCAGGGGTGTCTTCGAATTGCACATATATAAAAAGGTTTCGCTGCCCTCTAGTTGTACACCTAACATATAAAGGGTTCTATATAAAGAGTAAGGCCCTGTGTGCACAAGGCGTTTTTACCCGCAGTTTTGCTGCAGAAATGTTTGTAATCTTTCTGCAGACATTTCCCACCAAAACCTATGGGGAAAAAAAATAGCTGTGCGCACACTGCGTTTTTTTTCTCAAGAAAATTCTTTGAGCAAAATTTCTTGAGAAAATTTCTTGAGAAAATGTGCATGTCACTTCTTTTCCGCAGGTACCTGCGGTATACCCCCGGTATTTCACTCCATTCACTGTAATGTAATCGCGAAATACCGGGGGTATTCCGCAGGTAGCAAATGATGTGCGGTATACCCCCGGTATAGCCGCGATTTACCTGTGGTAATGCACATCACTGCCTGCGGTTTTGCAGGAAATGATGTCATTATGACAGAAGAGGAAGCGGAGCAGAGAGTAAACACACGTCACACTCCCTGGACGCCGCACAGAAGCACTTCCGTGTGACCTCCAGGTGCCCGTGCAGTCTGTGTCCCGCACCATCCGCGCCGCTGCCAGCACAGCAGTGTCAGCTTGTCACACTGCAGTGCTAGCAGCCACGGGGATGACGAGCGCTGACTTCAGGAGGATAGATGAGATCATTACCTGCTGTGACGATCTCCTGCCTCCTGACGTCACCGCCGTCTATGCCCGTCTCTCGGGCGGCCCAAGACTGTCACTAGCGGTGACGTCACGGGCTCTCGCGATACTGCTGAGAACGCGGCGGACATAGAAGTCAGTGACAGCGCTGATGGCAGGACTGCAGGAGATCATCACAGCAGGTAATGATCTCATCTAACCTCCTGACAGCAGCGCTCGTCATCCCCTGCAGTGACCTGGGCTGACCTATTGATGTTAGCTCAGGTCACTGCATTACTCTCCCAGCCAATGGGGAATATAATGTTCTTCATTGACTGGGACAGTGACTATGGTATGGATCGGCATGTGACCCCCTTATTGGATTACGTCGGACCCGGATTTGATTGCACTTTTCAATAAATTGGTGAAAGAGGGAATGTTTTGGGCATTATTTTTTTATTCTAATAAAACTTTTTTTGTTGTCTATTTTTTATTTCTTACTGACTGGGTTGGTGATGTCAGGTATCTGATAGACGCCGTGACATCACTAACCCCAGGGCTTGATGTCAGGTGACATTACACATCTGACATTAACCCCATATATTACCCCGTTTGCCACCGCACCAGGGCAACGGGATGAGTTGGGGCGAAGCGCCAGGATTGGCACGTCTAATGGATGCGCCACTTCTGGGGCAGCTGCGGCCTGCTATTTTTAGTCTGGGGAGTGTCCAATAACAGTGGATCTCCCTAGTCTGAGAATACCAGACCACAGCTGTCCGCTTTACCTTGGCTGGTGATACAATTTGGGGGGGACCCCACATTTTTTGTTTTAAATTATTTATTTAATGTAAAATAACAGCGTGGGGTGCCCTCAGTTTTGGATTACCAGCCAAGGTGAAGCTGCCAGCTGTGGTCTGCAGGCTGCAGCCATCTGCTTTACCCGAGCTGGCTACAAAAGATGGGGGGACCGCACGTCATTTTTTTTTTATTATTTATTTTTTGGCTAAATACAAGGCTAGGCACCCTTTAGTGCCACATGAAAGTCACTAAAGGGTGCCAGCTTAGAATATGCAGGGAGGTGGGACATTATATAGGTCTTTCTCATCTATCTCTCTATCTATTCATCTATCCATCTTTCCCTCTATCCATTATCTGTCTGTCTATCTATCGATTATCTATCTATTATCTATATTATTTATTGCAATTACAGCATAAAAAAACCGCAGGGACCAACCTGCGGAAAAACCGTTTTTTTACCGCAGGTGCGGTAATCTTCAACTCCCAGACGTTTCTCAAGAAATTTTCTTGAGAAAAATCACTTTTCTAGTGCGCACATAGCCTAAAACTGCTTATACACATTAAGATTATGATCAATAAAACATATGCGCAATTCAACTATCAACATGTCGGACTTAACAGCATCCTCAAGGACATATTTAAAGGCGATAGATCCCTCCAAAATGGAAAAAATGTTTTCTACGTATGTCAGTGGTTAACTTAAGTTAAAAAAACCCGTCTATTATGTGCACAGGGCGTCTCTTTGACGCTAGTGCAGTCCCCGCAGTGCAGGTTAATAGCACACTGATGCAGTGCAGGTGTCGCACGGAGAGCCCCTCTGCTGGGAGGAAATTAACTTTATTCCTCCCAGCAGGTTTTGGCTTTCAGTCATAGGGACCAGTCTGCATGGTATATAGTGAGCGGCGGATGTAACCAACCTATACCCGACATCTCAATTACCTTCGATGATTTAATCAATACTCCAAAGCAGCATGCTCGCTGTCTTGGGGTTATATTTGACTCAGAACTTTCCTTCATTCCCCATATACAATCACTCACTCGCACATGTCACCTACATCTCAAAAACATCTCCAGAATCCGACCATTTCTCACCTTCGAAACTGCAAAAACCCTTAGGCTATGTTCACACACTGCGTTTTTTACCTGCGTTTTTGGTCCGTTTTTGCTGCAGAAATTTCTTGAGAAATTCTTGTAACCTTTCTGCAGACATTCCCCAGCAAAACCTATGGCAAAAAAAATTAGCTGTGCACACACTGCGTTTTTTTCTTAAGAAGATTCTTTCAGTAGATTTTCTTAAGAAAAAGAATGAACATGTCACTTCTTTTCTGCAGCTAACTGCGTTTTTTGCCATAGATAATTGGCACAATAACGCAGGGAGCAACCAGCGGTAAAAACGCACCAAAAACGCACCGAAAACGCACCAAAAACGCACCAAAAACGCAGGTGCGTTTATGGTGCGTTTTTTAACACAGGTGCACTCTTAAGAAATTTCTTAAGAAAAATCATTTTTCTAGTGTGAACATAGCCTTACCGTCACACTTATTCATTCTAGTCTGGACTATTGCAACTCTTTGCTGATCGCTTTCCCTCTGACCAAACTTTCTCCTATCTAATCCATCTTGAGTGCAGCAGCCAGGGTCATATTCCTATCCAGCCGCTTCACCGATGCCCCCACCTTGTGCCAGTCACTGCTCTGGCTACTTATTAGCTACAGAATACATTACAAACTCCTATCTCTCAGCCACAAAGCTCTCCACAGCTCTGCACCACCATATATCTCATCCCTCATCTTTGTCTATCATCCTACCTGTCCCCTCCGTTCTGCAAATGATCTTAGACTAACATACTCCATAATACGAACCTCACACCCCTGTCTCCAAGACTCTTCTCGTGCCGCGCCAGTTTTCTGAAATGCACTACCCCAAAGAATGCGACTAATATCCAGCCCCCAAATTTTTAAGCGTACATTAAAAACACACCTCTTCAGACAAGCTTATCATAATAACTTACTAATCTAACTCTCCCCTGTCCCACCTTCTAAATGCTATTCCAAACTCCCTCTTATTTCTGTCCTCACATACTCCATACAACCAATAGCATATAAGTGCACCTAAAAGGTTACTGTCTAATGACCGGCACATTCATCTTTATATGAAATCAATAAATTATCATATCGATAGCCGGATCATATACTAAAAGTACGCTTTACCTTTTGTGTGCCCCTCTTTCCCCATAGATTGTAAGCTTTCGAGCAGAGCCCTCATTCCTACTGTAGCTGCCTAACTATGTGATATTTTGTTTTGTTCTTGTCTGCACATTATTATTATTAGTATTACCCATGCCACTGACTGACAGCCGGCTCAGCATTGCAATGGCACAGAACTGGCTGTCAGTCAGAACCTGCTAAACCTGCAGATTAACCCCATATCTGTAGGTTAATAGTGGGATTTGTTTTTTTACAGGACAGGGCCACGGGGGGGGGGGTTGGGGGGGGGGGAGTAGACCAGTTTATCAAATATCATACAAGTCCTTTAATCCAAGCACACAATCCATAATATTTCTGGACACCTTTGTGTGGTGGGTCAATTATTTTTATAGATTGATAAATAACCGAGCCTATGTGGAGGCACTTGTAGAAGCCCTGCTGGATATCTATTTTCTGAGCTATAGCAAGTGGAGCTGTTGCTGGGCTCTGGTACAGTCCATTTTACATCTCTCCTCAGCGCTGTTTACTTTGCTTATTTCTCCTTTTCATTGTTGATTGGCCTAACACATCGTGGGTGTACGTCGCCTGCATGTTCTGTAGCATCGCCACACATGTCCGTACTGGCACAGCATTTCTGTACAGCATACCATTCTCTCTTCAATGAGTTTGTTTGTAGAGACCTCGGCATGTTTGCACACGTTCAGCCAGGTACACAGAATTTTTGTGCCAGGAACATTTCAAAGCAGACGTTGGTGTTTTTCTTTCTGTCTTTTCCCCTCTTATATCATCACTGATTTATTGTAGAAGAAATAGTTTAGATAGATGTTATCCTCATTTTATTTTCAGGCTATATCTTGCTGTCAATACACCGCTTCATAGAAATTAATGTATTCTAGGGATTCAAATAAATCAATGTTACTGCTATCAGAAAGTTACAGGTATATTAGCAGTCCTTGCATTTAGCTTTCCCTTGTCATCTTCTCCACTTATTGCAGCAATTGCCGTTCTGAAGGACAAGGAGCCCGGTTCTTTTATTGTTAGAGACAGCCATTCCTTCAGAGGAGCCTATGGCTTGGCTATGAAAGTTGCTACACCACCTCCATCAGTTATGCAGCTGAACAAGAAAGGTATGCGAATGTGTTGTGAGCCTCATTTCTTCTGCACTTGCTTATCTTAGAATATGATAACATCTCTTTGATAATCCTTTTTACAAGAGGTAGCTCTGTAGTAAAAAGAAAATGGGCCTTTTAGTTGATCTATAGTTCCTCTTGGATGATATGCACAGACTTTGTGCACAATATGTTGCCCTAGAACAAGAAATCCTACAGGACATCCCCTGCTTAGTCTCATAAGGGCCCCAACGAGAATAAATACAATCCGTACTCTCCTCCCACAGTGGCACGCGGCTATTCCAGGTGGGTAATGTAACATTGTGCCTTGTCACCAATCCTTTAATGGAGTTTTCAGTGATAGAGATGGGGATAGACATAGGGCCATAAAATAACAAAAGAACCAGTGCTGGCCTGAGAAATTCCTGTGCTGCATAAGTCACATGGATAGACACAATTATTGCAGCAGGGTACAGGCAATTCCACTGGGAATTTATCACATGAATTATTGTTTATTTTTTTAATTTTATGCCATTTCTGCTCTTTAGCCAATTTTTCTCTGAGCTCAGTATTGCTCCTTTAAGGGGTTGTCTCCTTAAGATAACTCCTATTCATATGCCCTATTAGATTGTATGGACATCATAGACTCTGGAAGTGACCCACATTACAGCTTACATGGACCCTTTTTCATGGATGGATGGTTATTATTTCTAGTCTCCCAGTAATACATGCTAGGGTGCATGCATTTTGAAATGGGTTCCCCAGCATTAGAAAACAACACTGCTTTCTTCCAAAAATATCTTTCTGCCCAACACAATTGACTTCAATGGAACTGAGCTGCAATATGGGACACAACCAAGTGTGCTACTACTACTGTGGAGGTGGGGGGGGGGGGTTTAAATCAAAGATCAACCCTTAAAAGTGGGGTTCACCCATATTTTTTATTGTCTAGATCAATATTATATTGAGAAACAATGTTTCTCTCAAATACCTTATGTTGGCAATAGTGCCTGTAAGAGGCGCTATTGCAGACCGCTGTTCCCCACTCCGTAACCCTCGGGCTCCGTGACCTCGGGGATCCGGTGACGTCACGTCAAGTTCTGGACACATCGCATCCCTGCGGCCGGCCCCAGTCTTCCTGACTCACTGAGCTGTGGGCGGTGTTTCACCACTTATCACAGCTCAAAGTGTCTCCTGCTTGCAGCGTTTTGCTGTGAGGGAGGAGGGAGCTGATGGGCTGTGACGAGAGGTGAAACATCGCCCACAGCCCATCACTGACGGACACTGCGGCCAGCCATTGTGTCAGGAACTTGACATGACGTCACCAGATCCCTCGAGGTCACGGAGCCCGGGGGTCACAGAGCGGGGAACAGCGGTCTGCAATAGCGTCTCTCACAGGCACTATTGCCAACATAAGGTATTTGAGAGAAACATTGTTTCTCAATATAATATCGATCTAAACAATAAAAAATATGGGTGAACCACCCCTTTAAAGGAGTTTGCTAACAGTGATCTGCTTAAGACAGACCCAATTAAAGAGGAGCCAGCTTCTTTATTCCCCAACAATAAGCCATCACAGACTGAAATTGTGGCCAGCACTACTACAACATGCAGAAAATGTGGCAGTAGATGGATGACTATCCGTGTAATGCAGGGATGCAATATTAAAGCTTATCCTGAGCAACGAACTTTTATCTATGGAATTAATATGACCGCACAGAATAGAGGCTTTTATAGTGAGACAACCCTTTTTCTACTCAACGTAACTACCACATATGACAATGTTGCGATGCTGGCAACCTCAAATTTACACTGGTTTTCTGTAGTCTCATCAACTATAATTATATAGAGAAAATATCATTATAATCTATAGGATGAGGAAATACACCTGTGTGTCAGGTTACTTGTAAGCAGAACACTCCAGTGGGTAGATTGCATGATGGACACCCACAACCAACCACATCCATTGACTATACTGGGGTCCAATGGTTTCCATAATGACTAGGAAATTTTTACAAAAAACAGCACAATTTTCATTAATCATGGAATCCGCTACAGAGCCCCTGGTGCAAATGTGAGTACAGCTATAATGTAAATGTTACACACTAGAATTTAAAATCTAATATAAAGTTTACTAATGTCCAGAAAAAAAGGGCCTCCCCCCCCCCCACACACACCATCTAAAATGCCAAATGCAAAGACAGATGTAATCCCAGTCTAGCAATATGACCAAGAAAATTGGACAAAGACCATCTGAATGCCCATTTAATGGCGGAGTGGATGGGAAATTTTAAGAGAAAAATGATAATTTTTCAGTTGAAGAACGTAATACGCCCAAAAAGCCTTACTTACATCACTTATATTCTTACTCAACAGGTGGAGATTTGACAAATGAACTTGTCCGGCACTTCTTAATTGAATGTGTTCAAAAAGGTGTGCGGTTGAAGGGATGCCCCAATGAACCGTACTTTGGTAACTATTCCCACTATATCTGTCATTTTTCCTCCAGTTACAAGCATCTTATTCATGTCATATAGAGCACTACTTATTACATTTTAGTATTAATAGTGAGAAAAGCATTTATTGTTCCCCTTCGTGTTTGTGGCATAATTGTCTTTTATTTATCAGGGTTAGGTAATGTGCACGTTAGTGTTATTTTGTACATTACTCTCACAATATAGGCATCAGAAAGAAAACCTATTTTATAGTAAGTGTGCAAGAAAATGGCAGTCTCTGTGCATTGTCATGTCACAACAAATGTAATGTTTTACCGTAACATCAAAATTAATTAGATTTCTACAGTGTCATTGACAGCATGTCAGTTCTTTTAGTATTTTTATTGCGGTTTTCTTCTTTTAAGATCAAAATGGCTTGGCACCAAAATATGCATAAAAAATAGCATCAAAAACCGATAAAAAAAATGCATAAAAACCTGTGGTATGTTTGCTACACTTTTCTGTCATTGCCTGCATTTTTCATGTAAAAAAATGGCACTTCGGCAAAGCTTTGTGAGAACCTGCCCGAAGACTATATTTGGCCTATACTTTTGCTAAAGAGCCTTCTTCTGAGGACTTGGGTATTAGTGTCTCACCTGTTCCTTGTCTTATCTCTAGGGAGTCTGACCGCATTGGTTTATCAGCACTCTATTACACCACTGGCGCTGCCATGTAAATTACTCATCCCCGACAAAGGTATGCATTGCTATCTAGCCTGATTTTTCTTCACTTTTTCATAGCACATAATCTTATTAACAGTTAAAAACGTCTGTGAATGCTTTAAAGTTGATGATATGTTCATGTATATAGCAAACACCACAGTAGCAGCTTACAGCAATACAATATAATTTTTGTTGTAAATCATTTTGGAAAGGATTAGGTGTTACTATCCAGTTGATGAGACGGTGAGCTTTGGTAGTTCTGGAGAAATGTGAGCGTAGTAAGACATTTCAGATTGGGAGAGGATATTGTGGAGATAGAGGGGTCTGAATGGCTAATAGAAGTGTGTGCTGAGTCGGTCGTTCTGTGTGCTCTGCCCTTTACTACCCAGAGTAAGATGGATTCCTTATACCGAGGTTGTGCTGTTAATTCTTCCATGCAGGGGAGTTACTGTGAGCTATGTGAGTGGTTTCCCAGTAAACACAGTGGTGTGGCAGAGTTTACGGGCAGCTGTGGCATAGACGCATGCAACAGGTGGTTGCTTAGCACTATTGAGGGTGTTACAGTAAAAACATGGGAGTGAGCACATTCCTGTAAGAACAGGAGGAAAACCATGAGCAAGAAATATTATATGTCCAGTTTTGAAAATATCCTTTCAAACTCTTCTTCATGTTCCCTATGGCATACGAGGGGTTAGAAAATCTAATCAATTGGTGAGAACCTGATTATCTTATTGTTTCTGCACTGTCCTGCAGAGGAACAAGACAAAAGAATCAATTCATAGACTTCAAAAGTGAAATCTGATGGATAAATGAAGTAACAGCTCTCCATTCTGAGAACTAGAATAACAAGAGCCCTGCTGCTGTAAGGCCTCATGCACATGGCCAAACCATGGGCAGGCGTCCGTACTGCAGTACATGGTCACCTGTGGCTTGGTAGTCCACCAATATTATTATATGACAGAAAACTTAGAGCCAAAGGGAGTGACATTAGAATCATTCAGAAATATTACAATGGTGTGCTTGAGATATTAGTGGTGATACATGAGTAAAAACATACCCAAACGGATTCACAGTAGACACTGTCTGGCTTCTTCTCTGGCTGTATTGTCTTTTCCAACATGCACAAACCATGGTTAACCATGCATGTCTAAAAAAACAAATACTGCCAGACAGGGTACTTGGGGACTCTGTCAGCCTTGTTGAGGCTTTGTCGGGACCCCTGTCAGAATTAAGAATTAAGTTTTTTGGGGGATTCCAACAGAAATGTAGTGCTTGGTGTAGAGCACTGTATTAGTGTGCATATAGCCTTAGAAAGGCTTTTGTATTTTCCATCAATCGGCGGCATAAACAGATTACACTGATCATATGTGTCAGGCCGAATACCAGGAAACCTATCATTACAAGAATAGGGGATTTCTATTCACCCTGATTATATTTGTTTTTAGATCCTTTGGAGGAGATTGCAGAGACAGCGCCCCAGACTGCTGCAAACTCTGCTGCAGAGCTTCTGAAGCAAGGAGCAGGTAAGTCCTATAAGTGCACGCATCAGACCTTTGGCTGGTTACCCCCCCTCTAGGTGTGGATATGCTCATTGTACGGTGCCTGTACATGTAGACTTTTCTGTAGATGAGAACTGTAGGGCTAAAACTACATGTGGTTTTACTGCAAGTTGCTGCAGTTTTCTCATTCAGTTATCGCCCATACATCTTGTTTAGGTGAAGCGGATTGAAACGAGTTGCTTCACCTTTACAAGCCGATGTTCTCGGTAACATGGCACAAGACACAACATGTACAGGCAGCTGTAGTTTTCAGAATCATCTAATCCGAAGAATATACAGTATCAGAAATTTATCAATTATGATTCAACTATATTTTTTGCTAAGTCCCTGGCAGCGTTCTGCATTATTCAGTGCTTTATGCTTTTCAGTTTCCTGTTGGTCTTTCCCGGTGTAAGTTATGTTTAATTTTGAAATTTTTACTGAACTTGTGTATGTTACATGATTGTTTACATTTCACATCCTGAAATTGTGCAGAACCCTTTTTTCTTATCTTAACAATTTGGTTATCTTATTCAGTTCACTCCAAATGTCACGCCACATGCCTGTGCTAAATATTTTGCTGAAAAGCTGTACAATTGGGTGCAGAACGCGCTGGGCAGTGATGAATTTTCAGAACTTAGCCTCTGTACTGTAGTACAATGAATGTGCAAGAAAGCTAACTAAATAGGATTGAAGTGAAGACATTAAGCTTTAATTCAAATGTTTTTTTCAACATTTCTGCAGTAATTTTAAGGAGTTAAGGCGGTGTCACACACAGCGACAACGACGTCGCTGCTACGTCACCATTTTTTTTACGTAGCAGCGACGTCCCGTCGCTGTCGCTGTGTGTGACATCCAGCAACGAGCTGGCCCCTGCTGTGAGGTCGCCGCTCGTTGCTGAATGTCCAGCTTCATTTTTTGGTCGTCGCTCTCTCGCTGTGACGCACACATTGCTGTGTGTGACAGCGAGAGAGCGACGAAATGAAGCGAGCAGGGAGCAGGAGCCAGCATCTGGCAGCTGCGGTAAGCTGTAACCAGGGTAAACATCGGGTAACCAAGGAAAGACCTTTCCCTGGTTACCCGATATTTACCTTCGTTACCAGCGTCCGCCGCTCTCGCTGCCAGTGCCGGCTCCCTGCTCTCTGCACATGTAGCTGCAGTACACATCGGGTAATTAACCTGATGTGTACTGTAGCTAGGAGTGCAGGGAGCAAGCGCTAAGCAGTGTGCGCGCGGCTCCCTGCTCTCTGCACATCTCGCAGCAGGGGCCAGATCGCTGCTCAGTGTCACACACAGCGAGATCGCTAATGAGGTCACTGTTGCGTCACCAAAACCGTGCCGTAGCAGCGATTTCGGTAGCGATCTCGCTATGTGTGAAGCACCCCTAATGCCGGGAGTAGGATCAATGTGACATTCCCACATGAAGGCCTCTTCATTGCATTGTCCACATGGTCTCCAGATAGAAACCAGAGGCTTGAATGCAGCAACGGAAGCTAAAATAGACTTCTATCCTATTCAGTGATCAGATTTTATCTTGGGTGCATTGATAGCCAAAAGGCCCTGTCACACACAGAGATAAATCTTTGGCAGATCTGTGGTTGCAGTGAAATCATGGACATATTGTTCCATTTGTACACAGCCACAAACCTGGCACTGATTGTCCACAATTTCACTGCAACCACAGATCTGACACAGATTTATCTCTGTGTGTGACAGGGCCTAAAGATTAGTCTGGAGACAACGTGGACAATGCCATGAAAAAGCTTTCACATGTAGGAACATCACACTTGTCCTGCTCCCAGGATTAAGTAGTCTAGACCCCGCTAATCTACATTTCAGGTACACTAACATCTCAGCATTATATTGATTTGGTGGTGAAACAGTGGTATGGCCATTTGTCCAAAGTATCTCAGGAGCTGTTTTTCAACATAACAATGCTAGGTAGCTTGTTGCTTATGCTATTACGAGCAGCCTAAATGGTTTAAATGTGCTAAGATGGCCTGGAGCATCTACAGACTTGTCTCCCATCGAGCACTTCTCAGAGGTCGTTAGTCGGCAATTGCAAAGTGCTCTTCCACTATCACTCTCAAACTTGATACCTTATTACTGGAGATAATTTGAAAATGTTGATTTCACTTTATCGTCACCTGGATATCCTTAACTTGACAATCAATCCTTTAATTTCCAAATTCCACAACATTTCCATCAAGGTTTTTACATTTCATTAGTGAGGAAAGTATATTCCAATGACACTGTCAGGGTCGGGTCATGAGACCTGCGGTCAGTCTGTATTCGGACTGCAAAACACAGATATGTGAAAAAACTGTCTTAAAGAAACAAATTAAAGAGTATTGCAATACAATTGTGAAGCTTTTCAACATTGCTTTATAGACTGTGGTGATGGCGTCCACTATCAAATGTACTTGGTGGTTAAGATTCATAGAATTTGTCCATAACTGAGCTTTATTGTGAAAATAAAGGGACTAAGACAAGGGTGATAAATATAACAGTGCAATCAGTCTAACAGATGTAACATGTAGCATTTTCAGTAGATGGAAATCATTTCAATTTACTAGTACCAACAAAAATGGTTATTGTGCCTGCTTTAGACTAGTTACTGTTATTTTCTGCTATCTTTTTCACTTTTTAGCTTGCAATGTTTGGTATCTGAATTCAGTGGACATGGAGTCACTTACAGGATATCAGGCTGTGCAGAAAGCATTGAGTATAACGCAAATCCAGGAGCCCCCTCCTGTGTCTACTGTGGTGCACTTCAAGGTGTCCGCTCAAGGGATCACTCTAACAGACAATCAACGGAAGTAAGACATCATTTCTCTTTGTTTTAGTTATTTATTAATATTATGATTGTTAAATTGTGCCATTGTACATTATGAGGTAGGTGAGGTTGTTCTGAAGTTGTAGCCCTGCTGCTTATTGTGGATAAAGAAGGATATACTGTCATGACATGATATTGTCCACTTTTATCACAAGTAGCAGCTTATTTATTTGCTGCCCTCTTGAGGCCACAATATGAACTAATTGTAAACTAGATTTGGATCAAATAAAAAACACATGCACACAGTTTATACTGGACAGAAATCGTGTGATTATTGTTAAAAAGAATGACCTGCTTTATTTTAAGTAAAGCTATTAATGTAGTAAACAGTGGCAGAGAATATAATGCTTGGTGTCGGTAAGTGCGTACTTTATTTGTAACATTTTGTTTTTTCCACTCCTCTCTATGTGACAGACTGTTTTTCCGAAGACACTATCCAGTAAATACGGTGATATTCTGTGCTCTAGATCCACAAGACAGAAAGTAAGAAACGTCTCTTTTTCCTTTAATATATTGTGACTTGTTTGCGCTCATATACTTGAATGTAATTTCTGTTATATTTCCCCATTAAGGTGGACAAGAGATGGACTTTCTGCAAAGTAAGTAAAATTTACAATTGGACATACATGTGTAATTCCATTTTTTTTAAATTGCCATTTTTTTGGGAGTGGTAAACAAAAAGAGAACATTTGACCATGGCGATCTCTCACCAGCACAGTGTGAAAGATGGAATTTATGGTGGTTTCTGTAAAAACCTGGAATCCATTTGTTACCTTTACATCTTTATCAAGGCTTAAAAGTCCCCGATTCTGCCTGTCCACAATACATTCAGACTGCGAGCCAAATTTGTCACGTGTATTTGCTGGAATTTTCCGCAATCTTGTTGAAAAAAAAAGCACAATAAAATGAGCACATGTGAATGCAGAGAGTTCTGATATATAGATTATAATATCGGTACTTACCCACATTTAACTATGACCGCCCTAATTCAACAGGTGATGCTCAGTCTGCAAAGGATAGAATCCTAAGAAATATAGAACATAAAGTTCAGAAATAGGTGCACGGCATGTGGGTCATGAAACGGCCATCATGCCGATCTGAAATGTAGAATAAATTAAGGTTCATTTTTTTCCCTAGTTTACTTATTTTAAATCTCAGTATTACATTATCCTTCTACACAGTTTATTACTATTTCCACAAAATACCTATTTACCAATGAGTTGAATAAATTCAATATATTGTGCAGACAAGTTGTCAAGGGGACTGCAAGGCAGAGGGTGTGACAGTTAATGTCAGAAGTTAATTTTACCAAGGGTGCAGGGTTTTGTGAATTCATCAATGTTATGTTATCTCTGTAGAATTGCCATGTAAATGTAGACTGCATCAAATGTTCACACAAGTCCTGATAGTTAATAGAGAGCCAAATAAAATGACTTGAATTGAGGCCCAAGTCTAATCTTGATCAAAGTAATTTTGTGACAGAAATTGTAAATTGCTTTGAGAAGTTGTGAAATTTTGATGCATCTCGCAGTGTGACGCCATGACTCGTCTAATTCATGACAAGCTGTGTCATTACTTACGCCAGAAACTAGTCAGTAATTGGTGTAAGATTTATGACATGATGCACAGAGGCACACACCGCTCGGCAGATTTATGGAGAGGAGTGCAAATATTCATGAATCGGGAGCATTAGACTCCACCATGACCCCTCATCAAACTCAGCAAGAAAATCGCCAGTCTTAATGAATCAGGGCCATTGTAGGTTTCTAAAAGAGGATAATGATCCAATATCACATGTCTGAGTGGCAAAATTATGTGAACCTTTAGGAATAGCATATAATTTGAGGATGAAATTACAGTCTGGTACTTTCAATCAATGGGATGACATCCAGTTGTGAGTGGGCGATTTTATTTAAAGAGGGATTTATCAAAGTCTGATTTTCTTAACATGTTTGTGGAAGTGTATCATGGCACAAACAAAAAACATTTCTGAGGACCTCAGAAGAAGAGTTGTTGATGCTCATAAGGCTGGAAAAGGTTAGAAACCTATCTTTAAGGAATTAGGACACCTTATTCAGATTGTTTATAAATAGAGGAAATATAAGATCATCTTTAATTCCCCAGCAGTCGTCAAAAAACAAAGATCACTTCAAGAGTATAGCCCCCGTCACACATAGCAAGATCGCTGAAACGTCACATCGTGACAAAACAATCAGGACAATTGTTTGCTCATTGGCCTCCCACTGTGCAGCACGCATCGGCATGTTTGACGGCGGGAGAGCCGTCGTTACACGGGTTGCTGATGGCTGGTTGCTGTGGAGATCTGTCTGGTTGACAGCTCAACAGCGACCATGTAGTGACGTACCAGCGATCCTTGCCAGGTTGGATCACCTGTGGGATTGCTGGTATGTCGCTATGTGTAACGGGACCCTAAGATGTATAATAGTTTGCAAAGTGACAAAGGAACCCAAGGTAACCCCTAACTAACTAAAGGCTTCTCTCAATAGCTAATGTTGATGAGTCGTTATTAGGGTATGTGCGCACTAGGCATTTTTTACCGCGTTTCTGTGCATTTTTTTGGTGCATTTTTGTTCAGAAAACTGCATGACTATGAGTCTGAGTTTTCATTTTTGCTGGCACACGGCGTTAGAAGGACACTGAACAACAATGCATAAAGAAAGCCACTGCCCTCCAAAAAGAACATCGCTGCCCACCTGTAATTTACTACCAGCAATGTTTTATGCATGGATGGGACCATAATAGAGTATTTTGATTTAAATGAGATTATGTTTGAAGGAAGAAAAACCCTGCATTACAGCATAGAAATCTCCTGCCATCTGTGAAGCAGGGTGGTGGTAGTGTCATAGTTTGGGCCTGTTTTACTGCATCTCCGCCAAGACGGCTTGTCATCACTGATGAAACAAATCTGAAATTTAAAAGTAAATTCTACAGAAAATGTCAGGACTTGTGTCCATGAGCTGAATCTCAAGAGAATATGCATTATATAGCAGGACAATGGCAAAAAGCAAGTTGTTCTACAAAATAATTGTTAAAGAAGAATAACGTTTGAAGTAGCCAAGTCCTGATCTAAATCCTTTAGAAATGCCATGAAGTGAACAGTTCATAGGAGAAAACCCACCAACTTACAGTTTTGTTAAGTGAAATGGGCTACTGTTCCTTTAGTCCGAGGTGCAGGAGTAATCATCAGTTACTGGAGACCTTTAGATGCAGTTATTGTTGTACAAGGAGGTAACACCAGATGTTAGAAGTGTAGGTTCACCTACTTTTTCAACTCAGACATTTGATATTAGATAGTTTTTCTCATTTAAAAAATGACCAACTCTAATATTTTTGGCTAATGTTTTTATTTGATTGTCTTAATCTAGTATTAGAACTTGTGTGAAAATATGATGTAGAAATGTATGCAGAGATAATGAAATTTCTGAAGGGTTAATAAACTTTCAAGCGCCATTGCATGGTAAAGAAATGGCTATTAATGTAATTTCTATTTTCCAAACAGGGTGTTCGGTTTTGTGGCCAGAAAGGGGAATGGAAATGACAATATCTGTCATCTTTTTGCGGAACACGATCCAGAACAACCTGCTAGTGCCATTGTGAACTTTGTGTCAAAGGTCATGATTGGGTCTCAGAAGAAAATGTAAAGCGGTTCTCTACAAGAATTGTTTGAAGGACAATAATTCAATCGCACGTTACTTATCCGCATATGAGCAATTGTATAAATACAAATAATTACAAGACTGAGAAGATAAGTAGAAAAGGAAAATCTTCAAAGCGGTATCAACAATTTCATAACAACATTCCCCTCTAATTTTAATGTGGTTTGATTCCTTGAGACTTTCAGTATTATGGTTCCAGAGATTATATTATAATATGTACAGTTTTATGGTATTTTCTCTTTTTTTCTACAAATATTGCATAGGAAACATTGGTAAAATATTTTTACTAAATGTAATAAAAAAAATAACGCCAACATTTTAAGATTTAAAACCTCTTAAGGGAATCTGTCACCAAGTTTTTCCTCCCCCATCTGAGAGCAGCGTAATGTAGAGACAGAGACCTTGATTCTAGTGATGTACAATTTATTGGGTTGCTTGCTGTGATTTTGATAAAATTGCTGTTTTATCTGCTGAAGATCTAGTAGTTCTGTGAATGCTGAGCTATATATAACCCAGCACACGCCAGTGATTGTCAGCTTTCTGCCCATGTACAGTATAGACAGAAAGCTACCAATCAGTGGTGTGTCGGTATATGTAGAGTAGAAGGAAAGGGTTAACCCGCGCTGCCGTGTGGATAGAGGAAATATGAGTAACTCAGGAGAAGTAATCTTCATGATTTTATTATTATGTACATCAGTGATTTTGACTCCTGATGAAGGAGTTGTAAAGACTCTGAAACACGTTGAATAATAAAATCACAAAGATTATTTCTCCCGAGTTATATCCTCTATCCAGACAGCAGCGCGCGGGTTAACCCTTTCCTTCTACTCCACGTATACCGATTCATCCGCCATCATGGTCATCATTTCTGCTTTTATGATAGTTGTGACCCTCACAACTATCCTAGGTGTTTCCGTGTATTTTATTCTGGTTCCACCAGGATAAGACACCATCTGGTCTTTGTCTCTTCCAGAAATAATCTAATCAGTGGTGTGGGCGAGGTTATACAGAGCTCATGAATATGGAGGACTACCTGGCAGCAGATTTACTAGTCCACTAATGATAATCTTCTGCTGATAAAATGGTATCAAAACTACATTAAATAGCTCAGTAAGTGAAACACCGTTGGAATCAGGGTCTCTGATTATGTGGCAGAATCTGGTGACCGATTTCCGTTCAAAACTTACACAGCCCAGCTGAAGTCATGGCTTCCTTTCATATTTTTTTTTCACACAAATGGGCAAAAATCCATTCAAGATCCATCTCAACCCTAAAACACCATCTATTTCTAACAAAATCAGATAAAAATAAAAAATCATGGATATGGGTGATTTGTGGATAATATGCTTGAAACAACTCATTTGGCTATGTTAGGCCCAAATACCAAAGTCAGGAAGATGAAAAAAGAACAACTTTGGATGTGAAGCAAATGTTAAAGCATGTTTGTTTTTGGCGATGGTAAGTGGAAGTGTTTTAGAGAATAAGTTGAGAATGATCATTATATGGTGAGGAGGATAGCGCACGAAAGGCTTACTGTAGGTGGAACGCTGATGGAAATTAAGTACGTGGTTATCAAAAGTTAGGGAAAAGAAGATGAGATGAGTTGTTGGGAAGGAATGTGTCACCTGGAACAGTATATATTCAAGATTTAATTAAAGTAAAATGTTCACAAAGTGAAGATGTGTCCAGCATAAAATGCTAAGGTGATAAAAAGAATTCTGAGTAGCTTACGTAATATCCCAATGTGTAAATAGTGGTGAAAAAGCAATAGGTATCTGACATGTATGTTATGGAGCATGGGCAAATTGTTATATAGTTTTGTGGCAAAATTTGTAGAAAGTTGTATTTTATTGTTATGACATAAGGTCTGCCCAATGGAGTTCTAATTGCACACTCAGCAGGGATTTACATCATTTGCATTAAAATGTTCCCACAAATGTCTATAGCAACCCTGAGATCTATATCGAGCTGTCACAGATCAGGGAGCAGGTCTGATTTTCAATAACCCACTCATAGGAACATTAATAATAAGGGCAAAAAATAAAGATATTTTAATAAATACAAATCAATTTACAGCTGAATCAGTTCACCTTCATATGATCATGGAACCCCCAACGTCATTGTAATGCCGGTATATGTCAAAACACACTGTAGGCAAATATGTCTCAGTATGGTTGAGTAGTCAACAATGTTTACAAGTGGGTTAACATCAATTATTAAAATAGAGGGAAGAAATAGCTACTTCAGCCACCAAGCCAACATTGGAAACTAGAAGCTGCTTTTAAAGGGGTTGTCCAGGATAATTTTATTTTTTTAATTTGGGCCTAAAAACAAACAGGCCGATAATTGCTAACTACCTACCTGTTCTACCCGGTGCCGGCTCAGATTCTGCTGCTCTGTCCACAAGGCATGATTTTCAACGTCATGCTGATTGACAGCCTGCTCCCCGCAGTTATGCAGCTGGGAGCCCACTGTCAATCAACATGATATCAGCAGTCATGCCCCGTCAGCAGAGTAGAGCGAAAGAGAAGCTGCTACTCTGTAAAGATGATGACAGTGGAAGTGGCTGAATTTCCGGCAGAGGCGGTCTGTGCCAACAGAAATCTGCGCTGGGTAGCACAGGCAGGTAGTTAGGAACTACCTGCCTGTTAGTTTCTTGTTCGACTGCAAAGATTCAGAAATTAAAGGGGTTGGCTGGGACTTTTTTTATTTTTTTTTAATTTGGGCCTTCGAACCATCACTTTAAATGAATGTGCAAATCAAAAAAGTCCGTGGAGCCTCTGTTAGGAGTCTCAACACAGAAAACTAGCCAGATATCCCTCCAGGAAGGACCTAGCCAAGGAGTGGCTCTTTTTAGGAAACCACCATATTAAGTGGGCCTTTTAGTCAATATCCAACTCTTTGACAAGTTTAAAGATATGACAAGGGAATTACCAAGGCCAGGTATCCATCCACAGACAGCTGTTTCGGTGTATTGCCCCTCATCAGTGTGGAGTAGGATTCTGGCCAGGTGGGAGCAATGCCTAGTAGACCAACAAGACAAAAAAATCACTGATCTCGGGGAGACCAGCCAGGTCTCCCCGAGATCAGTGATTGTTTTGTCTTGTTTAAATGAATGTGAACATTCGATCACATGTTCCTGATGTTGTCTCTGTATGAAATGATGCACAATTGAGGGATATGGGGAACATTGAATATAATACTTAAAGGAAGTGGTAGAGGAATATTGATAAAACCAATCCAATTAGTTTATGTAACTAGATGTTTTTGATTGTTACATCTTGTTGCTTTCCTTCTTCAATACTGATGTGAATTCTATTTCTGCAGTATGTCCATCTACTTTGAATTTACTGTCTTGAAATTATTTCTATTTGTTTTATTATTCTATGTTCCCATTTCCTATCCTAAAGTTATTGGTCTTGCCAATCCTGGGCTTCTTCTTCTGGGCTAGCAATCCATTTATGGACCAACCTGAAGTCAATGTCCTTTTTAAAATGTTGACATGCTTTTGTAGTGTATGCCTTCTTTTAATGGTATATTACCATGTAATTTTTATATAAAATATTTTAATGCTGCACATAATTAACAGTAGATGAGAAATGTGAATATGCATTTTCTGGTTGAATACAATTTGCTATTTCAGCACTTCACTTTGTAGTCTTCATTAGATTTTACACAGGTACTTTGATATTTTTTTACACAGAGTATGAATCAAATATATGCCAGTAATCTTGCTTTTTACGTATACGCTATTTCACAGTGTTAATACATACAAATGCAAATTTGGTAAAAGCCATGTTTAAATAATATAATGCCAGTGTATTTATCGTTCTGTCTTGTATACCTTACTCTGCTAGTTCTTTTTCTTCTGTACAAATGTATCCACTATGTAAAAATTATTGCTTTACACATTCTATGTATAGTACTCTACTTTACCATTAAAATATCAACTTTATTTAGATTATAATAAAATGTGAAATTATGAGAGTGTCAGGTTTTTTCTTTTTCTTTTACATTAAAGGGGTTAGTTACCTTACAGGCAGGTAGTTGCTAAGCACCTACGTATTTCAACCAGTGCCACTACTGCATGTGATTCTGCAGCTTCCGCTGATGTCATGTCTACAGAGCAGCTGCATCTCTGCTATGTCGACGGGGCTTTACTGCCAATGTCATGCTGATAGGCAGGAGGGGGTTGGCTGTCAAACTGCTGGTAGCCAGCTGTCAATTAGCATGACACCCCCTCAAAAGAGCAGGCTGGAAGAGGAAGAACTGCTCTGTTGATGTGAAGCAGTGGAATCACCAGAAGGCGTGATTCGTGACCGCTCTAAGCTGGCATCTGGTACAAAAGGCAGGTAATTAGCAACTACTGGCTTGACCGATCTTATCCCCATGAGAAAAAAATATAGCTTTCAAATGTATACAGCAATAGGTTATCTCCTATCCAAAGGAGATAACCTATTGCTGTATATGATCGCTATGATGCTGTATATGATTGCTAGAGGTCTAACTGATGAGGAGTACTTTGAGCCCTTTGATGTATGCCATGGAGCATTGTCTTGCAAAAAATTCATGGTTTTCTTGAGAGATGCAGACTTTTTCCTGTACCACTGCTTGATGAAACTGACTTTCTTTGGATTTTATTTTGAGTCCATCTTTAATCCGAAAAGATTCAACTAGCTAATCTTTAATAATACTAGCCCATAGCAGTAACCCACCTCCATCTTACTGGTGTCTGAGTAGAAGAGAAGGTCTGTGCCTGTTACTAATCCTGCCATGAGCCCAACCAACTGGTTTGCCAAGAGTCACTCTCATCTCATTACTCCATAAAATCTCTGAAAAATCCGTTTTCAGATATTCCTTGGCTCAGTGTTAACGTTTAAACTCATGTGTCTTGTTCACTGGTGGTTGGGTTTCAGCCTTCCTTACCTTGACCATGTCTCTTAGAACTGAAGACCTTGTACTACTGAGCACTCCAGGTAGGTTGAGTTCTGGAATATAACAGCAGTGGTTTCCTGGTCGCTTCACGCTTGATTTTTCTCAGACCTTTGGCAGTTATTGCACCTCTATATTGTTAACGTGTTGTTATTTGCAACAAAACCTTTGATGGTTCTGCGATCACAGATCAATAGCTTAGTAATTTTAAGAGTGTTGCACCCATCTGTAAGACTTTTAACACATTTTGAATTTTCAGAATCCGTTAAATCTTTTTTTTTTTTTTTTGGGCCCATTTTACCTGAAGAAACAAGCTGTCTAATAATTCTGAATACCTTGGTAAAGGGTGTTAATATCTTTATCTTTCCAACAGGGAGACACCGGATAAGTCGACCTGGGCCAACCACAGGCTAGTCTCATATTTGTCTACAATCTTTGTCTAAAGGCCACTTTACACTCTGCGATCTCGCTAGCGAGCCTACCCACCCTCGTCGTCACACATACACCAACCTCGCCACATAATCACCCTAAACACACACAAGTCTGGTATTATCCTTCAAAAATAAAAATCTGATTAATAAGCAGCCAAACTACAAGAACAATAAAATGTACCACATAGGAAATGCGGCAGCTGTCAGTCACATGACCTGTCTATATGTGTATGTGTGAGCTAATATATACTGTCAGGGGGGAGGGCTTTCTGTTGCCTGGAGATTTATCAGGCTGCCAATAGCAACCAATCACAGCTTAGCTTCTATTTTGCTACAGTTAATTAATCTGAGCTCTCATTGGTTAATATAGGCAACAAAGGACATTCTCAATATGTGTGAGGTCATAGGATGTTAAATCTGTGTGGAATATCTGTGGTGTTCAAATATATGTTGTGAAATGCTTCTATTAGCTTAGTTTTTGCCTTTTAATAATTACATTTCTATCTGTTTTGTGGTTTTTGTGTGCAGAATACATTTTTGTTAATACATTCTATTTTGTTAACAGCAGTTATTAACCCGGGCGAAGCCGGGTAGTACAGCTAGTCTAATATATAAAGCTGAATGTGTGTGTGTGTGTGTGTGTGTGTGTGTGTGTGTGTGTGTGTGTGTGTGTGTATGTCCGGGATTGGCATCTGCACCTTCGCAGCTAAAGCCCCAAAATTTTGCACACTCACACGTCTGGACCCCGAGAGCATCATAGGCTATGTTTTGAGGGGAAATTTTAACCCATCGCTTTACAGTTATTCGCCAAAAAAACTGCCTCCATTAAAGCGAATGGAGCTGGGAGCCACAGTGCAGCCAGAACTTCAGAAGAATGTGCAGCCACGCCCTTATATGGAATGTTGGCGTGTCACAATGCAGCCAGGGAAAGAGACAGACACGGACAGGGAAAGAAACAGACATAGACAGGGTAAGAGACAGACATAAAGAGACAGACACAGACAAAGAGACAAATAGGAATAACGTTTGGAACACCATTCTAAGTCCGGACTGGGTGCAAAAACCTAAAAAACCTAAAAAAAATTGCCAATTGCCCATTGCCAATCCATATCATACGCATAAATAGCCTGGGTCTCAGCTTCCCATACACGGTAAGTTTTTTAACTGCATGAGAGGACACACACAAGCTAGGGACCCCAACGTAGAGAAATACTTTGGCGTAGTGTTGGGGCTCTATTGCATTGATCAATTCAGTAGCTAAATTTCTCTTGATTCATATGTTCATGGCAGTAATGCAGATTCCATTTTTCACATTTTCACTCTTACATATAGCTATTGGATTTTTCAAGTCAGTATTCACCCAGCAGTTTCTGCAATTTCATGTATTCCCCTTACATAGTCACTGGTGTGCATACCTTTTCTCCCCATAGTGATGTTTTTTTAGGTTTATGCACCCAGTCCGGACTTAGAATGGTGTTCCAAACGTTATTCCTATTTGTTAGTATTTTTTCGTTTGTGAACCCTCCCCAACCACACCTATTGCCAATCCATATCATACGCATAAATAGCCTGGGTCTCAGCTTCCCATACACGGTAAGTTTTTTAACTGTATGAGAGGACACACACAAGCTAGGCACCCCAACGTAGAGAAATACTTTGGCGTAGTGTTGGGGCTCTATTGCATTGATCAATTTAGTAGCTAAATTTCTCTTGATTCATATGTTCATGGCAGTAATGCAGATTCCATCTTTCACATTTTCACTCTTGCATATAGCTATTGGATTTTTCAAGTCAGTATTCACCCAGCAGTTTCTGCAATTTCATGTATTCCCCTTACATAGTCACTGGTGTGCATACCTTTTCTCCCCATAGTGATGTTTTTTTAGGTTTTTGCACCCAGTCCGGACTTAGAATGGTGTTCCAAACGTTATTCCTATTTGTTAGTATTTTTTCGTTTGTGAACCCTCCCCAACCACACCTATTGCCAATCCATATCATACGCATAAATAGCCTGGGTCTCAGCTTCCCATACACGGTAAGTTTTTTAACTGCATGAGAGGACACACACAAGCTAGGCACCCCAACGTAGAGAAATACTTTGGCGTAGTGTTGGGGCTCTATTGCATTGATCAATTCAGTAGCTAAATTTCTCTTGATTCATATGTTCATGGCAGTAATGCAGATTCCATTTTTCACATTTTCACTCTTACTTATAGCTATTGGATTTTTCAAGTCAGTATTCACACAGCAGTTTCTGCAATTTCATGTATTCCCCTTACATAGTCACTGGTGTGTGTTACGAGGGGGACCCGGGGAAGCGTGCCAAGATGGGAAATGGACTGCTTCCGCCGGTCAAGGTCCACTGTGCGGTGTAAGGGACCGCCGCTATGGTGGGTGAAGAGTGAGCGGGTTGCTGCTAGCGATCGTCTGGAATGTCACAGACGATCTATGTACACCGATCTGCCCTAACCCGTGAGGGTTGTATGGCACAGATCTCACGGCTCGGTGTACCTGTTGCACGGGGAAGCACAGAGGTGCCCACGCACGTGTGCCAGTGGAAGTCACGAGAATATGGCACGAGGGTAGCACAGAGGTGCCCACGCACGTGTGCTTTCAATAA
This sequence comes from Anomaloglossus baeobatrachus, assembly GCF_048569485.1. Lineage (NCBI taxonomy): Eukaryota > Metazoa > Chordata > Amphibia > Anura > Aromobatidae > Anomaloglossus > Anomaloglossus baeobatrachus. The sequence goes on along the minus strand of NC_134358.1, from coordinate 372,279,662 downwards.
CCAGGTGAGTCCAATGGAGACTTGAGGAGCTCACCTGGGACAGGAACACGGCCTGTTGACGGGGGTACTGCCGGAGCAGCAAGGCAGGAACACGGCCTGCAAACGAGGTACTGCCGGAGCAGCAAGGGCCAAGCCCACAAGAGACAGTAATGCCTGAGCAGTGGCGTGGCAGCACGCTGCCAGACATCCAAACATAGAAGGACGGTCGCGCGCCGCCATGATGGCAGGGGGAGCTTTTAAGGAGGTGCAGCTCCACCCGAGGGCGGGCGCGAGGCGGAGATGACGGACTTGACCCAATCAGGGTCCACGACGTCCCAGCCTGGCCAGTCAGGATTCACCACGTCACCAGCCTTGTCATCAAGCCGTGTGACGTCAGTGAGCGAATCAGGACCCACCACGCATTGCACATGCTCACCCTCCTGCCTCTGGGAAATAGAGGCGGGATCCTCGGTCTCACAATGTGGAGAGATAACGGGAATCTCACTGCTTCCCTGAGCAGTAAACCTCTGCACATTGCGCAGCCTCGCAGACCTTCGGGGCCGCTGAGCAGGAGAGTCTGCGGCAGGCCAGGAATGGGAGACCGCTTCACTCCTTGTAACAGGAGAACCACTAGGTGTCACCCTTCTGCTGCCTCTCTGAGAAGGTGTCTCCTGCACACTGCGCAGTCTGGCAGACCTTCGGCGCTGCTGAGCAGGAGTGCTCGTGGCAGGCAAGGAATGGGAGACTGCCTCAGTCCTTGCCTCAGGAGAGCCACGAGATGTAACATTACCCCCCCGTCTAGGCCCCCCCCCCTGTCCGTGCTCGAAGGCGGCTATCAAACCCGGGGCGCGGATATGATCCTCCAACTCCCAGGATCTATGCTCCGGACCACGGCCGGCCCACTCCACGAGGTAGTACCTCTTGCCCTGTATGACTTTTGTCTCCACAAGTTTTGCCACCTCAGGGTCGTCGGACGGGGAGTCGGTTTGAGCCGGCAGGGACCCCGAGAATTTATTAAGTCGTACGGGTTTCAGGAGGGACACGTGAAAGGTGTTGGCTATAGCCCAGCGTGGAGGGAGCTGGAGTCGATATGCCACTGGGTTTACCTGCTGTAGTACTTTAAACGGACCCAGATACCTAGGGGCGAATTTGGCTGCCTGTACCCGTAGGTTAACATTCTTAGAGGACAGCCATACTAGGTCACCAGGGGCAAAGGATGGTGCAGGGCGGCGGCGAACATCAGCCGTTGTCACCATCCGGTCTTTAGCCCTTTTAAGAGCCTCTTGGGTGTCATCCCAGATCTCCCGGGCCTTGGTCGCCCAATCCTCCACTCTAGTATCGGGTGACGTAATGGGCATCGGAACCGGGATTCTGGGATGTTGTCCGTTATTGAGTAGGAACGGAGTCTGGCCAGAGGATTCATGGACCGAATTGTTAATGGCAAATTCGGCCCAAGGAAGGAGGTTAGCCCAGTTGTCGTGGTGCGCGGATATAAAATGGCGGAGGTAAGTTACCAAGGTCTGATTAGCCCTCTCCGCTAGTCCATTGGTCTCGGGATGGTATGCGGAGGAGATGTTCAGCTCTATCTGCAGGAGCTTACAGAGCTCTCTCCAGAAGCGAGACGCGAACTGGGGACCCCGGTCGCTCACCACCTTGTTAGGCATGCCATGCAACCTAAATACATGCCGAATGAACAAGGTGGCGAGAGCACGTGACGTCGGGAGTCGTGGGAGAGGCACCAAGTGGACCATTTTAGAGAAGTGGTCCGTGATGACCCATACGACCCTGTGCCCTGCTGACTTGGGCAGATCTCCCAGGAAGTCCATCCCCACCACTTCCCAGGGACGATCCGGCACTGGCAGTGGGTGAAGAAGACCTGCTGGTCTCTGCCGGGACGGCTTATTCCGAGCACACGACATACAGGCTCCCACATATTCCTGTATGTCCTGGGGTAGTCTCGGCCACCAATAATGCCTGGTCACCAGGTCTCTGGTCCTTTTGACCCCGAAGTGACCGCCGACCTTGGAGGCATGGGCCCACGATAGCACCTCGTTCCGTAGTTCAGGGGGAACGAGGGTTTTGCCAGGTGGCACCTGGTCCAAAGAAGTGGGAGTGACCATCCTCAAGCTGTCCGGGGGTAGTATAAGACGAGGCTCCTCCTCGTCCTCCTCCAACACAACCATACAACGTGACAAGGCATCGGCCCGTACGTTCTTCTCACCGGCCAGGTGGCGGATAATAAAGCGGAACCGGGAGAAGAATAAAGACCAACGGGCCTGCCTTGGGTTCAGGCGTTGTGCTGTCTGGAGGTATGTGAGGTTTTTGTGGTCAGAAAAAAACTCAAATGGATGCTTCGCACCCTCCAGGAGATGCCGCCATTCCTGGAATGCTAGTTTCATCGCCAGTAACTCCCTATCCCCTATGGAGTGGTTCCTCTCGGCCGGAGAAAAGGTCTTGGAGAAAAAGAAACACGGATGTTTCCTTCCTCGTTCGTTTTTCTGGTACAGGACTGCACCTGCACCGACCGAAGAGGCGTCTACCTCCAGTAGGAAGGGTTTGGAGATGTCTGGACGATGAAGGATGGGAGCTCTGGAGAAGTGAGTTTTGAGAGTGTGAAATGCCTCTACCGTTTCCCGTGTCCATGCTTTGGGATTAGCGCCCTTGCGGGTAAGGGCAATGATGGGTGCTGCCACCGTCGAGAAGTTGGGAATGAACTGGCGATAATAATTGATAAACCCCAAGAATCGCTGGATCGCCTTCAGCGAGCGGGGCTCAGGCCAGTTCATCACTGTCTCCAACTTCCCCGGATCCATTGCTAACCCCTGACTGGACACTATGTACCCCAGGAACGGCAAGGATTCCTGTTCAAAAACGCACTTTTCCAGCTTAGCATATAACGAATGGGTGCGGAGCCTCTTAAGTACTCGGATGACATCCCTCCGATGGGTGGTAAGATCGGGGGAGAAGATAAGAATGTCATCCAGGTATGCAACCACGGAAAGATACAAATCCCGGAAAATGTAATTCACAAAGTCTTGAAATACGGCGGGGGCATTGCAGAGTCCGAAGGGCATTACTAGATACTCGTAGTGACCGTCCCTGGTGTTAAAGGCGGTCTTCCACTCATCGCCCTTTCGGACTCGCACTAGATTATACGCCCCGCGTAGATCCAGCTTTGTGAAGACCTTTGCCCCGCGGAATCGATCAAATAGCTCAGTAATGAGGGGCAAAGGGTATTTGTTCTTGATTGTGATTGCATTTAATCCCCTGTAATCGATACAGGGGCGCAGATCCCCTTCCTTCTTCTGCACAAAAAAGAACCCTGCACCAGCCGGTGAAATAGACTTGCGAATGAACCCCTTCGACAGGCTGTCCTGAATATATTTGGACATAGCCTCCGTCTCTGGAGCAGAGAGTGGATACACTCTGCCCCTAGGGGGCTCGGAGCCTGGCTTCAGGTCTATTCGGCAATCATATGGCCGGTGGGGAGGAAGAGTATCTGCGGCGCTTTTGGAAAAGACATCCCTGTAGGCCTCATAAGGTGTCGGTAAACCCGGCCCCTCAGTATTCCCTGAGGACCCAACCGACCTAATGGTAGCGGGTGGTTCGGTAGTCACGAGGTGCTCTCTACAGGATCCTGCCCAGGATGAGATCTCCCCTGTTGCCCAGTTGAGTATAGGAGCATGCTGTCTCAACCAGGGAAGGCCCAGTAGGATCTCATCCGTCCCCCCTGGAAGCACCAGGAAGGACACCTGCTCATGGTGTCCCGGTGGTACATCCATCCTGAGAGGGATGGTGATCTGGGTGATAGGATCGAGTAGTATGGACCCGTCGACTACCCGGACCCTGAGTGGCTTGGGCAACAGAACCAGGGGAACTGAGTATCGGGTTGCCAGGGAGGTCGAGATGAAATTGCCTTCAGCGCCTGAGTCCAAGCAAGCCAGGGCAGACCTTTGGCGCGACCGTAATGTTACGAGGGGGACCCGGGGAAGCGTGCCAAGATGGGAAATGGACTGCTTCCGCCGGTCAAGTTCCACTGTGCGGTGTAAGGGACCGCCGCTATGGTGGGTGAAGAGTGAGCGGGTTGCTGCTAGCGATCGTCTGGAATGTCACAGACGATCTATGTACACCGATCTGCCCTAACCCGTGAGGGTTGAATGGCACAGATCTCACGGCTCGGTGTACCTGTTGCACGGGGAAGCACAGAGGTGCCCACGCACGTGTGCCAGTGGAAGTCACGAGAATATGGCACGAGGGTAGCACAGAGGTGCCCACGCACGTGTGCTTTCAATAACCAGGTGAGTCCAATGGAGACTTGAGGAGCTCACCTGGGACAGGAACACGGCCTGTTGATGGGGGTACTGCCGGAGCAGCAAGGCAGGAACACGGCCTGCAAACGAGGTACTGCCGGAGCAGCAAGGGCCAAGCCCACAAGAGACAGTAATGCCTGAGCAGTGGCGTGGCAGCACGCTGCCAGACATCCAAACATAGAAGGACGGTCGCGCGCCGCCATGATGGCAGGGGGAGCTTTTAAGGAGGTGCAGCTCCACCCGAGGGCGGGCGCGAGGCGGAGATGACGGACTTGACCCAATCAGGGTCCACGACGTCCCAGCCTGGCCAGTCAGGATTCACCACGTCACCAGCCTTGTCATCAAGCCGTGTGACGTCAGTGAGCGAATCAGGACCCACCACGCATTGCACATGCTCACCCTCCTGCCTCTGGGAAATAGAGGCGGGATCCTCGGTCTCACAATGTGGAGAGATAACGGGAATCTCACTGCTTCCCTGAGCAGTAAACCTCTGCACATTGCGCAGCCTCGCAGACCTTCGGGGCCGCTGAGCAGGAGAGTCTGCGGCAGGCCAGGAATGGGAGACCGCTTCACTCCTTGTAACAGGAGAACCACTAGGTGTCACCCTTCTGCTGCCTCTCTGAGAAGGTGTCTCCTGCACACTGCGCAGTCTGGCAGACCTTCGGCGCTGCTGAGCAGGAGTGCTCGTGGCAGGCAATAAATGGGAGACTGCCTCAGTCCTTGCCTCAGGAGAGCCACGAGATGTAACAGGTGTGCATACCTTTTCTCCCCATACAGACAAAGAGACAGACTGACAGGGAAAGAGACAGACACAAAGAGACAGACACAGGAAACAGACAGACAGGGAAAGAAAGGGAAAGAGACAGACAGGGTAAGAGGCAGACAAAGACAGGTAAAGAGACAAACAAAGAGACAGGCACAGGGAAAGAGAAAGAGGGAAAGAGACAGGCAGGGAAAGAGAGGGAAAGAGACAGACAGGGAAAGAGAGGGAAAGAGACAGACAGGGAAAGTGACAGAGATAGATAGACAGGAAAAGAGATTGAGACAGACAGAGAAAGAGACAGAGACAGTCAGAGACAGGGAAAGAGACAAACAGACAAAGAGATAGAGAGACAAATATATACAGAGGGGGAGACAGACAGAGAATGGGAGAGAAACAGAGAGACAGTTACTATCCCGGGCGTTAATACATTCTATTTATACATTATATCCCGGGAATGTTAATACATTCTATTTTGTTAACAGTTATTAACCCGGGCGAAGCCGGGTAGTACAGCTAGTGTATATATATATATATATATATATATATATATATACACACAGTGCCTTGCGAAGGTATTCGGCCCCCTTGAATTCTAACACCTAAACGTATAGGTGTTAGATTGGCCACGTCAAAGTCCAGACTTGAATCCAATCGTGAATCTGTGGAAAGAGCTGAAAACTGCTGTTCACAAATGCTCTCCATCCAACCTCACTCAGCTCGAGCTGTTTTCAAAGGAAGAATGGACAAGAATTTCAGTCTCTTGATGTGCAAAACTGATAGAGACATACCCCAAGCGACTTGCAGCTGTAATCGCAGCAAAAGGTGGCGCTACAAAGTATTAACTTAAAGGGGATGAATAATATTGCATGCCCCACTTTTCAGTTTATTTTTTAAAAATGTTTAAAATAAAAAATAAATTTCGTTCAACTTCACGATTGTGTCTCACTTGTTGATTCTTCACCTTTAATTAATTTTTTTTTATCTTTATGCTTGAAGCCTGAAATGTGAGTAAAGTTTGACAAATTTAAGAGGCCGAATACTTTCACAAGGCACTGTGTATATACATATACATATATATATATATATATATATATATATATACACATATACAGTGCTGGCCAAAAGTATTGGCACCCCTGCAATTCTTTAAGATAATACTCAGTTTCTTCTTGAAAATGATTGCAATCACAAATTGTTTGGTATTATTATCTTCATTTAATTTGTCTTTAATGAACAAAAAAAAACACCAAACATAAAAGCGGGGGTAGACAAAAGTATTGGCACTGTTTGAAAAATCATGTGATGCTTCTCTAATTTGTGTAATTAACAGCACCCGTAACTTACCTGTGGCACCTAACATGTGTTGGCAATAACTAAATCATACTTGCAGCCAGTTGACATGGATTAAAGTTGACTCAACCTCTGTCCTGTGTCCTTGTGTGTACCACATTGAGCATGGAGAAAAGAAAGAAGACCAAAGAACTGTCTGAGGACTTGAGAATCCAAATTGTGAGGAAGCATGAGCAATCTCAAGGCTACAAGTCCATCCCCAAAGACCTGAAAGTTCCTGTGTCTACGGTGCGCAGTGTCATCAGTGTCATCAAGAAGTTTAAAGCTCATGGCACTGTGGCTAACCTCCCTAGATGTGGAAGGAAAAGAAAAATTGTCGAGAGATTTCAACGCATGATTGTGCGGATGGTGGATAAAGATCCTCGACTAACGTCCAAACAAGTTCAAGCTGCCCTGCAGTCCGAGAGTACAACAGTGTCAACCCATACTATCCGTCGGCGTCTGAATGGAAAGGGACTGTATGGTAGGATATCCAGGAAGACCCCACTTCTTACCCAGGGACATAAACAAGCCAAAAACTTACCTGAGAAAACCTAAAACGTTTTGGAAGAATATTCTCTGGTCAGATGAGACAAAAGTAGAGCTTTTTGGGAAAAGCCATCAACATACGAGTTTACAGGAAAAAAAAGCGGCATTCAAAGAAAAGAACACGGTCCCTACAGTCAAACATGGCGGAGGTTCCCTGATGTTTTGGGGTTGCTGCCTCTGGCACTGGACTGCTTGACTGTGTGCATGGCATTATGAAGTCTGAATACTACCAACAAATTTTGCAGCATAATGTAGGACCCAGTGTGAGAAAGCTGGGTCTCCCTCAGAGGTCATGGGTCTTCCAGCAGGACAATGACCCAAAACACACTTCAAAAAGCACTTGAAAATGGTTTGATAGAAAGCACTGGAGACTACTAAAGTGGCCAGCAATGAGTCCAGACCTGAATCCCATAGAACACCTGTGGAGAGATCTCAAAATGGCAGTTTGGAGAAGGCACCCTTTAAATCCCATGGACCTGGAGCAGTTTGCCAAAGAAGAATGGTCTAAAATTCCAGCAGAGCATTGTAAGAAACTCACTGATGTTTACCGGTAGCGGTTGTTCGCAGTTATTTTGGCTAAAGGTTGTGCAACCAAGTATTAGGCTAAGGGTTCCAATAGTTTTGTCTGGCCCATTTTTGGAGGTATGTGTGAAATAATCAATGATTTGATTTTTGTTTCATTCTCTTTTGAGTTTTTCATTGCAAGCAAAATAAATGAAGATAATACCAAAGAATTTGTGATTGCAATCATTTTCAGGAAGAAACTGAGTATTATCTGACAGAATTGCAGGGGTGCCAATACTTTTGGCTAGCACTGTGTGTGTGTGTGTGTGTGTGTGTGTGTGTGTGTATATATATATATATATATATATATATATATATATATCCTGCTCACCTGACCACCATTTGCTTTGTGAACAGTGTTCTATTCTCTTCCACAGCCAGGCCGACGCATGGCAGTACCATCATAGACTAGTAACATGAGCTGCTGCCAGGTTCTGGTTGGCCGGTGGCTAGCATTGGCTTTACGGTGAAGAGATCTGGTCTCTGCACTGCGATAAATTGCCTTTGAAATGCCCATGGACACACATTCAGCTGAAAAGAAGCCCTAGCGTCGTCAGGTTGTGGATGGGCTACAATCATCTAGAGAGCTACGGTGCAAGCAGGCTGTATGAAGTAGCCTCAGGGGCCACATGCGGCCTTGGACCATGTGTTTGAGACTGGTCTGGGTCTGAATAAACAGACTGGATCTTTGCTACAGAAAATCGTTACTTATACTCAGTCGTCACCTTGCAAAATATTTCAACAAACTACATGAAGGTAATGTACCTGGCCTCACTGCTTTGTTGGGCACAATTTTCATGGTTTCTAAACCAGAAACAGGTCACTCAAGCTGGTCTAATTATAAACACATCTCTCATTAATATTGACGTAATGCTTACTGAATAAAATCTAGGTTTTATGCCTTTACACCTAGGTTTAGATGCTTGATACATGAGGACAAGCTCGGATTTGTTACACTACGACAAGCTTCTGACAATCTGAGTAGGGTGTCCCACCTTCTGCACCACTGCGAACAATGTAAACTGGAAACTGTTTATTTTGCGCTCTATTAAAAATAAAAATAGCCTTTGACTTTTTCTTGGTGCTGCTGAGATGGGGTGGTTCACCACCTCTTTTCTGTGCTGAATCCACACCCTCCATAGCACACCTAAGTTCCTTTACAACGGATTTTATTCAGACCGCTTCCCCATCTAATTAAACTTAGTTTTCCTTTCCAGTGAACCTCAGACTAACTAGTTATTTATATAAAAAACTAGTAAATTGGAAGCTCTTTTTGCTATTAACTATAACCTAAACAGATCTTTTTTAGGGTTGCCTATCACACTCCCTAATCTAGTTAAATTCACATAGTCCCTCCACGACTTCTCACAACATAACTCTCCATCAAACTCCACTGCAACCAAAAGCATCTCAAAGAATGGCTGACTGGTTCAGGCATCTTGGTATGGCAGATGCTACAGACTACAATGTTTTTCTCTGAAGGACTTTCAGAAAAAAACTTCCAGACAGCGGCTGAACGCCGCCTTGCCCTGACTTGGGCCACAGTAGGGGTGCGCCTTGGAACAGTTCACCAAGTTCTCACTCTGGGCAAACCACTACCCCTTGGTGACTGTGTTGGTGCTACATATCCATCTTCCTCTGTGTTGCTGTGCTGGCTATGCATGTCAACGGTCCAGGCCGGATCAGTGGACTCATCATCGACCACCTCGTCTTCCATCTTATCCTCCTTCCCAGTTGAGATTGTAGGCTGAACTGATGGAAACTGTGTCTCATCAACATCAGCCTCCATTTCTGGAGACAGTAAATCAGGTTCCTCAAAGTGGCTTTCTTCTGGCCGTAGGTCCTCAAATACTTGCACATCCATGCACGCCACCTCCTCACATCCCTCTTTAATGCTTAGTGAGAAGCCAGAGTCAACCAAAGGATATGTACAAAACAGATCCTGAGAGTGGCCAAGCTTGGGGTCATATTATTTTATTATTATTATTTATTATTATAGTGCCATTTATTCCATGGCGCTTTAGAAGTGAAAAGAATAAACCATAAAAACCAAGTACAACAATATGTTTCCTGTGACTGATGATGAGGGAGGAAGGAGGACCAGATTGAGGATTGGATGGCCCAGCCTTCTGTGTATCCACAGTAGACTGTGTGGTCGTGGAAGATTTGTTGCCGCTTGAGAAATGCGAAGAGGCCTTGTCTGCCATTCAAGACAGAATTTGCTCTCGCTCTTCTGGCTTCCACACACGTTTACGTTCTAGACCGGGAAATTTGGCAAGGAACATAGTGGATGCATCATATTTCTTCTGACCTGACAAAGCCTCAGTGCCTTGTCGCCCACCACTGACAACAGTATGCACACATCCATGTTCCTGTCCCTTAACAACTGGCTTTTTGTCATTTTGTGTTTTGGTGACATATTTGCAGATGTTGATGGCCAAAGTCATAGAAGTTTGACTTCAAAAATATTGTGGAAAAAGTACCAGTGAGTACTTTTTATCAGACAGCCAAAAATGATAGTAGTACTGCTTTGTATCTGCATACAGCCCACTAGCAACATATTAATGTGGCTGATGTTGACGGCACAAGCCAGGCTGTTACCCCCTACAATGGGCTCATTGTAAACTGCTATGGAATATGTATGCCACTATCTGAGTCTCAGGAGTAAGGGACCGCCCAAATGTATAAGTAAGAGCAGTCCCTCCCAAAGGTGTGTTACTGGGCTACCTCTAAGTGCTCACCAAACTCAGGTTTCCTGACACCTGCAGGCCCCCTGAAAGCTTGAATTGAGGGCCTCAGAAGGACATGGATGAGAAGGAGGGTAAAGCCCACCGCTACAATGAGCACATTTTAAACTGCTATGGAATATGTATTCCACTATCTGAATCTCAATGAGGAAGGAACCGCCCAAATGTATAAGTAACAACTAAAGTGTATGTTACAGGACCACATGAGGCCCCTCAGGTCAAAGATCAACATACCAATGGGCACGTTCTAGCTGGCCTTGTAAATTGCTAGGGAATAGCTAACTAGAAATTATGTATGATAGCGGGACCTCCAAAATGTATAAGTCAGGGCACTCCCAATTGTAAAAGTAAAAAAAAGCCAAAATACTACATGTGAACAAATGCTAAAAGGGTTATTTTTTTTTCTCCGGTTTATTCAGCCTTACATACAAGTAATTATTAGAGATGAGCAAACCAGTCGCGGTTCGGCTCGAGGTCTGTTCGCCGAACGGAGCTCCCATTCGAGTTCGGTTCGTCGAACGTTCGACGAACCGAACTCGAACTGCATAGGAAACAATGGCAGGCAATCACAAACACATAAAAACACCTAGAAAACACCCTCAAAGGTGTCCAAAAGGTGACAAACAACTCACAACACAACACAAACACATGGGAAAGTGACAAGGACAAATTCTCATGTGAAAACAAAACAGCGTTACGAGGAAAGAGAGGACGAGACACAGATATAGGCATGGCATGCCCTTCTAAAATCATGTAAAACACCGCAAGGTGACTCCAAGCGGAGTCTCCCTTTTTTCCAAAAATTGGGCCACACAGACACCCCTTCAGTGGCAGCACTTGTGCCCCAGTTGTACACTTCCCAGCTAGATTTGCATCAAGCACATTCAAAAATACGCCATACTTAACCGTCCCCAGGAGGACACCGGGGTAGGTAGCTAAGTCTTTCCTGATCCCAGCTCTGTTCATCTTGGCTCCTTTTAAAAAACACAGCAAGCAAGGGTTACTCCAAGCGGAGTCTCTCTTTTTTTCCAAAAATTGTGCCCCACACACACCCACCCATTCAGTAGCAGCACTTGTGCCCTAGTTGTACACTTCACAGCTAGATTTGCATCAAGCACATTAAAAAATACGCCATACTTAACCATCCCCAGGATGACACCGGGGTAGGTAGCAAAGTCTTTCCTGATCCCAGCTCTGTTCATCTTGGATCATTTTTAAAAACACAGCAAGCAAGGGTTACTCCAAGCGGAGTCTCCCTTTTTTTCCAAAAATTGTGCCCCACACACACCCACCCATTCAGTGGCAACACTTGTGCCCTAGTTGTACACTTCACAGCTAGATTTGCATCAAGCACATTCAAAAATACGCCATACTTAACCGTCCCCAGGATGACACCGGGGTAGGTAGCAAAGTCTTTCCTGATACCAGCTGTATGCATCTTGGATCATTTTTTAAAACTATGTAAGCAAGGGTTACTCCAAGCGGAGTGTCCCTTTTTCCAAAAATTGTGCCCCACACACACCCACCCATTCAGTGGCAGCACTTGTGCCCTAGTTGTACACTTCACAGCTAGATTTGCATCAAGCACATTCAAAAATACGCCATACTTAACTGTCCCCAGGATGACACCGGGGTAGGTAGCAAAGTCTTTCCTGATCCCAGCTCTGTTCATCTTGGATTCATTTTTAAAAACACAGCAAGCAAGGGTTACTCCAAGCGGAGTGTCCCTTTTTCCAAAAATTGTGCCCCACACACACCCACCCATTCAGTGGCAGCACTTGTGCCCTAGTTGTACCCTTCACAGCTAGATTTGCATCAAGCACATTCAAAAATACGCCATACTTAACCGTCCCCAGGATGACACCGGGGTAGGTAGCAAAGTCTTTCCTGATCCCAGCTCTGTTCATCTTGGATCATTTTTAAAAACACTGCAAGCAAGGGTTACTCCAAGCGGAGTCTCCCTTTTTTTCCAAAAATTGTGCCCCACACACACCCACCCATTCAGTGGCAGCACTTGTGCCCTAGTTGTACACTTCACAGCTAGATTTGCATCAAGCACATTCAAAAATCCACAAGCATTTACTCTCCCCAGGATGACACAGGGGTAGTAAATTCCTGGTGGATCCATGACTTGTTCATTTTGATGAACGTTAGTCTGTCCACATTGTCACTGGACAGACGCGTGCGCTTATCTGTCAGCACACACCCAGCAGCACTGAAGACACGTTCAGAGACAACGCTGGCAGCTGGACACGACAAAATCTCCAAGGTGTAATTGGAGAGCTCTGGCCATTTTTCTAGATTTGAAGCCCAAAATGAGCAAGGCTCCATTTGCAAAGTCATGGCATCGATGTTCATTTGGAGATACTCCTGTATCATCCTCTCAAGCTGTTGACTATGTGTCAGACTTGTTGTCTCTGGTGGCCTTGCAAAGGAGGGTCTAAAAAAATTATGAAAAGATTCCATAAAATTGCTGTTACCAGCACCAGATACAGTCCTACTGGTACGGGTAGACTGTTGAAGATGAAGAGACCGTCCCATGTTTGTCAAGTTACAACTGTGAGATTCACTCCCTGCACCTGAACGGTTGTTTGGTGGAAAAGCCGAGCTAAGATCGAGTAACAGCTTCTGCTGATACTCCTGCATACGTGCATCCCTTTCTATGGCTGGAATTATGTCACAAAATTTGGACTTGTACCGGGGATCTAATAGTGTGGCAAGCCAGTAGTCATCATCACTTCTAATTTTGACAATACGAGGGTCATGTTGGAGGTAGTGCAGCAAGAATGCACTCATGTGTCTTGCGCAGCTATGCGGACCAAGTCCATGCTGTGTTTGTGGCATAGAGGTGCTACCCGTTCTTTCTTCCTCTGACATCTCCCCCCAACCTCTTTCAACTGAAATTTAATTTTTTTTTCTTTTTTGACAATTTTGCCTCTAAAACTTTTTTTTTTCCAATTTAAAATTTTATTGAATTTTCATAAGCATACAGTAAAAGAGCATGGAACCATGTAATGATAGATAGTCTTCATCAAACATCTGGACGATATTAAACTGTCATAGGAGTCATAATGGATTATACGTCATTGCAATAACACATGGATCCTCATTTTAAACCGTAGAAACCAGTAACACAGAGAAGAAAGACAGAGGAGAGTAGCAGTCATGAGATGTAGGAAAGATAGCGTAAGTCGGAGAGAAAGGAGGAAATATAGGAAGTAGAGCGCGGCGACCGGGACTAATACATTGTCCGCTGGACCAAGACTATTCGAAAAGATGGTGTATGTCGTCTGAAGAAAAAAAGGGGGCCAGGGTGCTTGTTCTTCAGGAGTTACATTAGTTCCAAGAATTTTTTACTAGACAGAGAAGATTCCCACTGGAACCATTTGGTGGCTGTCTCCACTGTCTGTCCGCGTGACTGGGCCATCACCACCTCCATACGGTGGATCACATTTACCTCCATTACCCACTCTTCTAACGAAGGGGGAGCAGAGTCCTTCCAGCGTCGTGGGATCACTGTCTTGGCTGCCTGGAGAAGATGGCCTAAGATAGATTTTTTTATAGACCTTTTCGGATACATTAAAGATGTACAATAATACCACTTCTGGGCGACTTGGGACTACAATCCCGGTGACCTCATGAATGGCCACTAGTATTTTATTCCAAAAGGCCGACAAGCTCGGGCAGTACCACCAGATATGTGACATAGTGCCCCCCTGCGCTCCACAGCGCCAGCACGTGTCAGGAATTTCGGGATACCATGCATGAAGAGATGCTGGGACCCTATACCATCTAGAAAGTATTTTATAGCTGGTTTCTTGCATCCTGGTGGCCACCACGGACCTATGGGTCAAACGGAAGCAACGTTCCCACTGATTCCCAGGGAAAGTCTGGTTGAGCTCTGCTTCCCATGTCGCACAGAAGCGGGGGGGAGACGTTTCCGCCGCGTTCGTCATACATTTGTACACCTTTGAGATTGCATGGCGTGCGTCAGAGGACCCACTACAAAGGTTTTCAAAAGGTGTTTGGGGCGAGTGGTGGGCTATGTCAATGTCCTGGGAGGTTATGAAATGTTTGAGCTGGGCATATTCAAAATGGAACCGCAGTTTGAAGTTGCGGTTCTCTACAATCTCCCGGAGTGGAAGGAGGGATCCTCCCGGAGCTACCTGGTTTAATCTCAGGGGGTTTAGTTTCGTGCTTCCCAGAAAGTTGTTAGACGATGCTCCCGGTTGAAACTCCGGGTTGTCAGTTAATGGCATAAGGGGTCCTCTAGGCTGCATCATGAGGTTGCGTGATGATATAGAGTGTATCGTTCGTAATGTTTGTTTGGTACTATAGGACATCTCAATTTTATGTTTGGTGAGGAGGGGCCAGGTCCACGGCAAGGTCGATGTCGATAAAGGGCACAGATCCTGTGCCAGGCAAACCCAGAGCTTAGACCTAGAGCAGTGCAAAAGGTCCAAGACCCTGGCATAGGCGGCTGCCATATAATATCGCTTACAATCGGGCAGACCTGTTCCCACCGCGTTTTTGGTCCTGGTTAAGACGCTGCATCTCAAGCGAGCGTGCTTTTTTGACCAGACAAATTGGTTAAATATACGTTGTATCTTGGCCCAATATGCTGCCGGGATATATACCGGAACCGTCTGTACCAGGTACAGCAATCGCGGCAGGGCGGTCATCCTGAGAGCGCCAATCCTGCCAAACCACGAAAGAGTGCCTTTTTGCCATGAGGCTAAATCTCCCTCAAGTCTTGACAGAAAAGTTTGATAGTTTAATTGAAAGAGCCTAGTCAGGTCGGAGGGAATCTTTATGCCCAGGTATTCAATGCTACCATGGGATGGCCATTTAAAGGGAAAGTTTGGTTTTAGGGCGTTTAAAATTGTGTGGGGCAGAGAGATATTCAGGGCCTCCGACTTGTCAAAATTGATTTTGAAATTGGACCATTTGCTAAAGCGGTTTAGCTCCACTAGCAGGGACAGGAGAGATGTGAGAGGGTTACATAGATAAATAAGGAGATCATCGGCAAACACGGCACATTTATGTTCCCGATTGGCGACCCGGATGCCCTGAATATCCGGGTTAGCCCTAATGGCCAATAGTAAGTGTTCCATTACTAACACATACAATAAGGGTGATAGGGGGCATCCTTGCCGGGTCCCATTCCGGATGGGGAAGGGTCTCGACAGAGTGCCATTAATCTTAATGTATGCAGTCGGAGAGTGATATAAGGCCATAATCTTGGAAGAGCAAATGGGTCCCAGGCCTATATGCTCCAGTGTCTGTGAAAGTGACTGCCATGAGACTCTGTCGAAGGCCTTCTCAGCATCCAAAGATAACAACATCAAAGAAAGTTTTTTAGTGTGCGCGTGTTGGATTAGGTCTAAGGTCTTTATGGTATTGTCCCTAGCTTCTCTGCCCTGAACAAACCCGACCTGATCTAGATGAATCAGGTCAGGAAGCAAAGGGCCCAGTCTATTTGCCAAAAGCTTGGCATAGATTTTTAAATCTACATTAAGGAGTGATATCGGTCTGAAACTGCTACATATTGTGGGGTCCTTTCCAACCTTACGAATCAGAGAAATATGGGCAGTGGTTGAATGGGGCGGGAAAGGGACCGAGTCCGATATTGAGTTGAAAGAGAGGAGCATTAAAGGTGCTAACTGTTCCGAGAAAGCTTTATAAAATTTGGCGAGGAATCCGTCAGGTCCAGGACTCTTATTACCCGGTGTGTCACGGATCACCATCAACAGATCATTCAATAAAAATGGACTTTCCAGGTCTTCAATTGTGGAGCTACCAAGGCGCTTAAAGGGTGAGGGTATTGAGCGGCATTCGGCACTCGACTCAGAGGGTTCGACAGGTAAATTATATAGCTTGGAATAGTAATCATGAAACGTGTTGGAGATGTCGGGGGTGGCATAGAGTAGCTCGTCACGTGAGTTCTTGATGCAAGGTATAAGGGTGTGGGCTCTTCCCTCTCTCAACGCTTTGGCCAGTAATCTGCCCGGTTTATCTCCAAACTCATAAAACCTCCCTTTCCCTACCTGTATTAGGCGCTTATATGAGGAATCCAACAACTTTTTAACCTCCATCCTGGCCTGTAGAAGGGCCTGTAAGTTCGTGGCCGATAGGGCTCGTTTGTGGATAAGCTCACGTTCAGAGACCCTACGAAGGGCTGTTAATATATCTTGGGCCTGTTCTTTTTTGATTCGGGACCCATGTTTAATAAAAATACCCCGTATGACACATTTCAATGCTTCCCACTTATAAGTGGGGGCTGTGTCATCAGTTAAGTGGTCTGCTACGAACCCCGTGATAGAGGTCTGAACGTCGGAAACACAGAGCTCATCCAGCAGCAACGACTTTTTCAGCCGCCACGAATCCCTGGGGGTCGGGAGGGAGGGTATCTCAATTGTACAATAGACCGGTGCATGGTCCGACCATAGTTTGTTGTTCATTCCAGTGTGTCGAATCCAGGGGAGAGCATTATGTTGTAAAAGTATATAGTCTATGCGACTGTATGAGTCTTGTGTATGGGAAGAGAAACTATAATCCCTGTCGGAAGGGTGTTTCAGTCTCCAGGTGTCGAACAGTTGAATACGCATTAAAGCTTTTTTGATACGTTTGATCGTGCTGTAAGTAATGTTAGATTTCCCCCTGGAGTTGTCCAATGTGGGGTCGAGGGTGACATTGAGGTCGCCACAGAGAACTACTGTACCCTGTATCAGAGGGACCGCAGCGTCTACCAGGCGGGTGACAAAGCTGTCTTGCTTTTGGTTTGGGGCATATGCGTTAATAACTGTGAGTGTTTGATCCCCTACCTTCAGCGAGAGGATGATATACCGTCCAAGACTGTCAGTCGTACATTTTAGGATTTGATGTGGGAGGGATTTATGGATGGCTATTGCCACCCCTTTAGATCGGGAATCCGGGTTGTCTGAGGATACCCATGTCTGATAATACTTATTTTTGAAAATGGGGGCATGCCCTTGTTTGAAGTGGGTCTCCTGGAAACACACCATGCTCACCTTCCGTTTATGGAAGTGGTACAGGATCTGTGTTCGTTTCTCCGGAACATTGAGGCCCCTGGCGTTAAAAGAAGCAATAGTCAGGTCCACCATCTATAAGAGAGTGTGACATTAGAGATATATGAGAGAGGGGATCGAACACGATCAGCCCGGCCGCCAAGAGAGGAAGGAGGAAGAGGGTTGAAAGAAGTAGAATATAGCGGAGAAGAAAACAAAGAGAACATCAGAGCACAAAACCTTGTATAATAAACTAAATCCGAACAAACGTTCCTAGGGAACATATCCGCCTTTTCTAGGCAGGACAGGGGATCCCAACCTATTTGGGGAAAAAGGATGTCAGACATAACAAAGCAGAACAGAACTCTGGATATACTAAAAACATTAAGGATAACCACAAGCACCGGCTAAGGAATTGATGGCTAATGTAATACGGGCAATGAATAGGTTTAAACGCAGCAGATGAAAGTCACTTAGTTGTAAATAACTGTAAATAACTGTGTGTAGAATAAGTCATAAAGGCGCACACGGCCTCAGGGCTTCTCTATGTCGGGTATCGAGAGCGTCCTGCCCCACGGCCCCGATCACCTCTCGGGGGCAGTCCCCTATTGGGCCCCGGGGATGGGGTTGGTCTGGTGGAAGTGATCCTTTCCCTGGGGGTCCAGGTCTGAAGCAGAGTAGTCGGCCAGGCTGCCATAGAGATTGTAGGTAGGCCCAGGCTCCTGATGAACGCCGAGAGGTCCTCCGGGGAGCGCAGGACCCGCCATTGAGAGTCCTTCTGCACCGCCAATGAGAATGGGAACCCCCACCGGAACGGAAGTCCCTTTTCTTTTAAAACATCCAGAAGGGGCTTCAAAGTAGCACGTTGGGCTAGGGTGTGCCGGGAGAGATCAGGCATTATGCGGATGGCAGACCCATTGTATGACAAGTTTGGTTTCTTCCTGGCTGCCTGCAGAATAGCCTCCTTTGCTGCAAAGAAATGCACCCTGCATACCACATCCCTTGGGCGGGGATCATCCGGATCTGGGGGACGTAGAGCCCTATGTGCTCTATCGAGCTCTAGAGGGGTACCCGGCGGTTTCCTTAACAAATTATTAAAAATGGAACGAAGGACGACGGGGATGTCAGGAGCAGCTATTGATTCAGGAAGGCCTCTAATTCTTAAATTGTTCCTTCTATTTCTGTTCTCCTGATCATCAACGTGTTGTTGAAGGGCAAATAGCTGCTTAGACTGATTTTGTACTGTCTCTTGAATAGATTGTATAGAGACTTGTGAATTTGATTGCTGCTCGGTGAGGGAATCAACCCTATGGGTGAGTGAGGAAAGATCAGATCGCAGTTGGATAAATTCTTGCTTACATTCTGCCACCACTTGATTAGCCAGTGCTGCAATGTCATTCTTGGTGGGGATCGCTTGTAGCAGTGATCGCAAATCTGCCAAAGACGCCGGGCGATCTTCACTTGTCGAGGCATCAGCGTAGGATATATTGGGGTATGCACAGAAAGAGTCCTGTACAGCTGGACCGTATATCATTTGCTGTGTACTTTGGGGATTATTTATGCCACTCCATGACGGTGACACGGTTACAAGACGAAGTGGGGCTGCCCCTGATACCATGGGCCCCTTGTTCATGGGCATCAATACACCCCCTCCAGGAACCCCGTCTGTACCCCCCAGGCTCTCAGCCCAGGAGGATCCTGTGCACCAACTATTGGGTGAGGTGGGGGGCATTTCCATCTGGGGCATCCCCCAAAACTCGGTGGCCGTCTCCCTGGATTCATGCGGTCCCCCTCCATTCACTGGTCCCCCTAGGGGTTGTGTGTCCCTTGGCAAGGAAGTGTGGCTTATGTTGTTGTTGCCACTACTGATATGGGCCCTTGTCAGTAGGTCCCCTCTCCAACTCTGCACTGGAGGCCTGTGATCAGGCAGTCTGTTAGGGGTAGCTGCTGCTCCCTCCTCTCCTGTATCTACCCTTTCTGCACACTGTGCAGGCAGCGTATGGGCCTCAGCCGCTCTGCGTGGTGCCTGCTTTTCCTGAGTCTGGGGCTGGAGCGGTGATTCATCCCCTAAGCCTGATCTTGCGTGCAATTCACGGCCGCACGCCGAGATCTCCCTGACCCCGCTGACACCAGCTGCGGGTGGGTTGTGAGGACTCACCGCTCCCATCAGCGACGCAGCAGAGCATGAGGCAGGCGAGGTCGCGGCTGCGAGTGCCCCGTCTTCCAGCACCGGACCTTTGGGCTGCGGTTCAGGTAGGCGAGCGCCATCTTGGAATGGCGTCTGCAGCTTCACTGATTCCCCCGCCGCGGGGCTTTGTATTTTGCTCACCGCTGCTGTGGGTCTCCCGGTGGGTCCTCTCGCATCACGGGGGGTCTCAGCTGTTTCGCCCCTCTTTCGGGTCTCCGGCGTTGCTGTGTCCTCAGGCATCCGGACAGGGACAAGATCCATTTCAGATTCAGGCCGCAATTCCTGCTCCGGCTGTGAAGTTGCCCCCGATTCCTTGGAGCGGGTGAAGTAAGCTCCAATACTATTCAGGGGTGCAGGGGGCCGTCCTGGGGTGCAGGGCTTGCCCTTTTTGGCAGATGATTTGCCCATTTTATGTATAATAGCCGGCATTATGGGGGATTGTATGAAGGAGCTCCAGAGAAGCACGTCTTTACTCAGCCATGTCCAGCTCCGCCCCTTTCAACTGAAATTTGACCAAGGTCTCCCTCATCCACTGAGTCTTCCATGTCCATCGACAGTTCGTCCTCCATTTCTTCATGTTCTCCTGCACCTTCCTCAACATTTCGCCTGCTACTATGCGCCCTTGTTGATCCCTGTCCCCCACGGTCCCATGCCTGCCGCGTTGGTGATGATGAACGTCTGGACCTTGGTGATGTTGTTGTCCCTTGCACATATGAATCATCCTGTAGTTCCTCCCCTTCCTGTTGTCCCACCCCCTGACTCCGAATAGTGTTTAGCGTGTGCTCCAGCATGTAAATGACTGGAATTGTCATGCTGATAATGGCATTGTCAGCGCTAAACATATTCGTCGCCATGTCGAAACTGTGCAGAAGGGTGCATAGGTCCTTGATCTGAGACCACTCCATCAGGGTGATCTGCCCCACCTCTGCATCTCGTTGGCCCAGGCTATACGTCATGACGTATTTCACCAGGGCTCGGCGGTGCTGCCACAGTCGCTGTAACATGTGGAGAGTCGAATTCCAGGGTGTCGGCACATCGCATTTCAGGCGATGAACCGGCAGGCCGAAAGACTTCTGGAGCGATGCAAGCCGCTCAGCTGCGGCGGTTGAACAGCGGAAGTGAGCAGACAGTTTTCGTGCCCTGGTCAGAAGGCCATCTAGGCCGGGATAGTGTGTTAAAAATTGCTGGACAACAAGGTTCAACATGTGAGCCATACAAGGCACGTGTGTCACCTTGCCCAGGCAACGGGCCGCACCCAGGTTTGCAGCATTGTCGCACACGGCCTTACCAGGCTGCAGGTTGAGTGGAGACAACCATTTATTAAACTCAGTCTCCAGAGCTGCCCACAACTCAGTCGCTGTGTGACTCCTATTTCCAAGACATGTCAAGCTAAAGACCGCCTGATGCCGTTGCGCTCTGCTGCCAGCATAGTAATGAGGGGTGCGTGATTCCTTCTGCGCAGTGAGAACGCTGGTGGCCTGACCAGGCAGGCTTGGGGCGGAGGTGGAGGACCCAGATGAGGTGGAGGAGGCAGAAGCAGTGGCGGAACTTGGACAGACAGAGGATTGACACACAAGTCGTGGGGACGGCAAGACTTGTGTAGCAGACGCTTCACCATCTATCACCATAGTTACCCAGTGCCCAGTCAGCGACATGTAACGTCCCTGTCCATGCTTACTGGTCCAAGTATCGTGATGAAATGCACCCGTTCACACACAGAGTTTCTCAAGGAAGCGGTGATGTTGTGTGCGACATGCTGGTGTAGCGCGGGCACACCTTTCTTGGAGAAGTAGTGGCGACTAGGCATCTGGTACTGGGGCACAGCAACAGACATAAGGTCTCTAAAATCCTGTGTGTCCACTAGGCGGAAAGGCAGCATTTCGGTAGCCAAGAGCTTACAGAGGGATAGAGTCAACCTCTTAGCTTTGTCATGGGTCGCAGGAAATGGCCTTTTATTTGACCACATCTGAGGGACAGAGATCTGGCTGCTGTGTGTAGACGGTGTTGAGTAGGGTGTCCCTGGAAAAATGCAGGTTTGTGAGGAAAGTGCAGGCGGAGACATGATGTTGCCTTCATCCAACGTTGGTGCTATCGATGTCTGAGAGAGCTGTACACACTCACTTGTTTCCCCTTCCAAACCAACTGACGACCTACCAAGCAAACTGCCTGTTGCGGTTACAGTGGTGGAAGTTGTGCGTGGAAAACCAGGTGTGACAGCTGTCCCCACAGTCCTAGAAGATGAAGAGCGCGCGGATGCACTGGAAGGGGCAGGCCGTGGATGGTTCGCTCCGCTAGGCCGCATTGCAGCACGGTGAACTTCCCACTGGGACCTATGATATTTATTCATGTGACGATTCATGGAAGAAGTTGTCAAACTGCTGAGGTTTTGCCCTCTACTAACAGAATCACGACAAATTTTACACATCACATAATTTGGGCGATCTTTTTCTATGTCAAAAAAGGACAAGGCTAGGCAAGGCTTAGAGGGCATGCGACCTGCTGAGCCCCCCCGACTAGTGCTCAGAGGCAGAGTGGTGGCTGATGATGCAGTTGTAGACGTGCTACCAGTGCTCCGACTCTGTCCAGGAAGGCGCAAGGTAACTTCGTCGTCGGTTGCATCCTCCTCCACCGCCTCTGTTGACCTCCTCGAGTGCCTGACTGGGGGTTGACAGTAGGTGGGATCTAGAACTTCATCATCAATTGTTGTGTTTGCACTCCCCTCCCCCTCAGACCGAGCCTCTTCCTGCCCTGACCGAATATTTAAGATGTCATCCCAATCTGGTATCTGCGTCTCATCATCATTAGTATGTTCCTCATTGTCTATAACCACAGGTGTTACAGTTTGTGACAAAGGGTCAACATTATGCTCAGAAACTTGGTGCTCACGGCCTGAGTCAGAGTCACAAAGGTTCTGGGCATCACTGCAGACCATTTCCTGGTCTGTACTCACTGTAGCTTGGGAGCAGACCTCTGATTCCCAGGCTATAGTGTGACTGAACAGCTCTGCAGACTCAGCCATCTCAGTTCCACCATACTGTGCAGGGCTGATGGAGACTTCAGAGCTGGGAGAAAGCAAGTTTGATTGGGATGACAACTCAGAGGACTGGTGTTTTTTGGATGCGGTAGTTGAGGTGGCTGAGAGGGCACTTGTTGGACCCCTTGAGATCCATTCAAGCATTTTCATTTTTTGGCCATCATCTACCTTTGTTCCTGTTGTTCGTGTCCGTAAAAAAGGGAGCACATCGGATTGTCCACGGTAAGTAGTAGACATCTTACTTTTGCTGGTAGATGGTCTATCTTCAGCAGATGATAATGGAGCTTTGCCACCTTCCCCACGGACAAACCCTTTTTTTCCTTTTCCACCACGCCTCTTCCCCTTTCCACCAGCATCTGTCATTTTGCCACTCATGTTGATTGCAACAAGATTGTGCACTGAAAATGTGGTAGTAAAATTTGAGAGGTGGTGTAGATTGCAGCGGTGGTCTAGCTTTATTAACAGCAGAATAATAAAGAATAAATATCCCTGACAATGCAACTACGGCCCTTAAACTGGCAGCATAAATTGCTAGTATAATGGCTTAGTTATAATGAGTTTGAGTGTGCATTGCAGGCAGACGTGCTGCAAATATCTTTGCACTACTGAGACTATACAGAAGTCCAATAGCCATGTTTAGGATGCCACTAGGTTCACTCAGTGTTTGCTAGTATAATGGCTTAGTAACAATGAGTTTGAGTGTGCAATGCAGGCAGACGTGCTGCAAATATCTTTGCACTACTGGGACTATACAGAAGTCCAATAGCCACGTTTAGGATGCCACTAAGTTCACTCAGTGTTTGCTAGTATAATGGCTTAGTTATAATGAGTTTGAGTGTGCAATGCAGGCAGACATGCTGCAAATATCTTTGCACTACTGGGACTTTACAGAAGTCCAATAGCCACGTTTAGGATGCCACTAAGTTCACTCAGTGTTTGCTAGTATAATGGCTTAGTAACAATGAGTTGGAGTGTGCAAAGGGCAGGAGGGTACAGTGGCAGGGTTGTGGGTCTATGGGTAGAGGAAAGGAAGCCTGCCTTTCTATCCCTCCTAATGGGGAAATGCAGCGAGGAAATCCCTGACCTTAGCTACACAGACACTGTCATCTTGTGCAGCTGTTAAACTCTGTTTTAAACTCTGTCACCTATGGCTCTGACCCTGCCGGTATGAGCCCTTAAAAGGACTGATAGAAAGTGCTATCCCTAAGCTGTCCAGCTCTGTGTTTGGAGCGTATACAGCTGTATCGGTGATAGGAGCTGCGCCAGTGATGTCTGACACCAAGGACGCAGAAGGCAGATAATGGCGTGCTGGAGGAAAATGTCCGTTTTTATAATGCAGGGACATGTGACATGGACATCCTATCACACATGCCGTTGCTTCTCTGGCTAAAAGTCCACTTAGCTGTGTGTGTGTCTGGGATTGGCTGACATGCTGGCCCTCCCCACTACACGCGTGCGCTTAGGGAAGGAAGACAAGGAAAAAAAAAAAAATGGCGATCGCCATTATCCAAACAGCAGTGATCTGAATGCGCTGTTCCCGCACACTATACACTGAAATGTCATAATAGTGTGAGTCACAGAGTGACTTACACTATTACAGCGGAAAGCCAGCTAGGAATTAGCTGTTTTTTTTGCTGCTAGAACCGTTCTCAAACGTATCTAGAACTATCGAGCTTTTGCAAAAAAGCTCGAGTTCTAGTTCGATTTAGAACGATTTAGAGCAATATAATAATATAAAAAAATCTTATTGAAATACTTACCCCTTTTAGATTAAGATCCCGATCTGAAAAATATAATGGAAAAAAACGTATTCAATTTAAAGCAAAAAAACAGCCCGCACTTTAAAATCTATTTTATTGCCAAGTCTGTTTAATGTTAAAAAATCAAATCATATCTAATATATGGCTGGATGTTATAGGAGTTTTCAAATGTGCCGCGGGAAGATGTAAATGCTGCAATTTTGCATATAAGACCAAAACAATCAACTCTTTAACAGATAACAAAGTATTTAATATCTCTACCTTCATCAATTGCTACTCCACACATATACAGTAGTTTATTTGATCAACTGTAATAATGGTAACAGGTTTCAGCTTTTCAGGGATCGAGAAGGTGTTTAAAACACCAAGACGTGGTAATCATCATAGACAGGAGTGTAGCGACTGGGCGGGCAGAGGGTGTGGCCGCCCCGAGCCCCTTGCTCAGAGGCAGCCCACCCGGAGCAGCGCTACTGTTATCTATATTGGTATGCACAGAGCGCCGATACAGTTAACTTCAGTGGCAGTGCTGGTGAGGCACAATATCCCTGCACTGCTGCTGCTGAAAGTGCACACGCAGGACATCAGAGTCCCAGCATGCTGGGATACTCAAAATGTCGTCAGAGTATGGGGCAGACGCTGTGCCCATTTGTCATAGCCTCCTCCCTAAAACAAATCATCATTACAGGGCAAAATCCGTGGCAGTGACCGCAGCTTCCGATCCCTCCCTGAAATGAAGTGTCATCATGACGTCCATTGCAGGGACTGATTTGTCCCTCCCTGCACGGTGCACAGCACCCAGTCTGTTGTCAGCTCAGATCTGTAATAGTCAGCTGGTAACAGAACGGTGTCTATACTGGGCATGCAGAAAACTAGTGATGTCACAAGCAGGTGAAGAGCTAGTCTCCTGCATGCCGGATATAGATACTGCTCTGTTACTGACTGAATATTACAGATCTGAGCTGACAACAGAGCGGATGCTGTTCACTCAGCAGATCATACAGTGCACAGTGCATGGAGAGGCAGATCAGCCCCTAAAAAGTGCATCACGATGATGCTTCATTTCATGGAAGGGACAGAAACTGCAGTCACTGCCACAGACTCTGATCCTGATGATGCTTTGTTTCAGAGAGACAGCAGAGGCGCAGTAACTGCCACAGACTCTGATCCTGATGATGCTTTGTTTCAGGGAGGCAGCAGAGGCTGCGACAGTGACAGCAGGCTCTGCCCCTGCTTTGATGATGCTTCATTTAAGGGAGGGGACAGAAGCTGCAGTCACTGTCACAGACTCTGATCCTGATGATGCTTTGTTTCAGGCAGCACAGGTTGTAACAGTGACAGCAGGCTCTGCCCCCTACTCTGATTGCTTTGTTTCAGTGAGGGGACAGAAGCTGCATTCACTGCCATATACTCTGATCTTGATGATGATTTGTTTCCGGGAGGCAGCCGAGGCTATGACAATGACAGCAGGCTCTGCCCCTGCTCTGATGACGCTTAATTTCAGGGAGGGGACAGAAGCTGTAGTCACTGCCACAGACTCTGATCCTGATGATGCTTTGTTTCAGGGAGGCAGCAGAAGCTGTGACAGTGACAGCAGGCTCTGCCCCTGCTTTGAAGATGCTTCATTTCAGGGAGGGGACAGAATCTGCAGTCACTGTCACAGACTCTGATCCTGATGATGCTTTGTTTCAGGCAGCACAGGTTGTAACAGTGACAACAGGCTCTGCCCCCTGCTCTCATTGCTTTGTTTCAGGGAGGGAAAAGAAGCTGCATTCACTGCCATATACTCTGATCTTGATGATGCTTTGTTTCAGGGAGGCAGCAGAGGCTGTGACAATGACAGCAGGCTCTGCCCCTGCTCTAATGATGCTTCATTTCAGGGAGGGGACAGAAGCTGCAGTCACTGCCACAGTCTCAGATCCTGATGATGCTTTGTTTCAGGGAGGCAGAACAGGCTGTGACAATGTCAGCAGACTCTGCCCTCTGCTCTGATGATGCTTTGTTTCAGGGAGGGGACAGAAGCTGCAGTCACTGCCACAGACTTCTGCTCCGATTGCCAGGCGACGCCTGCCGTGGATGGTGCTGGTGATGGGAGAGGAGTCAATGCCAGCGGCACCGGTGGGCGCAGGCTCCGATCATCCACTGGGCTGGGTTATCTTGGGATCTGCAGTACCGCTTGCTGACTGTGGGTGGCCTGTGTCTTCCAGCTGAAGTTGCCAGCGTTCAGCTACAGCCACTGGGAAGACACCACACCCTTCTTATTCTCCCTCCTGTCACATGACCACTGCCAGAGATAGTTCTGATTACCTGGCTCCTGGTCCGCCCTATTCTGTTTTGTGATTCCTGTGTGCTACCTTCTGCGTGTTTTCTGACTACCCTTTTGCCTGCTGTTTTTGTACCTCGCTGCCCGATCCGGATTTGACCTCTGCTCCGTTTTCTGATTAGTCCTTGTCTGCTGATTCTGTCCCTGTTCTGCTATTCCTGGTTTGACTCTGCCTGACAACTACTCTCATCACTATGGGGAGATAAGGTATGCACACCAGTGACTTTGTAAGGGGAATACATGAAATAGCAGAAACTGCTGTGTGAATACTGACTTGAAAAATCCAATAGCTATATGCAAGAGTGAAAATGTGAAAAATGGAATCTGCATTACTGCCCTGAACATATGAATCAAGAGAAATTTAGCTACTGAATTGATCAATGCAATAGAGCCCCAACACTACGCCAAAGTATTTCTCTACGTTGGGGTCCCTAGCTTGTGTGTGTCCTCTCATGCAGTTAAAAAACTTAATCAATCAATGCCAGCGGCACCGGTGGGCGCAGGCTCTGATCATCCACTGGGCTGGGTTATCTTGGGATCTGCAGTACCGCTTGCTGACTGTGGGTGGCCTGTGTCTTCCAGCTGAAGTTGCCAGCGTTCAGCTACAGCCAATGGGAAGACACCACACCCTTCTTATTCTCCCTCCTGTCACATGACCACTGCCAGAGATAGTTCTGATTACCTGGCTCCTGGTCCGCCCTATTCTGTTTTGTGATTCCTGTGTGCTAACTTCTGCGTGTTTTCTGACTACCCTTCTGCCTGCTGTTTTTGTACCTCGCTGCCCGATCCGGATTTTGACCTCTGCTCCGTTTTCTGATTAGTCCTTGTCTGCTGATTCTGTCCCTGTTCTGCTATTCCTGGTTTGACTCTGCCTGACGACTACTCTCATCAGACTGCAGCCTTCCACAGGTAGTGAACTCCAGGGCCCTGTGTAATTCCAAATCCCTGTCTAGGGGTTAAAGGGTTTCAGGGTTCTGGGGGTCCTGCTTGGTGAGTGGCTTCCCTCTAGTCTGTGCATTACATCCCCCTGAGTCTGTTGATCCAGGCAGGCATTATATTATCTCTGGCCCATCTAACAAGGAGAGAAAAAAAATGGATTCTCTCCATGCTGTGCTAAACCAAGTGCACACCCTTTCTGGCAAGTGCATGACCTTACATTTATCTACATTAAACTTCAATTGCCTATTAACATTTAAGCAGAGCCTGGATGCCTTTCTTGAAAAATATAATATTACCAGTTATGTATATTAGATTTTATGACAGGGTATTGATCCAGGGAACTAGTCTGATTGCCGGATATGGAGTCAGGAAGGAAATTTTTTCCCCATTGGAACTTGTTTGCCACATTGGGGTTTTTTTGCCTTCCTCTGGATCAACATGTTAGGCTACGGGTTGAACTAGATGGACTTAGAGTCTCCCTTCAACCTTAAAAACTATGATACTATGATACTATGATACTGCCATAAGCACTAGGGTGAATGTGACTGTGAACATGACCAGGGATAAATGCTAAGCCAGATACATATATACAGGCACCTTCTTTTGGGGTGTTTGCACCTCATCAATTTATGGCAGAGGCTGGCTGAGTGCCATGTCCCTGTGGCATCATAGCAGAAGGGCTGGTTCAGGTTAAAGGCAACCTGAAAGTTGATACATGCTGGGCAGAATGAATCAGGCACTGGATTAACAGGTATCTCTCTTCATGCTTCTGTAGGGATGGACTTGTCAACCCAGGGCAGCGGGTATGGAGGAGATGTCGGGAACCAGCGTTTCCAGCCAGTCTCCCGTTTGGCTTGGTGCTTAGGTCTCTACAATCTGCAAGTGTACACCTGGCTGACATCATACAGCCAGTGCCTGATTCACGCTGCTCTTGCATCGGAAAGCATGTATCAGTATTCGGGTTCCTTTTAACCCCTTGTTTCTGCAACTCATTTTTGGGGGGGCTTTAAGGTTTGTATTTTTTTCTCCCCTTTTTCAGAGAGCAATTTTTTTAAGTTTTCATTAACATAGCTGTATGGGAACTTGTATTTTGCTGGATGAGTTGCAGTTTTTAGTCACATCAATCATTTTATCATACAATGCACTAAAAAACTGGAAAAAAATATCCAAGTCAGATGAAATGGTAAAAAAAATGCAATTCTACTATTGTTTTCAGCGCAATCATTTTCTGGTAAAAATGACCTGAACGTATGATTCTCCAGGTTTGTATAATTGTGGCTATCACAATCTTGCTCAGATTTTTTTAAGTAATGGAAAGAAAACCAGAGCTTTGTAAAAAAAAAAAAGTTTTTTAAGTCTCCATTTTATGATACCTTTAATGGTTTTATTTTTTATTTTAATTTATTTTCAATGGCTAAAAAGTGATGTTTTTAACATTAATAAATCCTTAAAAAATCTATTAAAATGGCTTGGACCTACGTTTGTCGGATTGTCTAAAATACATACACTCCTCAAAAATGAAATTTCAACACCAAGAATGAAAAGCTGTGAAATTAGAGAAATTATAGAATCAATGGACATTGAAAAAATAGAAACATTTTAAAACAAAACATTTCAATTTACTCAGCTTCAATTGTGAGCAACACACAGAGAAATACACGTACTTACACGCTATCAGTGAGGTTAATGACGGTTGTTGGTGGAATGTTCTTCCGCACTAAGTACACTTGGGCACCCAAATCCTCAAGATCCACTGCTAGCAGCTCCTCTTGCAATCGCAGACCAATCACACCCCAGATGGGAGATAAGTCATGACACTCTGTACACCATGTTAGCACGTTTAGGTCATGTAGACGACTCACAGTAGTTTCAACAACTTGCAGCCTTAAGGTATCATTTTGAAAAAGCTCATGGGACACTTTAGAGAAATGGCCCTACTGTTGGCTCTATGACCAAATCAATGTAATACTGAGCTGTTCGTACGCCTAGAATGAAGTGTAGAGGGGTATGGCTACCGCACTTTATGTCTCCCCACCCTAATCCCAGGATTAGAACTGATATGATGTTCTTTCATGAAGACCTCTTTGTGACATTACCAACTTTTCCTAATCATGTTTGAGTAATTGCACATAGTGATACATTTAGTCCTGCAAATAAAATTAGACATCACAGCTAGGGCGTCAGTGACACAAACCATCAGAAGGCATTTGCATGACATTGAGCTATGAGCCAGACATCCAGCTACAGGAGTTCCATTGACCTCATGACATCGCTCTCAAAGGTTATCATGGTGTAGAGCAGGAAGGCAATGAAGGCCGAAATGGAGCTCTAACATGCTCTGCTCTTGTCTTAGATGCAATAATTGCTAAAGATTGGTCTGGGGGCCATGTGGGCAACACCATCAAGAGGCCTTCACTATAGGACATAAAAGTGTCCCAGGAGTCATATTCAGCATGACAACATCTCAGACTCTTTGTGCTACTGTAAGCTGACTGCATGGCCAATCTGTGCTATTATGGCTACAACATCTCCAGACTTATCTCCCATTGTGCACATTTGACACGTCTTTGGTCGGCAATTGCACAGGGAGCTACCAGCAGCTGATCTTAACGTCCAAGAGCATTCACTCCTCAACCATTATTAACCTCTTTGATAGCATATCGATGCATGTAAATATGTGTAGTTTAGCAAGCGGCACTCATTCTTGATACTGAATAAATCGAGATGTTTTATAAATGATATTTCTATTTATTTTTTTTTCTCAATATTGCTTATAAGCACCATGTCTGTCAACGTTTCCTTCTTTGCATACCGCCCAAGTTATGAAGAAAGGAAAGAGGGACAAAGTCTGCGGCGCGCACAGCGTGCCGCGGCAATTTTTGACCACGCCCCTAGACACACCCATTTGTCAGTAAGGGTCATTTAGCAGATGCCCCGGACTGTTCATGCATAGTCATAGCAGCTAGAATTTTTTTTATATTTATATCTGTTACTATATGACATGTTGCTTATTTGTGCCTATAAGGCCATATTCACACGTTGCATAAATTCTGTTTCTTTTTGTTTCTTCCGCTGTCTGCGCTATACTATACCATAACAATGAACAATTAAACACAGCAGAATAAATGTGCAAAAAAAACAGCAGAAAAAAATGCAACATTTACACTACATGTGAACATGGACTAAATGTCGAAGCAAAGTTGATGAGACGTCATGAAATCTCTGCCAATTTACGTCTAACGCACTTTGCGTTTTTACCTGCATTTTAGGTGCTTTTTAGGTCCGTTTTGGGAAGCACGTTTTTCTTGCCATAAGGCATGCGTTTTGATATACCAGCAAAGTCTATGGAAAAATTGGATTTTCCGACCCCACTTTGCGTTTCTAAACGCTGCGTTTAATTTGCATATTTTGTGGCAAAAAAACAAGATTCCTTCAAATTCATGCATTTTACCTGCTTTTTCATTGCAGAAAGCATGCGTTTTGGACTACCAAAACGCATGCTTTTTGATCATTAAAATAATGATTTCATAAGTCCCTTTACACACACACATAGTCTGACAATTTAAATTAAGGAAAATAATACTTTATTGCAATTTTTCCATAAAATATCATATTACCGCAATAATTTAATGAACATAATTTAATTTCATGATTTTTTCTATGATTATAGATTTGATTCTTTTTTTACCATTTTTTCTAAGATTTTGACTATTTAAACTTTATTAAGCAGTGTCTTTATGTTCAAAACGCAACTATCAGAACGCAGGTGGAAATGCAGATAAAAAGCGCTGAAAACGCATCAAATACGTGGCAAAAACGCATGCGTTTTCAGCACTAAATTTCAGAAAAAGGCAACTTTGGTCAAATCAATTAAGCCCAAAACGTGCGTTCTAAACTGCAAGTAGGTGAAGGCAAAGTGCGTTGCTAGCCTATAGACGCCGCTGAACAGTGCAGATTTGGTGTTTTTTTTCTTTATAAACTTCAGGATTCACATCTGCACCAAACGTATCAAATAAGGGGGTCAATGCATAAAAAATACCGCAAACATGCAATAATCAGAGAAGATTGTTATTGCTCTCGTGGTGCGGACATCTGCAGAAAAAACGCAGCATTTACGCTACGTGTGAACACGGCCTCAGTGATACATTTTTATTACATTTTTTATGGGTTTTAATAAAGAAAAATAATAAATTGCACCTATTTTTTACGCCATTTACCAATCCCCATCAATAATCTGATCGCTGTGTTGTTCGGGTCGTTACGATTACAGGGACACCAAATATGTCCATGTTATTTGCTGATTAGTGATGTTTATTATTTTACTAGCTGTACTACCCGGCTTCGCCCGGGTTAATAACTGTTGTCAACAAAATAGAATGTATTAACAAAAATGTATTCTGCACAAAAAAACACAAAACAAATAGAAATGTAATTATTAAAAGGCAAAAACTAAGCTAATAGAAGTATTTCACAACATATATTTCAACACCACAGATATTCCACACAGATTTAACTAAATTGGCCAAGTAATGTGCTCTGTCTGTCTCTTTCCAGGACTGTCTCTTTCCCCGTCTGTCTCTTTAACCATCTGCCTGTTTCTTTTTTTGTCTGTCTCTATCTCTCGGTTTCTTTCCCCATCTGTCTCTTTCTAGGTCTGTCTCTTTCCCAGGTCTGTCTCTTTCCCAGTCTGTCTCCCCGTCTCTTTGTCTGTGTCTTTCCCTGTCTGTCTCTTTCCCTGTCTGCCTGTCTCTTTCCTTGTCTGTCTCTATTCCTCTGCCTCTTTCCCCGTCTGTCTCTATCAAGGTCTCTGTCTTTCCCCATCTATCTTTTTCTGTCTCTCTGGTTGTCTCCCCCTTCCCTGTCTTCCTGTCTCTGTCCCTGTCTGCATGTCTGTCTGTCTCTTTCCATGTCTGTCTCTTTCCAGGTCAGTCTCTTTCCAGGTCAGTCTCTTTCCAGGTCAGTCTCTGTCTGTCTCTTTCACCGCCTGTTTCTGTCTGTCTCTTTCACCGTCTGTCTCTTTCACCATCTGTCTCGGTCTGTCTCTTTCACCGTCAATAGGTCAATACCAGCGTGGCTCAGCACTCGGGTACTCTTGAACCCTTGCAGGTCTTGACATCACAGGAAAAAAAAAATACTGTAAAAACGCCACAAAAAATGCCACAAACTGCACCAAAACCGTAGATGACTCCCATGAGACATCCTGACACAAGGTCAGTTTTTGGTCAGGGAAAAGAAAAACTCGCTACAAATACGTTCTGTGTGAACATAGCCTAAGGCAAAAAAAACCACACGCTACAATCTGGTTGCTATGGGCAACCATTTCAAATTTTATTTGCACAAACTTTGTCTTTTAAATTTCTCTGAAAATGTTGTCTGTAGAAATGAGTAAAAAAAAATGTTGCTGTTTCCAGATCCGACCTCTGGTCTAGTTCTTGGATGCAGCAGGACTTCACTTCTGTGGCCAGGATCCTCAGCATGGGATGTCTTGCCCACCTTTACTGCTCGCTACACCCCACGATTACAGGAGGTGTCTCAGTTACGTCTTAGGCCCGGCAAGTCATCACATCCCAAGGGCTAGAAAGGAAAGCAGTGGATGCACTCAGGACAAGCCGGGGAGAGGATGCCATACACAGTTCACCAAATCAAGGTCTGAATTAGAGTTCGGAACTAGACACCACAAACCTTTTTTGCTCGTGTCTATTAAAAGATGTTGTCCTATGCACAAACTAACATTTTAATCAACAGATCCACAATTGGATGTTAAAAAAAAAAAAAAGTTCCTGTGCTGAGATTATTTTATAAATGTGCCCCTCATATGTATTGTGTCTGATCGTACAGGAACAAGTTCTGATCATACCACATCTCCTAGGCAGAGGACGCAAAAGAGTATACAGATAGCAAAGCATGAATTTCCAGATGCCATTTTCTGTGAAGTAAAACATTTCCCTGCCTGTTTAAAAAATGTGTTTTACCTCACAGAAAGAATCAGCTGCGATCCCTTGCTGTAATCTCTGTATATTCTTTTGCTTCCTCTACTGTCCAGGAGCTGTGGTATGTGCAAACCATGAACTGGAGCAGCTCTGCATGGTCAGTCACAGCCATTACGCAGTATGGGCATATTTATAAGATTATGTAATGATGGGAAAATTTGTTATTTCAAATAATTAAAATTTACTTTGCTTGAGGGACAACTCCCTAAGGCCCTGTGTGCACTTGCCAGTTTTTGCCGCGGATTTACCGCGGTTTTGCTGCATGTTTCGCTGCATGTTATGTTCATACCATCTCTGCAGTGATTCACCAGCAAATCCTATGGGGGAAAAAAAATGCTGTGCGCACTAAGCGGATTTTGACAGCTGCATGTTTTCCTGCAGGATTCCCGCAGCAAAAACAATTGCATGTCACTTCTTTTCCGCACGTCACTGCGGCATTTCACTCCATTGACTGCAATGTAATCGTGAAATCCCGCAGGGAATAACGCAGGCGGTATTTCATGGTTTTGGGACATAATGTTCATCACTGCTTGCGGTTTGCAGGGAAGTGATGTCATTATGACAGGAAGAGGAAGCGGAGCCGAGTAATCACACACACACATCACAGACACAGACATAGAACATACACATATCACACACAGACATAGAACATACACATATCACACACACACAGACACAGACATATAGAATACACATACAAATCAAACGGACATATAGAAAAAGAAAAACACGTGAGCTCCGCCGTATTTTTACCTTCCAGCCGGGTAAACACACAGCGGCGGCCCGGTATTCTCAGGCAGGGGAGGGCGAGGGCCAGGGTTAATGTCCCTCCCCCCCTCCAACAGCCGAGAATATCAGCCCGCAGCTGTCCCGGGACTGTCGCATCCATTATGTGGCAGTCCTGGAGTGTCCCGGCTCTTCCAGATTACCGTGATGCGATGGCAATCCAGGTAATACCGAGTTAATGATAGTGCATCGCCACCACTAAGTCCAGGCTTGATCGTGGCAGTGTCTATGAGATAGCTGACATCAACCTGTAAGTAAAGTGAATAAACACACACACCGCAAAAGGAAACACAAAAAAGCCTTCTCTTTCACCCCTTTATTAACCCCCCCCCCCAAACACACAGCTCCGGCGTAATCCACCGAGGTCCCACGGCGCTTGCAGACTGATCCAGCCGCGACTCACTGTACAGAATGCAGCCTCGCAACGAGACTGCAGAGAGGTAACCACAGGGCATTTCTCACGGCCGGTGATGTGAACACACTACCGCCGGGAGAAATGCAGCGTGTCGATTGATCTGACCTCTATCTATCTATCCCTCTATCTATCTATCCATCCATCCCTCTATCTATCTATCTATCTACTATCTATCTCAGAAGAAATTGACTTTTTTTTTCTTTTTTTTCTTCAATGTGCTTTATTGCATTCAATGCATTAAAACACATATACCAACCCGCACGCGGCAAAACCGCGGCAATACCACGAACAATACCGTGGTAAAACCAAGGCAAACCGCATGCGGTTTTCGGGTGCGGTTTGCCGCGTTTTTTTATCGCAGGTGTGGTAATCTTTCAGACCCTGCGGAATTTTCTTAAGACCTGCAACACACATCCGTTTTTTTTTTGTACGTGTGCGGTACGTATTTGCACGTACCGGAGACACGTACACACGGAGACCCATGTTATTCAATGGTAGATGGCACACACACGTAAAATCACACGGAACGTGTGTCCGTGTCGTAAGTACGTGTGTGCGCTTTTCTACATGGACGACATGTCCGTTTTTGTCCGCCAGCACGCAGGCACGGACCCGCTTTAGTCTATGGGTCCATGCCTGCACGGACCGCACACGGAGTATGTCCGTGTTCAGCACGTATCGTCCGTGTCCGTTTTTTTTGTTTCAAAACGTTTTTTATTGATTTTTCAAATTTGTAAAAACATGACAAATATCATTGCAAAAGAAGAACATTCGTCTGACAAAATGTGACATAGAGGTGGGTGATACCCCAATTTGGAGTTCCATGTTGCTGTTCGATTTAAGATAGTATACCGTAACATTAAACCAAAACAGAGGTAATGAAATATAATATAACATATGCAATACAATTCGTTAAATCTCTGTGTCGTCCCTGAATGATTTCAATTTTACTAGCGTGCCTTGGTATTCCCAACCGTCTCGTCTCCCCCTCCCTCCAGAGCCCCCTCCTAGGTGATTCTCAGTTTACCCAGGCTGTCCTGGATATCGCTCAGGATATACCACTCCGAGTGAACAAAAGGTGCCATCAGGTTAATTATTTCTCCCTGTGTGAATTGGCTTTCAATAAAATGTCTCCATCTCACAAAAAACTTGGCTGTCAACCCAACTTTATCCCTCTCCGCTTCTAGTTTTTCCCACTTCAGCAAGTTGTGTAGTTCGCCCATAACCTCCTTTATGGATGGGCCCTCCCTTTGAATCCAGTGTTTTAAGATGCAACCCTTAGCTATCATGGCTATGTCATGCGTTATTGCGTATTTCCTCTTTTCCTGCGTGCTCGGTCCTCCTCCTACTCCTCCCTCAAAGGAGTGGAAAATCCACACCATTAAGTCTAGTTTGCTGAAAATTCCCCATATTGACTGGGCAAATAGTCTGACTTGGTTCCAGAACCTAGCGATTGTCTCACATTCCCATAGCCCATGCAGCATATCCGTTTTCTCTTTTTGACACTTAGGACACCACCTATCCCTACCTGGTATGTTGAAACCCATAATGGCCCTATGCAGAATTCTGAATTGAGTGTCTCTCCATCTCTCATTGGTAATATGTTTCCGCACTTGTACCCATCCTCTCAGTATATCATCTACCACTTCTTCCCTTCCCAATTGTTTCCCCCACGCTATTAAAGTCCGACCATCCTCCCGTGAAATAAGCACCCCCCTTAGCGATCGATAAATTTTAGAGACATTTACACTTGTTACATCACATTCCAGTAACTCATCAATCGAACTTCTATTCAGCTCTCTTCCAACCACACCAAGGTCTCCTATTATTCCATGTTTCAATTGTTCATATTGGATGATATGTGAGCTATTAAGGTTGTACTTATCCAACACTTCCCGACCTGTCATCCACCTCCTGTCCTCCACATTCATAACATCTATCATTCTCCTGACTCCCCTCTCTTTCCATCTAGTAAATAGCTTGTTTTCTCGTCCCAGGGGAAAATTTGGGAATGCCCAGGGGTTCAAGTACTTGGACACTTTCCATGAGAGCCCCAGTTTTTTCCTTACCGACTTCCATGTTAGCATGGTGTCTCGGAATAAAATTGAGTTCCTTATGTGCCCTTCAACCCTGGATAGTGGGGAGTGCAGAATGGACGTCAGATCCCACGGTGGCGCATATTTAGTTTCCATCGCATGATCTGAGTGCCTACTCGTTCCTCTCACCCAATCAATTACATGCCTCATGATACATACAAGATTATACCCTTGGACATCTGGAAAGTTTAGACCTCCCTCCTCTGCTGACTTCATCAGCGTACGCAGCTTTATTCTGGGTTTCCTTTCCCTCCACACAAATTCTGTATACGCGGAGTTGAGCTTATTCACATCCTTTAGTTTTAGCAATAGCGGGATCGTCTGGAAGGGATACAGCAGCCTAGGAAAGCTCATCATTTTTATCAGGTGGCATCTTGCCAGTAATGGAAGTGGCAGACCTTTCCATCCCTTTACTTGAACTATAATTTTCCTGATTAGCGGTCCATAGTTCAAGTTATAGATTGTTTCTACCGTTCTTCCTATATGCACTCCCAGGTATTTAATTGAAGATTGTGCTATAGGAATTCCACATAGACAGCCATCCCTTACTTGTCCCCCCATTGTCCCATGATGCCCCTTAAGGAACATGATCTCGCACTTTTTTTTGTTCAGTTTGAAACCGGAGAATGAGCCAAATTTTTCAATCAAGGCAAGAGTCTGTGGCAAATCCGCACCGGGGTCCCCCATATAAAGTATGATGTCATCAGCAAAAAGCGCTGTCTTTACTTCTGAACCCCTTATCTTCATTCCTTTAAAGCTATTTTGTCCCTGTAGTATTCTTGACAAAGGCTCGATTGCCAGGTTGAATAAAAGAGGAGATAATGGGCAACCCTGTCTTGTTCCCTTCATCAAAGGGAACACGTCTGATAGAAAGCCCGGAGTGTGTACCCTAGCTCCCGAGTTGGCATAAAGGTTTCTAATGTAAAGTCTCATCTTGCCTACAATCCCTATGGCCTCCATTACCCTGTCTAACCACCTCCAATTTACATTATCAAACGCTTTTTCTGCGTCAAGTGTAACTAGGGCAGGTCTAGCCCCTCCCTCAGTGAGACCCAGTCTAACTGCGTCCACCACTAGAATTGTCTTTCGGATATTGGTAACGGCATTTCTCCCCTTAATAAACCCCACCTGGTGGTTCGTAATGATCCTAGGTAAGATCTCGGCCAGTCTATTAGTCATGATCTTGGACATAATTTTTAAATCCTGATTTATGAGCGATATAGGTCTATAACTAGAGGGATCATCCAGGTCCTTGGTTCCCTTGGGGAGTAATTTAATATATGCTATGTTGGAATTTTTGGGTATTTCCGCCCCTCCCAGGAAAGCATTAAAGACTGAGGTTAGATCCGGCGAGATCAGATCCTTCAGAGCCTTATAGAATTCACTGTTAAAATAGTCAGGTCCCAGTGCCTTGTTGGTGTTAAGCTCCCCAATTGTTCTCGTCACCTCCTCTACTGTGATATCTGCGTTTAAGGCACTCAAATCTTCCTCCGTCAAGCTAGGCATTTGGGCTTGTCTTAGCCACTCTGCCTCATCAGTCATGTCGTTATTCCCTGACCCATATAGTTTTCTATAGTAATCTCCCAGAAATTTATTAATGTCCTTAGGATCCGTAGTCACCTCTCCCCCCTTTGTTTTCAGTTTAGAGATCACTGTAATTTTTCTGCTGCCCCTTGCCAGATTGGCCAACATCCTCCCCGCCTTGTTGC
The DNA here is from genome assembly GCF_048569485.1 of Anomaloglossus baeobatrachus. Classification (NCBI taxonomy): domain Eukaryota; kingdom Metazoa; phylum Chordata; class Amphibia; order Anura; family Aromobatidae; genus Anomaloglossus; species Anomaloglossus baeobatrachus. The sequence goes on along the minus strand of NC_134358.1, from coordinate 372,241,156 downwards.
CAAACCTATGTAAGTCAACCTCCTTGTGCGACCAGAATAGTTGTTCCTTTTTTTTGGCCCATTCGTCAAATCCCTCTTTTGCCTCCAGCCATCTGCCTTTTGTCATGGGAGATCTATTTGTCACATAATTTGTATATGCTACCCATACTGCTTCACTATGGAAATTATAATTCTCATTGGTTTTCTGTTTGATCGTGGCTACGTACCCCACCAGACGGCCCCTTAGGACCGCTTTTGCCATTTCCCAAAAAATCACTGGGAACTCTCTATGTTCTTTATTGTCCTCTGCAAATTCTCCCCACCACTCCTGTAGCACCTTGTGGAAATTATCTTGCCTGAGAAGGAACGATGGGAATCTCCATATGATATCTGTACCTCTCCTGAATTTCTCTCTAATGCCCAATCTCACCGGACTATGATCAGAGATCACCATATTCTCTATCACACAATCTTGCGTTCTACTCAGTAAATCTATGGAGAAAAGGTATGCACACCAGTGACTATGTAAGGGGAATACATGAAATAGCAGAAACTGCTGTGTGAATACTGACTTGAAAAATCCAATAGCTATATGTAAGAGTGAAAATGTGAAAAATGGAATCTGCATTACTGCCATGAACATATGAATCAAGAGAAATTTAGCTACTGAATTGATCAATGCAATAGAGCCCCAACACTACGCCAAAGTATTTCTCTACGTTGGGGTCCCTAGCTTGTGTGTGTCCTCTCATGCAGTTAAAAAACTTACCGTGTATGGGAAGCTGAGACCCAGGCTATTTATGCGTATGATATGGATTGGCAATAGGTGTGGTTGGGGAGGGTTCACAAACGAAAAACTACTAACAAATTAGGTTTTTGCACCCAGTTCAGACTTAGAATGGTGTTCCAAACGTTATTCCTTATTTACTACTCAGTAAATCTTGCGAGATCCAGAACTGATCAATACGTGACCAGCTATCATGAGGGTGAGAGAAGTGTGTATACTCTCTGTCCTGTGGGTGAGTTAGGGGTGCTTCACACACAGCGAGCTCGCTGCCGAGATCGCTGCTGAGTCACGCTTTTTGTGACGCAGCAGTGACCTCATTAGCGATCTCGCTGTGTGTGACACTGAGCAGCGATCTGGCCCCTGCTGCGAGATCGCTGCTCGTTACACACAGCCATGGTTCGTTTTCTTCAAAGGCGCTCTCCCGCTGTGACACACAGATCGCTGTGTGTGACAGCGAGAGAGCGACAAATGAAGCGAGCAGGGAGCAGGAGCCGGCGTCTGACAGCTGAGGTAAGCTTGTAACCAAGATAAACATCGGGTAACCAAGGTGGTTACCCGATATTTACCTTAGTTACCAGCCTCTGCAGCTCTCACGCTGCCTGTGCTGCCGGCTCCGGCTCGCTGCACATGTAGCTGCTGTACACATCGGGTTAATTAACCCGATGTGTACAGCAGCTAGGAGAGCAAGGAGCCAGCGCTAAGCAGTGTGCGCAGCTCCTTGCTCTCTGCACATGTAGCTGCATTACACATCGGGTTAATTAACCCGATGTGTACTGTAGCTAGGAGAGCAAGGAGCCAGCGCTCAGTGTGCGCGGCTCCCTGCTCCCTGCACACACAGCTAAGCGGTGTGCGCTGGTAACTAATGTAAACATCGGGTAACCATACCCGATGTTTACCTAAAGTTACCAGTCTCCGCAGCTTCCAGACGGCGGCTCCGTGCAAGCGCAGCGTCGCTTGCACGTCGATGCTGGCTGGGGGCTGTTCACTGGTCGCTGGTGAGATCTGCCTGTTTGACAGCTCACCAGCGACCATGTATCGATGCAGCAGCGATCCTGACCAGGTCAGATCGCTGGTCGGATCGCTGCTGCATCGCTAAGTGTGAAGGTACCCTTAGTCTCCAGATGTCTTTCAGTCCTACATCTTCTAATGTTACATCCCTATTGTCCAAACTCCTGCCCACATTAGCTGTCCCCTCCTCGCCCCTCCTCCTATCTTCAGCTGAGTCTGGGACGGTGTTAAAATCGCCTCCCACTATAATGTTAGCCTCCCCATCTGCTAATATGGTGGCCTTTATGCCATCATGGAATGTGATTTGTTGTGAATTTGGGCCATAGACATTATAAATACTGAGTTTACCTGCTGGACTAACGATTGTTAAGTGCTGCCACCTTCCATGGTCGTCTGCCTCATGTGCCACTACCTCATGACTGAGTTGTTTATTTATTAGGATCATAGTGCCCGCTTTTCTACCTTGTGCTGCTGCCCCGTAAATGGTGCCCACCCAATGTTTCTTCATGCGGAAAAAGTCCTCCCCCCCCAAGTGGGTATCCTGTAATAAGGCAATGTCTGTCTTTAGTCTTTTCAGATGTCTCAATATCATTGCTCGTTTGTTAGGTGATCTCAGCCCTTTAACATTCCACGTAGTTATCTGTATGATGTTTACCTGTGTATTCTGCTTTTACTACTCCCTCCCCTATGGGCCCCTGCATCAAGGAAGACGAGATGTTCGACACTAGAATCACAGTTGGTACCACAAAATCGACACTCCTTTTCCCCACCTTGCAAATATAACAAATACAACAAAAAGCATGTAACTGTAAAACATATTTTCCCTTTCGAGAAATCCACGGCGCTTTCCGCCACGTTGGTGAGCTCCCCTATTCCTAGCCAAAATATGTAGCTCCCTAATCACCCCCCATAAAATATATGTTCTATCCCCGGACTAACTTGAATAAGCCTTTGAAAATTATGCAAAAATTAGCACAGTATGTCAAAACCTCAGCAAGATTCTCCAGTCCTACTTATCTCTGACTCCAGGTAGCCATCAGTCCGCCTAGAACAAGCCCACTTCATTTGAATTTGGATGACGTTCCTGGACAAAGGAGAAAAAGAAAAAAGACCAAGGGGAGAGAAGATGGAGAAAGAAAGAAGAAGAAAATGAGAAAAAAAAAAAAAGAGGGGGGGGAGAGGGCCCAGACTTTGGGATGTTTTCCTCTCTTTTCTCCCTTCCCCCTCCTCCTCTCACCTCCCCATCCCTCTCTCCATAACGCATCCTCCTCAACGCCTCTTCCTGTTTGAAAAAAAAAAAAAACAGGCAAAAAAAGGAAAAATAATGAGTGAGTTCCAGTTCAGGTATCATGGTTTCTCTCCAAGGTTTGGTTCCTGTGTTCCGGGCGAGAATTATGCTGTTGACCCGGGCTTAGCCTCCTTTCCTCCCTGGTCTCGACTTGCTTTTGTCCCCCAAGACGTCCCACATCTCTTCCTGAGCTTGTGGGGGATCCTCTTCTATTATTCCCTTCTCCACTAGCTCCTTTTTCTTGCCTTTCTGACCTAGTCTTGTCGAGCTCTGCCATGAGAATGTTTTCTGCTTCTTTGTAGTCCTTGTAGTATACAAACGAGCCATTGGGGTTTCTAACTTTCAGTGTAGCAGGGTATAATAGCTGGCACTTTACTTTTTTGTTGTTCAGAAATGAGCAAATTTTGCTAAATTCCTTTCTCCTTCTGGATACTTCAGCTGAGTAATCTCCAAAAATTAGCAGTCTGTTGCCTTGATATTGTAGTGGACGCTTTCGTTCTCTAAAGGCCCTCAATATTTCCTCCTTATGCTTATAATCAAGGTACTTGACAATCACCTGTCTGGCTCTTATCGGGGTATTCTTGTTTGAGTTTTGGCCCTCTCCCTTATTCGCCTCCTGGTGTCTCAGTGGACCCACTCTGTGGGCTCTTTCAACTCTGAATTTCGCCTTTATGCCCAGGGCCTGCGGTAGCTCCAACTCGCAAATATTATCCAACTGTCCAATCGACACAGACTCTGGTAACCCGACTATACGTAGGTTGTTGCGTCTCGATCTGTTTTCCAAATCTTCCGCCTTATCCTTTAAGTATTCATTAGATTTTTCTAGAGCTGCTATTTGTGCTTGCATAGCCAGTATTGTCTCCTCGGAGTCAGATATTCTCTGCTCTGATTCTGCCAGTCTAGATGCATGGGCATTTATCTGTTTTTGCATATTAGCTAATGATGTTTGTATGGCTGCCTCAATAGCCACTTTAATCTCTTTTGACAAGTGTGATGCCACTTCTTCAGCCAGTTTTTTGCAGGTGGTGCTGTTTTCTTAGTTCTCTTTGTCTGGACTGGGCCACTACCTTTCTCCTCCAATAACTTGCAGGCTTGTGATGTTGGTGTAGCAAGCTGTTTTTTGTTTTCTTTGTAAGGGGTACTATTAATTCTTGCATTTGACTTCCTGTGTGTCTGAGTGGGATTAATCTCCCTGTACTGTTTGTCAGTTTCATCCTCCAACACTGCTGTGTCTCTGAGCTCCCCTGCTTTGCCAGCATCTTCTTCTCTCCCTTCTGCCTCCATATCTCCTTCATCCTCCCATTGCGATCCACCCTCATCAGTCCCCTGCATCCACCTCTCTCCTGCTCTGTCCTCCTGTGACTCCTCGCTCATATCTCCCTTATCTCCTGTCTCCTCGCTCATATCTCCCTTATCTCTCCCCCTCTGGCTCTGTGTTTGCTTTTCTGTGTCTCCCACCATGCGCTCAGGCTCCTCCCCCATCAGGCTCGCCGGCGCCATAATGTTATCTTCTCCTCTGCACTGCCCGTCCATGTCACAGCTTCTCCAGGCTCCCTCACCGCTGCCAGCGCTTCTCAGGAGGTACCGTTCCATAGCTGGCTGCTTTAGATAACCTCCTGTGCTGCTCTCTTTTTGATGGCTCGTCCGGGGGGCTTTATTTAGTCGGTTTCTGTGAGGGGTGGCAGGAGCTTCTCTTCTAGGCTTCCACCTCAGTCAGGACCGGATCCGGAAGTCCCGTGTCCGTTTTTAATCACGAAATCTGAAACACTTGTTACCAATCTATCAGGTCAATTGATGGCAAACAAAAACACCAGGATCTCATGATGAATGATAAACAACGTTAATTGGGTAAGAATGCGGGCCTTTATAAACGGACAGCACACGGACAGCACACGTACGTATTTTATGTCAATACGGACATTCCACACGCACACACGGCTCGCATATGCCATCACACGGATGCCATACGTACCGGAGAAACACCCCTAAAAAACGGAACACAGACCCGAAAAACGGACCGTGAGACACGTATGTTTTTTTTGCGGAAGTGTGTTTTAGGCCTAAGAAAATTCCGTTTTTCAGTGCGCACAGGGCCTTAATCATGCAAAATATCTCTACAGTCATTCTTGTCTTCCATTATGGAAAGAACATATGCTCAATACGAAAACATAAATCTTTAATTTTAGGAGCACAATGATTAACACAAGCATTGTATCAAAATAAAGAATCCACATATTCCTCCAAAAACACC